>NW_024070203.1:17572439-18071912 GCF_014754425.2 Oryx dammah | reverse complement strand
TGTATGCATATTTATGTACATGCATATGCAAGACTAGGTGTATATATACATACATATGCAAATGATTGTGTGCATTTTGTTTACATATATGTTCTGTATACATATCTATGCCTATGTTTTTACTTATGTTTGTGGGTCTCTGTATATCACAAATGTGTCTGAGTTTACTGGACTTTTCCTTGCTGAACAATAATTACTTCCTCATTTAACCTCACCCTTGACCCACACCTTTCATTTTTTTGGCTTCATGTCTATGCATATTTTTTTCTCATCAGAAGTGGGGCTACATGATCCTGCCCCAGTTTCTAAGATAATTTCTGGTGAAGGGCATAAGGATTTTTGAAGTACTCTGCTCAAGAACAGAGCATCTGATATGACCAATAATACTTGAGTCAATTCCACACCCCATTTAGTGTACTTGGCTTTCTGCTTGTCACCATTTACTTCTAAATCTTTAACTTAGTTCTCTCTAATGCCAGGATGTTTCCCTGTTGCCAGGACACCCCTTTCCTAGGGCTGGAGTCCAGTCCTTGCACCGACTGCCTTTGTAAGTGTGTATTACTCACAAATGACTTCCCAGTGACCTTCACCTACCCATTGGAACCTTCCACTATGCCATGGAATGTGCTTGACACCGACAGAAATCTGTCACTTAACCCTTCAGATAGCAATGATCAAACTCATAACTATCTGTTTGCTTCCAGGGGGTTAATGTTAAGATTTTGAAGATAGCAAATGATAGCAAGAGGGGTGAAATTGAAAAAGGAAGAAAAAAAATAGGTAGGGTTCAGAGATGGAGACTGCCCAAACGACGGATGGAAGATATCGAATACATATTTACCTGGGCATTTAAATAATGCTGAAAATGTAATATTTGGCATGTCCGTTGTTCCAGAAATGCCTATACTACACTGCACGTATTGCCTCAGGCCCTTTATTCTACTGCTTAAATGGCTTCCTCCCAGCCCCAACCACAAAAGCCTGCCACACTGCAAGGGGCTAACTTGCTTCAGAAAATCTGACAGATACTAAAATGTGACTGCTTCATTTTCCTTTCAACAAGCTCGATGTGTTGCTGGTGATTAGTGCAAGCGATAGCCAAGCCACTTTTCCTGACTCGGAAATTCCCCTGGGCTCTTTAGTATGATCAGAAAATAAAATGAATTCATATAACAGAAACAAGATAAGAAACACTAAGACTCCGCATTGAAATGAAAGGTTGAAAGCTTTATAAAATAATTAAAAATGTCTTCAAAACCAAGCACATAATTCCAGCAGAGTGGTGTTGTGAAAGGATTTGAAGGGGCTCTTCTTCTCCACATGTGTACCATCTGTCTAACCTGAGGCAATCCATAGAGCCTCTCCAGACTCTGCTCCCTCACTTAAAAAAGAGGGGACTCTTTTTCCCAAATCAGGACTGTAGCAAACAATTTCCTATGCTTAATAAGATCTGATTATGTAATCCCTCCTAACTCCTCCCATAAGAGGAAGAAGCTGAAAAAGAAAGACAAGGTTTCTTTTCTACCCAAAGCAAATCCAACTCTGACACATATGACCCTCATCCCCACCACCTAGACAAGCTCAGCCATAATGCGTGTTGGAGTCCAGCCGGGCTCACCAGAAAGACGAAAATAGCCCCAGGAAGTATATGCCAGAGTCGTTCTCCAGTTCCCATTCAGACTTGTCTGTCTTCTTCCATTTCCTCCCTTTCTACCTACCTCTCTCCACAACCTACCCACACCCACCCTTTAGCCTTCATTCTCAGTTCTCTGAATGTGAAGCTTCCTGTGGGCTCACTTCTACATATCTCTCCGGTTAGGTAGCTCCTTTCCATGGTCTCATGATAGCGTGTGTTTATCTCCACATGTCTCTTAACCCATATCATTGTATGTCCCTGATGTTTGATCCTGTCTCCACTACTACAAGAATCTATCTGCAATGCAGGAGACCCGGGTTCGATTCCTGGGTCGGAAAGATCCCCTGGAGAAGGAAATGGCAGCTCACTCCACTATCCTTGCCAGGAGAATCCCATGGAGAGAGGAGTCTCGCAGGCTACATACAGTACATAAGGTTGCAAGAGTCGGACACAACTTAGTGACTAAACCGCCACCACCGCCACTAATACAATGTAAACTGCTTATGGGCATAAAGTAGGTTCTATTCACCATTTTAAATGTATTCCAAAGTAATATACACACAACATGTACTAAAAAAGTAACATTGATTGGATTAATAAACACACATATGGTTACCATTTTAAGTGTGTTACAAAGTAATATGGGCATCGCTGGCGGCTCAGCGGTAGAGAATCTGCCTGCAGTTCAGGAGCTGTAGGAGACAAAGGCTCGATTTCTGAGTTAGAAAGATCCCCTGGAGGAGGGCATGGCAACCCACTCCAATATTCTTGCCTGGAGAATCCTGTGGACAGAAGAGCCTGGCCCATAGGGTCACAAAGAGTCAGACGTGACTGAAGCGACTTAACGCACATGCATAATATGATATACACACAACACGTTTTTAAAAAATCATTGATTGAATTAATGATCACATACATATAAGTATAAATATAAAATATATATTCTCATACAATATATGTAGAAGTTATAGCCAGTCTTAATTTCTTTACTCTTAGAAAAATCAAGACCTCATAATGAATCACTCTCATTTATGAATAACTGTAACCATTACGACTTCTCTTTTCATGCTAGGATAGAGTATGTTGCCCAGTAGCATTCAAAAATGATGGTGTCTCTACTATCTGAGGTCATGTGCAAGGCCCATGTCTTATTTAAAAAGATAAAGCATTAACAACGACATCACCCTTTATAATTTAGGAAACGTTTTTCCCAGATATTATCATTTAATTGCCCCAGCAACTTTATGCGATAGATTTTTATTCATGTCTATATTATCAGTCAAGTTCCAGCTAGGAGATAGAAAGCATTCCAGTTATTTTAAAAGAGAAAATTTAATCTAATGACTGTTAACTAGGTTTTGAAGACCTGGAAAGACAAAACTGGAACCAAGAGGTAAGTTGGAGTTATTAACACTAAGTTCAGAGGAGGGGCCCCGTGGAGCTGGCAGCGTGGGACATGCTGCCATCTCAGGGACAAATAGTGAGGTGGCTTCTGGGCTTGCTGGAGACCCTACAGACTGGAATAAACTGCTTACTTCTGGGTGAAGAACCACTGCTTCCGTGAAGCTCATAAACCCAGGAGGCAAAGACAGAAGCCCAGAGTAAACACGAAGGCTTGCGCTCTTGCTTCCCCTCCAGCCCTCTGCCTCCTCTGGCACTCCCTGTCGGCAGAGGATAAATGCAGTCAGTTCTCACAACAGAAATCTTGTCGGCCAAGTCACAACCCAGCCACACACAGCTGAGTAGACAAGAGTGAGTTTGCTTCTTAGAGCAAACTGGCACATCCATTTCGTGTTCCAGAACATCGAAGATAAGAGCCTCATCAAGAATTTCCCCATAACACCTAATCGGTAGCATGTGCAGCACTGACCTGGGTTTCTTTCTTTCTTCTCCAGATATGGAGCTAGGTTATTGGACCATTTCTCATCCTCCATCCTCAAGGGCAAGGGATGTGGTGTGTATATGTGTGTGTATGTATAGCAATGGGTACAGCAATGGTGTGGAATTAAGAAACGAAGCTGTGAGCCGACAGTATGGAGTGCTGACTGGCAGAGATCTCCAGCAAGCTCCATCACCTTCCTGAGCATTAGTTCCTGTGCCTGTATGTGCACATCGTGGGTTTCCCATGCAACAAGATTCGGTCATTGCAGTGAGGAAATACTGAGCAGCCCCAATATTCAGAACACTGGGAATAAAAATGGCAACCAGGGTCACCTTCTCCTGAGATGAGAATCTAGTGGGGGCCACAGGCGTTAATGAAACAACCACCCAAAGTATATGGAATAAATACAGCATTTATTGTTGTTGTTTAGTCGCTAAGTCATGTCTCACTCTTTGCCAGCCCATGGACTGCAGCACGCCAGGCTCCTCTGTCCTCCACTAACTCCCAGAGTTTTCTCAAATTCATGTCCATTGAGTCGGTGATGCTATCTAATAATCTCATCCTCTGCCACCTCCTTTGCCTTTTGCCTTCAATCTTTCCCAGCATCAGAGTCATTTCCAATAAGTCGGCTCTTTGCATCAAGCAGCCAAAGTATTGGAGCTTCAGCTTCATCATCAGTCCTTCCATCAGACTACAACATAAATGACTGCTGTTGAGAAACCTCAGGCTCAAGAAACCATACAAAGCAAAGGATCCTGACTTGGGATGAAGTCAGGGAAGACTTCCTGGGGGGAAGTGAAATTTGATCTAAAATGTAGAAAGTGAGGAGGAGGTGCCTGAACGAAGTGGGAAGGGGAGAAAAGTGGATGAGGGAAGAGGTGGGAACCTGGCTTATTTTCAAGGACCTGAAAGACTGACCATGGGGCTGGGCTGATACACAGAGGGCAGTGCTGGGGATGGAGAGACAGGCCTGGAGAGGGAGGCAGTGGCCAGAACCTTGAGTGGATCACAGTGAGAGAGCTTTGCAAACTGCATCATTCCTGGGGATTTAAAACAAACACCAGAATTTTTTGCTCTCTGCCATTTAGAATGTGAGCTCCTGGGCCAGAAGGAAAGACTGCAACTGGCAAGAAATCAGAATTATAAAAATTCACACAAAAAAAACCATCTATGTATCCCTCCCAGATCAAAGTTTCTTCCCCACCCCCTGCATTAACGAAGCTGAGACTTTGCAGAGGGAAGAAGAGTGATAACACTTTACTGTTTAAATTCTTTCATCAGATATTTAAAATGTAATAATAATGTGGGCTTAAAAGGTTTGATTGCCTGATCACAGCAGCTTGTTAATTAAAGGTGCAAAGAGGGGAATGATTAGAGATGGGAAATTTGCACCTGAGGGAGAAGTAGGATTCGTTTGCCTGAGAAATCAGATTAGGGTACCTGGCAGCAGGCCAGTTGTGGAGGAAGAGTCCAGAACCTCTGGAGAAATAAAACCAGTGCCTTTCCAGGTGCGCTGGGAGAGGACAGGCCTCCCCTTTGCATGTCCAAGGGCAGAGGAGGAACAGAGACGCTTGGACTGCTCGCCTCTGACATTGACTCGCTTCCCCAGTATGAGATGTGTGACTCTCTAATGGCTCTTGGTGGAGATAACTGTGTTTGGAATTCATTTGGCTGAGAAGCGCGTGTGGCTGTGGACTGGCTGACACTACATGATTAATGAGGGAGCTGGCTCTCGCATCCTCTGTTGGGGAGATTTGGGTTTCATCTCATCCCTAGGGCCCCTCTGGGTTTGGCTCCTGTCACCGTGGCCTGCGTTTCATTAAGCTGAGCAGCTTGGCTTCCAGAGGGATGATGGGGAAAGAGATGATAAGGTGGAGCGGACTGGGAAGCCAGCAGCGGGAGGATGACAAAATCCAACCTGTGCACACGGGCGTGCCTCGATGAGATGCAAAAGCAGGGGCTTGCGAGCCAGATGGTCCTGAGCTAGATCCTCGTCCTCTGCAGCGCGGAGTCCCGTGACCTTGGGCGAGTTAGCTCAGTGTCTCTGCGGCTTAGATCACCTGCTGTGAATTGGGAAGCAGAATACCTGGAAGGTGAGCAAGAGAATTCTTAGATAATGAAGCCCAGCGGTTTCTGACAGGATCATCTCATTCAAGAAGAAAAGGCTGTTGTTATTACAGCAGGCCTCCCAGGTGGCACTGGTGGTAAGGAACCCGCCTGCTAGTGCAGATAGACATAAGAGACAGGGGTTTGATCCCTGAGTCAGGAAGATCCCCTGGAGGAGGGCAGGGCAACCCACTCAGTATTCTTGCCTGGAGAACCTCATGGATAGAGGAACCTGGCGGGCTGCAGCCCATAGGGTCGCACAGCATCGGACATGGCTGAAGCAACCTAGCATGACTGTATTATTACAGCGACGTATTTTCACACATGTTCTCTCAGTCTGCTGAGATGGGCCCAGATATCTCAGCCACCAAGGAACTGGTAATTCTTATCTCAACGCTGCTGCCCCCACGCCGGGCATTTCACTTAACACGTCCAGTAGGGCTGCCTCCCAGGTAGCCAGGAGACCATCTCAGTTTCAGTTTTGATGATCTGGCGCTTCTCTGGTGGCTCAGCCAGTAAAGAATCTGCCTGCTATGCAGGAGACCCAGGTTTGATCCCTGGGTCTGGAAGATCATGGGGAGGAGAGCATGGCAACCCACTCCAGTATTCTTGCCTGGAGAATCTGATGGACAGAAGAGCCTGGTGAGCTACAGTCCATAGGGTCACAAAGAGTCAGACGCGACTGAAGCAACTTAGCATGCACACACGCATGAAAATGTATAAAGTAAGATTCACCCACCCACCCTCTAGGAACTCACAGACAGGTTGGGCAACTGGTCTAAAGTTAGAGTACAGCACGATGCGATCTCCCCGAGGCCAGCAGATCATGGACTAAGAACCCATGTTGGTCAAGGGAGAGCCCTGGAGTCAGATACATTTGAGTTCCAGCTCCAACAGTCACTACCTGTTCAAGCTTTGGAAAGATGCTGTGCCTCCTGTTTAAGCCTGCTTCCTCCAGCATTTAGAGAAAACAAAACATATGAGACCAAAACACGTCCTTTTTGTGCTCCGTGGTTTGAAGTAAGTCACACAAACCCCCTTTAACTTAATATCTTCCAGTGACAGGTTGATGTACAGACTTAATGTAATAATGTATTGCAAAATGAAATAATACATTGCAGAAGAGCATAGACAAAAGCTGATGCCAAGTCACTGTAGGTTATTATTGTTGTGAACGTAAGTGAAGGCCTGTCTTTTCATCACACAGCCTGACAGTGGTTAACCAGTTCAGTTCAGTGGAGAGTATGCTTTACGGGGCATTAGGTCCTAGTTTATTTTAGCATGTTATTCCCTGACCCTCTGCACTTAGCATAGTTTTTGACACATTGAAGGCACTGAATAAATAATTATCCATAAGCAAGTGATAATATATTTTCTTCATTACCTTGCAAGTGCATAATTTAAATAAATTGCTTTAAAACTTCCAATGATAACCTGAAGACAATGTACCATTTATTCTGATTTTCAAGACCTTGAGTGGTTTCATATTAGCACTGACAAATACTCACTACATTTGTCTGTCAAATTATGAGACATGAACACCATTTCTAGGAAGGAAATGAAAACTTCTGAAATATGAATATGCCCAACTTCCATGTTTTCTGAATGACAGCAAGAATTTTATGTCAGGTTCTGTTTATTCATCTGGGACTTTTATGACATTTTTTTTGTTGTTCCTAGGGGAAAGGGACCTGAAAAACACCAGATTCTCTCAATACTATACCTCCCTATATTTCTTATGAGTCCTGTAAGAAACTAACTGAAGAAATATATCTTATTGGAAAGCAACTTAATATATAACTTTAATGCTACTTCATGGAAAGGAATATGTAAGAGCACTGCTCATTTGGTTTTCTTCCAAGAAATGTGGGTTGGTCAAGAGATAAGATCAAATACAAAGCGATATGATGATGATAATGATGATAGTGTATGAACAGAAGGACTAATGGGGACTTGCCCATCTCATGTGAAAAGGGTGATATGAAGAGTAAAAGTTGCAGCAGTAGACAGAGAAGAGGACTCAGAAACTGAAATCCTATCTTGAAGACTTGGCTCTGTTGTTCTAACTCACTGAGCCTATAGTAAGTAACCTTTGGAGTATTTAATATGATGATAGACAATTACATAATTTTCTATATGTGAGGAGGTTTTGTGAATCAAAACAATTTGTGTTATCACAGTGCTAGTGGGTGGGAATGGCTTCCCCCATGATTGGTGAGGTGGTTACTTATTTTTGCAGAACTGACTCCGTTGTCATTATATTACACCACTCCAGATTTTTCTTTTTATCGTTTTCCTTTTTCTGGAATCTGTTTTGTTTAAGGTGAATACAGTTATTACAAATTTTTATTGATTAGTGCTAGCCTGGTGAATCTTTATTTATCTGTTTACTTTTACCCGTGTATTTATATTTAAAGACAATTTCTTGTAGACTACATGTAGCTGAGTCTTTGTTTCTTCCTTTGTTTTAGCCACTGTGACAATTTCTGTTTTTAACTGGTACAATTTTTAATTAAAGTGATTATTGGTATCAGTTCAGTTCAGTCGCTCAGTCATGTCCGACTCTTCGTGACCCCATGGACCACAGCACACCAGGCCTCCCTGTCCATCACCAACTCCCGGAGTTTACTCACTCATATCCATTGAGTCGGTGAGGCCATCCAACCATCTCATCCTCTGTCATCCCCTTCTCCTCCTGCCTTCAATCTTTCCCAACATCAGGGTATTTTCAAATGAGTCAGCTCTTTGTATCAGATGGCCAAAGTACTGGAGTTTCAGCTTCAACATCAGTCCTTCCAATGAACACTCAAGACTGATCTGTTCTAAGATGGACTGGTTGGATCTGCTTGCAGTCCAAGGGACTCTCAAGAGTCTTCTCCAACACCACAGTTCAAAAGCATCGATTCTTTGGCACTCAGCTTTCTTTATAGTCCAACTCTCACATCCATATATAACTACTGGAAAAACCATAGCCTTGACGAAATGGACCTTTGTTGGCAAAGTAATGTCTCTGCTTTTTATTGGTATAGTTGCACTAATATCTACCATGTTTCAGAGTTCCCTGGTGGTCCAGTGACTCAGACTCTGCACCCCCAATGCAGGGGGCCAAGGTTAGATTCCTGGTCAGGAAACTAGATCCCTTATGCCACAAGTAAGATCTGGTTCAGTTCAGTTCAGTCGCTCAGTCGTGTCCAACTCTTTGTGACCCCATGAATCGAAGCACGCCAGGCCTCCCTGTCCATCACAATCCACGTCCATCGAGTCCATGATGCCATCCAGCCATCTCATCCTCGGTCATCCCCTTCTCCTCCTGCCCCCAATCCCTCCCAGCATCAGAGTCTTTTCCAATGAGTCAACTCTTTGCATGAGGTGGCCAAAGTGCTGGAGCTTCAGCTTAAGCATCATTCCTTCCAAAGAAATCCCAGGGCTGATCTCCTTCAGAATGGACTGGTTGGATCTCCTTGCAGTCCAAGGGACCCTCAAGAGTCTTCTCCAACACCACAGTTCAAACATATCAATTCTTTGGTGCTCAGCCTTCTTCACAATCCAACTTTCACATCTATACATGACCACAGGAAAAACCATAGCCTTGACTAGGCGGACTTTAGTCCGCAAAGTAATGTCGCTGGTTTTGAATATGCTATCTAGGTTGGTCATAACTTTTCTTCCAAGGAGTAAGCGTCTTTTAATTTCATGGCTGTAGTCACCATCCGCAGTGATTTTGGAGCCCCCAAAAATAAAGTCTGACACTGTTTCCACTGTTTCCCCATCTATTTCCCATGAAGTGATGGGACCAGATGCCATGATCTTCATTTTCTGAATGTTGAGCTTTAAGTCAACTTTTTCACTCTCCACTTTCATTTTCATCAAGAGGCTTTTTAGCTACTCTTCACTTTCTGCCATAAGGGTGGTGTCATCTGCATATATGAGCTTATTGATATTTCTCCCAGCAATCTTGATTCCAGCTTGTGTTTCTTCCAGTCCAGCGTTTCTCATGATGTACTCTGCATAGAAGTTAAATAAGCAGGGTGACAATATACAGCTTTGACATACTCCTTTTCTTATTTGGAACCAGTCTGTTGTTCCCTGTCCAGTTCTAACTATTGCTTCCTGACCTGCATACAGATTTCTCAAGAGGCAGGTTAGGTGGTCTGGTATTCCCATCTCTTGAAGAATTTTCCACAGTTTATTATGATCCACACAGTCAAAGGCTTTGGCATAGTCAATAAAGCAGAAATAGATGTTTTTCTGGAACTCTCTTGCTTTTTCCATGATCCAGCAGATGTTGGCAATTTGATCTCTGGTTTCTCTGCCTTTTCTAAAACCAGCTTGAACATCAGGGAGTTCACAGTTCACGTATTGCTGAAGTCTGGCTTGGAGAATTTTGAGCATTACTTTACTAGCATGTGAGATGAGTGCAATTGTGTGGTAGTTTGAGCATTCTTTGGCATTGCCTTTCTTTGGAACTGGAATGAAAACTGACCTTTTCCAGTCCTGTGGCCACTGCTGAGTTTTCCAAACTTGCTGGCATATTGAGTGCAGCACTTTCACAGCATCATCTTTCAGGATTTGAAACAGCTCAACTGGAATTCCATTACCTCCACTAGCTTTGTTCGTAGTGATGCTTTCTAAGGCCCACTTGACTTCACATTCCAAGATGTCTGGCTCTAGATTAGTGATCACATCATCATGATTATCTGGGTCGTGAAGATCTTTCTTGTACAGTTCTTCTGTGTATTCTTGCCACCTCTTCTTAATAGCTTCTGCTTCTGTTAGGTCCAGACCATGTCCTTTATTGAGCCCATCTTTGCATGAAATGTTCCCTTGGTATCTCTAATTTTCTTGAAGAGATCTCTAGTCTTTCCCATTCTGTTGTTTTCCTCTATTTCTTTGCATTGATCACTGAAGAAGGCTTTCTTATCTCTCCTTGCTATTCTTTGGAACTCTGCATTCAGATGCTTATATCTTTCCTTTTCTCCTTTGCTTTTCGCCTCTCTTCTTTTCACAGCTATTTGTAAGGCCTCCCCAGACAGCCATTTTGCTTTTTTGCATTTCTTTTCCATGAAGTACAGCCACATAAATAAATAAAAGAAATATTTTAAAAATGTATACTATGTTAGTAACTTCTATATCTATTGCATTTGTTTCTGGAGGCCTCTTTTTTTTCTGATTTCTTTTGAATATTTTATATGATTTCATTTGATCCTTTCTCCAACATTAATGATAACTATATTTTAACATTTTGTAGCTGTGGTCCTGGAGTTTTCAATGTACATTTAAATCTAAGTCAAATCCACCTTCAGGTAACAGTGCCCTGCTTCATGTTAGAGCAGGTGCCATACAGCAGGGTGTTTCCACTTCTTCCATCCCATCCCTATGTCATTGCTGCCATCTATTTCACTTACCTGCATACTGTAATTTCCAATCACCTTATTATTATTACTTTAAAAAATCAGGTAGATATATTTTAGATCAACTAAGAATAAGTAAAACACTTCACTTTCGTTTTTTCCTTCTCTGACCTTTTTTTCTTTCTCTATGTAAATTTGGGTTTCTGACCTATCCAATTTTCCTTCTCCCAACTTCCAGGAGATGGTGAAGGACAGGGAAGCCTGGCATGCTGCAGTCCGTGGAGTCACAAAGAGTCAGACATGACTAAGCAACTGAATAAAAAGAACACCTTTCATCTTTCTTGCAGGTTACTTTTGTTAGCAATAAATTCCCTTATTTTTTGCTTGAGAAAGTCTTTATTTCTCATTCTTTTTCTCACGGATGGAAAATATTATTATATATTATATAATATTATTATGTTATATAGATAGAGTGGTATCATCTGTGTATCTGAGGTTATTAATATTTCTCCTGGCAATCTTGATTCCAGCTTGTGTTTCATTCAGTCTGGCATTTTGCATGATGTACTCTGCACAGAAGTTAATATTAAAAGTATATATTATATAACAATAATACTAAAAATTATTTATAAATAAACAGTATTTCTTTCTTTCTCTTCCTATCTGTATGGCTTTGTGCCGAGAAGCCCTCTGTAATTCTGATCCTTGCTCCTCATAAGGTAAAGTATACTTCCCCAACCTCTGGTTTATTTCAAAATGCTCTCTTTGCCTTTGCCTTCCTGCCATTTGCATATGCAATATCAAGGTGTAGATTTTTGGGTATTTATCAAATTTGGTATTCTTTATGCTCCCTGGTTCTGTAGTTTCTTTTCTGTCATTAATTTTGGAAAGATTTTGGACATTATTACTTCAAAACTTTCTTGTTACATTATTTTATATGTTTAATATTTCAATTAGATTTGTTTCATCTTTGGAAATTTTCTCACAGATCTTGGAGGTTCTATTGTGTTCTTTGTATATTGGTTTTAGTCTTTGCTTTGCAGTTTGGGTAATTTCAATCTACCTAACCTCCAGATCATTGGTTCTCTCCCTGGCGGTTCAGTCTACTGATGAACAGGCATTCTTTATTTATGTTATATGTGTATATTTTTAAATTTTAACATTATCTCTTAACTTTGTTCTTTGCATTTCCATCTCTGCTTGCATTGCCCTTCTGTTTCTGCATGTTGTCTCTTTTCCATTAAAACCCTTAACACATTAACCATAGTGATTTTAAATCCCCTATTGGATAATTCCATTGTCTGAATCATATTTCATCCTGGTCCTGGTGATTGCTTATTCACTTCAGATGCGTTCTGTTCTTGCCTTTGGGCGTTTTTTGTTGAAAGCGAAATTTAACATATTGGATATTAGGAACAGAAGTGCATAGGCTTTTCCCAAGAGGTTCTATGTTATTCTGGTTAGAAGTTGGACTGGATTTTGTTGTACTTGAAGTGTCAGAAGCATCAAATTCTTCTAGTGTTCTCATTTTTGTCTTCCCTGTTGACACTGAATTTCCCTATGTACTCCTCAGAGAAGTTCTGTGTCTGGCATCTCCTCCAGCTGCAACCCTGTAAATATCCTGAGGTCCTGCTGATGCAGTAGTGAGGTCCAGGAAAGGGGGAGCGCCTTATCATACTTGGACTAAATCTTTGGTTTTATTTTGTCCCTGGGCTGTGACCTTTGCTTGTGTTTCTGTCTTTTTTTTTTTTTTTTTCATCCTTCCCTTGCCTGAGACAGGTAACCCAGAAGGGAGTGGAATAAGAGGAATGTTCTTTGTCCACGTGGAATAAGGGTCCTGGGAAGGCCTTATACCCCAGAAAACTGGCATTTGCTATGGAGCACACATTGGGAGTATTTTACAAAGATGAGTCTTCCCTGGCCTCTGCCAGCTTTCCTTCCAAGGAGCAAGTCTCTCAACTTCATAGCTGCAGTCACTGTCGACAGTGATTCTGGACCATAAAGAAGGCTGAATGCTGAAGAACTGATGATGGAAGAATTGAAGGACTGGTGCTGGAGAAGCCTCTTGAGAGTCCTTTAGACTGAAAAGAGATCAAACCAGTCAGTTCTAAAGGAAATCAACCATGAATGCTCTTTGGAAAGACTGATGCTGAAGCTCCAACACTTTGGCCACCTGATGCAAAGAGCTGATTCATTGGAAAAGACCCTGATGCTGGCAAAAAAACTGAAGGCAAAAGGAGTAGGGGATGGCAGAAGATAAGATGGTTAGATAGCATTGCTGACTCAATGGACATGAATTTGAGCAAACTCCAGGAGATAGTGGAAGATAGAGGAGCCTGGCGTGCTGCAGTCCATAAGATGGCAAAAAGTCAAACATAAGTTAGCAACTGAAAAACAACCACTTCCTACTAGAGTAAAAAGGGAATCCTTCTGGCATCTTTACCATGACAGCCTGACAGGGTTCCTGTTGCTAAAACTCATGAAAGTTTGGTGTTCCCCTCACCCCTGAAGAGAGGCAGCCAAGTCATCCTCACACTAGTCAAAACTCAGCCTCCAACAATTTTTAAAAGTTTCCATTTAGTGTTTCTAATAGCTTATGACTCCAGCAGCTTCTGCCTCAGGTCAGCAGATCTCACCCATAACTCTGGATTTTCCTGTCTATGCAGGCTGTAGAGTGGCTGTTTGTTATGCAGCCTCCATTCTCTGGTACATCCCAGGAAAGTTGTCCAATATCAGGTTTTCAGGTGGTTGTCTTTTGTTTCTTTTTTTATAAGAATAAGCTCTTTCTTGTTGTTTAGTTGCTGAGTTATGTCAGACTCTTTTGCAACCCCACGGACTGTAGCCTACCAGGCTCCTCTGTCCATGGGATTCTCTAAGCAAGCATACTGGAGTGGGTAGCCATTCCTTTCTGCAGGAGATCTTCCTGACCCAAGGATTGAAAACATGTCTCCTGCATTGGCAGATGGGTCTTTACCACTGAGCTACCAGGGAAGCCCCTCTAAGATCTTTATGTACTGGAATTGTGTGTATATGAATTATATCTCAGTAAAGCAATCAGTTAAAAAAATAAGGACTAGAAAGCAGTCTGAAACATAAGTGATATTATTTTAACCATAAAAAAGAGTCTTTAAAGAAAATGTTGTTTTCATTACATTTGTTTATTATATTACAATTCAGAGCTTTATGGCAGGTCATGCTGATTTTCCAATTACAGTGGTAATATCAAGTTTACTCTTTTAATAAGAACATTTAACTAAGATGCATATAAATATGAAACAGTGTAATTAAGGTTGTGTCATCAGGACTGTGTATGGATTGAGTTTGGGAGCACCTCATCCACACCACACTAACTTGTCCCATTAGTGCAAAGTGGCCTGTCTGGAATATGTCCCAGAATCCTGTCCACTAAAGCAGCCACTCAGAAGCCAGGATGGGCTTAACTTAGTGTGGATATCTGGGAAGGCAGTTCTGTAATTCATGCTTTGTTAAAGACGCCAGGGCCTCCCATGAGAGCCACGCCTGGAGGCAGGTTCTGGGAGCGTGGAACCATAAGGTTAGATGGAGGCTTCCTTCGCTTCCTCTGGCTAAAGACATCTGGTCTCTTGGCTGAAGGTTGAAGACATGAGCAGGAACACAATTTTCAGAACCTATCTTTAGAGTCCCAGTGCAAGACAGAAATGTCTTCCTAGTGCACGGGGATCTCTCCTGTGAGATCTCAGAAGAGCACCTGCCTACTGGCATTTAGAATGTCACGTGATCTAGCAGATGGAGTGAGAAAGTGTAGGGCAGAGTAAAAGGCACTGGAGTCCACCAAGCTAAGGAGATGCCACGGAGAATTTTGTTCTTGGTTTCTTAACCGAGAAAGACATGTTAAATACCAACAGTCTCTACTTTGGATTAATAAAATAATGAGGCCCTTGAGAAACAAATTATGTTAGGAACACACATACTGAAGGTATCACATTTCAGAAGGGTGCGGTCCCAAGATAAAATAATTACATTCAAGGGACCTTAGAGTTAGGAAATGAACAACGGTCGTGGTTAGGACAAGGTAAAGGATTCCTCCTAGAATGCAGCAGCCCAAGGACAGATTAAATTGCGCACTGAGCCAAGATATAAGGAAATTTCATTTTTAATAAATGTGTCAAATCTGAAGGCATGGGACAAATGGGATAAATTGTCACTGAAAGGAGGTCAGATTGGACACAATGATACATCAAGAGGCTCTGTGCGGAGGAAGAGCTTTAGAAAGTAAAAAGGCAGCAATGATGTCACATGGTAATTTCTAAAGCAATGTGTTGTCAGCGCTGGAAATACCAGCCTTGAAATCAGGCAGGAAAGTACAGGTTTGCAACTGGATGCTGATTTCTTGGCGTGCTCTGAAGTTGAACATGTCAGAAGAAGAAGACACCACCTCAGGTTTATTGGGACCATCAAGAAGACTGGGTTTCACTTCTGGCTCTTTCTCCTCCAGATCTCTGTTCACAGGCATCAGTTCAGTTCAGTCGCTCAGTCATGTCTGACTCTTTGTGACCCCATGAATTGCAGCACGTGGGGTCGCACAGAGTCGGACACGACTGAAGCGACTTAGCAACAGCAGCAGGAGCAGCAGCAGCAGCAGCAGGCCTCCCTGTCCATCACCAACTCCCGGAGTTCACTCAGACTCACGTCCATCCAGTCAGTGATGCCATCCAGCCATCGCATCCTCTGTCGTCCCCTTCTCCTCCTGCCCCCAATCCCTCCCAGCATCAGGGTCTTTTCCAATGAATCAACTCTTCACATGAGGTGGCCAAAGTATTGGAGTTTCAGCTTTAGTGTCATTCCTTCCAAAGAACACCCAGGACTGACATCGTTGTCAGTATATCAGTGTTGTCCAGTTTATGCTCAAGAGTTTCCAGCCTGCTCATCGTATTTCCTCCCTGCCTGTGTGCTTGTGGACTTCAAGCTGCAGGGGAAAAAAAAAAAAAGTCTGCAGAGACTTTTAACAAGCTCTGAGGTTGCATAAGTCCAAATCCCTGTAACAAATAAGTGTGTGTGTGTGTGGTGTATTGGTTCTGCTTCTCTGCATGATCCCTTACTGATACGGATGATTAGCTTAAGTATCAGTAAAAGGAATCTGCAGCAATGCCCAGCATTCGTGGGAGAAGGAGAGAATTCTAGAAGGAGAGTTATCAGGAGCTGTAGAGAAATGCATGGACTCAGTTCGGCACACTGGATATTGTGTTCACCTCTGGAGATAAAGCAGTGGTTGCAATAGGATCCTGTCCTGGCATCAGTGCATGTGATGAACAGGAAGGACTGAGTAATCACAGGACATGCCAGGACGTGACTAATGGAGCAAAGACTAGGTTAGCATGTCCAGAAATACGGCCACAGAAGGAAAAGTTGAAAGATGATGATACATTATAGAAAAACTATATAAACTTTATTTTTCTTACAGTAAATTAAGGGGGAACCTGTGGAAATGTACGTAGCAAATGTATGCCTCTAGTGTGTGTAAGACATCAAGACACAAGAACAGCAAATCTTTTGTCCTGTCCAGCTACCTACCCCCACCTTCTTAGAGGGTGGGGCCCTAGGCTATTAAAAAAAACCTTGGGAGAACAATCGGAATAGCAGGGTTAGGTGAGAAGAGGGTCCTGAATATTAACTGTCACCTATTGTCTCCAGACTGCCCCTTGGCAAAGATGCTTTTAGTTATGGGGGTATCTATATCTATAAACACCTTGGAGAAGGCAATGGCACCCCACTCCAGTACTCTTGCCTGGAAAATCCCATGGATAGAGGAGCCTGGTAGGCTGCAGTCCATGGGGTTGCTAAGATTCGGACACGACTGAGCGACTTCACTTTCACTTTTCACTTTCATGCGTTGGAGAAGGAAATGGCAACCGGCTCCATTTCTTGCCTGGAGAATCCCGGGGACAGAGGAGCCTGGTGGGCTGCCATCTATGGGGTCACACAGAGTCGGACACGACTGAAGCAACTTAGCATAAACACCTACATTCAGTGGTTTAGGAACTAGACTTATTGGACTACGCTGCAGCAGAATTATATAACCTGTCACCCCCTTGGTGACAGCACCTGAATCTACACTAACAGGGCTTCTCTGTATCACAACACTGTTCATGTCTTACTATTTCAACTCTTTTAAGAACATTTGTACTTTTGTGTCCCCAAATATTTGTCTTTATGGATACTGGAGACAAAGGTGTCATCTTTAACCCTCCACCTCATGCTGACTCATCTTCCTACTTCTAAATCGGTGAATGGAAAATTTAGGATTTAAGAAGTGCTCGTTACGAATTAGGGCTTCCCAGGTGGCTCAGCAGTAAAAAATCTGCCTGCAGAGCAGGAAACTCAAGGTCGATCCTTGGCTCGGGAAGATCCTCTGGAGGAGGAAATGGCGACCCACTTTAATATTCTTACCTGGGAAATCCTACGGACAGAGGAACCTGGCAGGCTACAGTCCATGGGGTCACGAAAGAGTCAGCCACAACTTAGCAACTAAACAACAACAATAACATTATGTATCAAGCACTATATTTAAAGTGAAGAAACTGAGGTTGGGTTTGCATGCATCCCCATCACTTACAGAGCTTGAGGCCTCGACTATATCACAAACTCTGAGTTTCTGTATACTGAAGTACAATTTAACACCCTATCAATAATGCAGTAGTTACATTTATTTATATATGACAGAAAACTGCATACCTCCTTAAATGGTACAAGGGATGTCTAAAGGCAATCCATGCCCTAGATATTTGTTCGTATGGAAGACACATGAATCATTAGATCCCTAGGGACAATGATAAATATAACAAAACCACATTGATGATAACCCAAGCAATGCTTTCTTTTGATTTTAAATTCTTTCTCATCCACAGCTAGAATATGGACTTTAGAGTCTAAAAACACTGGATATGATTTCTGCTTGTACCAGTTCATTTCTAGGTGGATTTGGAAAACTTAGCATAACCTTTTGAGAATGATCTTCCTTACCCATAAATCTGAAAAGAAATATGACCTATTTCACAAGGTTGTTGTAAGGACTAAATGTGTTAGTATATGCCAAGTACTTAGCACAGAGCACACACACAGTAAGCCCTCAAGGAATGAGAACAATCATTAGTTTTATTTTACAAGTTGTTGCTCTTACTATAAACTCCCACCCCACAGCTCTGAGCCAGAGGTGATATTATTACTCCTATTTAGGGAAAAGGACAAGAAATGAAGTAAGTGTCCCAGTCACAGCTCGAGAGAAAGTGGTGGAATTGTGTTTTGAGCCCATGCTCTCCGCCTGCCTGCCTGTCCGCCCCCCAGTGGCGAGTCCCCATGGCACTGTCAGGGAGTCGAGCTGTAGTGAGATCCGCAAACGGTAGCTCCGATTATCTTCAGTGTTAAAGGGTTGGGTGATAGAGGTAGAGGGTTTTGGCTTTCAGCTTTTGGTAAAGTTCTTAATTTCTCAGGGTTCTCTACCATCCAGCCCAAGGGTTTATTTTTATACCGCAATACTTTAAAAGATAACCTGACTTCACAAGCCTGAATCTGTAGCACCTTCTTACATTAATTGTTTTTCTGAACCCTGTACTTGCCCTCTTGTTGATGTTTTCTGAAGAATACCTTTTATACAGGTTTTTTTTTTTCTTTTAACTTGACTTGACCAGGTAAGAAAAATTCTCTCTCTCTCTCTCACACACACACACACACACAGAACAAGAAATGAATAAGCAGCAAATTGCTTGATCCAGATGCTTGACTTAAAGGTATAAAAAAAAATAAAAATAAAAACAAAAAACACAAAGCCATGGGTAGGAGGTTATTCTTAGGGTCTCGCATGTCTCACCATGCTAGGAACATTTCTGTGTACGTCTCTTATCCTGGGATAATTTTTTAAAGTGCCCCTTTTCACTTTCAAAATGGTTCTGATATAGTATTCAACTGAAAGATACAGAATATACATGCATAAGAGAGACAAAGACTATTTTATGGACCATTGTAAATTCTTCAAAGAAAATGGAACAGAGAATTAACCAATCAATATACAATTGGAAATGAAAGAACTATAGGCAAGGTAATGACAAAGTAATTACCCTGGTTTGAACTCAAGTTCTAAACTTTTCTAATTTATTTTAACGAAACACTGTGTTCTGCCTACAGAAATCATATATTTCTACTAAATGATTTGTTATAAAATGTCTATTTAAATAGTTGAAAAGAATGTCTGGCAGCAAGTAGGTGCTGGTGGGGATAATTCTGGGTCCAGACTTACTATTTGCATTAACAGAGGAAGAGAATCTGCAGCATTTTAATGAAAATTTGAAATGAAACTAAATTAGGTATTGAAATTAAGTGTAATTTCTCAAGCTAAGAATAGAAAAAATATATCGAGTGGAGCTCTTTATAGCTCAGAGACATGAGAATAAAAGTTCAACCCAATTTAGCTATTCTTGATGTTTCTCTCTAGCTGGAGATATCATCTCCTTCTTATCCTAATTGAGTTTCCCTATCTCACTCCATTAATAACTGTTAGTGTGAGATATTGGTCAAGTGGGAAAATGACCATAATGTTTTCTTGTTCTATAGAGAATTAGGCACTTCCAATATGTATGGATGATGGTAATTATGACCCAGTTGAACTATTCCTAAAGAAGGAAATGAATAGATTGTTTTAAAATGAAATATATTCTCACTTTTTAAAATTTCAAGTAAATATTCAGCTCACTCAACAATGATTAAGCATTATTATTTTGAGATATTCTGCAAGTGCAGAACTTAAAAAATTGGAGAAATAAATAAGGATAGAACAAAAAATTGTCCCTGCTTACCCATCCCAAAACAGCTAAACTGATAAGAAGGACACATAAGACAAGATAGAAATAATATAAACACCATAAGTCACATGGTCTAACAGATTGTGTCAAAAATTAGAATGAACAATTTTTCCAAAAGGGTGAGGAAAGGTTTCAAGGTGGGTAGTGCTGGAGCAGGGGTCTTACAGGATGACTAAGCATGTCAAGAGACAGATTAACCCACCAAAAGTGTCTTGTGGGAGTTTGCAGGGAATGTGCTGAGTGGATAAAAAGCACAGTAAGCCCTGGGCATGTTCAAAGAAACCAGGAGGCACTGTAAGTCTAGAAAAATGTTGGAACAATGTGGCAAGGATGATGCCATAGGTTCATCACACACTGTGTCAGTCTTCTGTGCTTGAGCATAAGGGCAGCCACTTCCAGCTTCCTTTCAATGTGATGAGACCACATGACTGATCCTATCCAGTAAAATAAGAGTTGTGTCTGAGCTGAGGATGAAAACACACTTTTCAATACATGATTCTCCAGCGTATTTCTTCCCCTGAGGACATAAGTGTGGGAGTCTTTGATTGGAAGGTACCAAGGGGCTAAAGCAGGTTCATCTACTGTATCACCACCCAGAAGACAGTTGCACAGTCATCCAGCCAACAGCAGATTTCATGTGAGGGCTGCTGGATGGAGCTTTGCCTTAAACCATTGAGACTGCGGGATTGTTTGTTACAGCATCGCAAGCTTATCCTTTCCTTACTAAGTCTAGAGACAGTGGTAAGAGCTGGACCAAGAGATGAGGCAAACAGACTCAGAGGAGCTATGCTCTGATTCCTTAATGATAATGAGAATTAATCATTCATCCCCTGCTCCCCAAGAATCTAACAAGTTTTCTCTTCAGCACGGATTTTGCTCTGAAGGTCCTAGTTCATTCTTTATCTCTTTTCCCTATTATATTGTACAAGAATAGGTTCAAGTTATACATGCTACAGTAACAATTATTTGGAAAGCAAATGCAGCTAAATTTGAATATCTGTTCAGTAAGAATATCTACATCTAGAACATGACCCAATCCTTTCAGGATTACCCATGAGGACCGGAGGGCTTCCCTGATGGCTTAACAGTAAAGAATCTGCTGCAATGCAGGAGCCGCAGGACACGCAGGGTCAGTCCCTGGGTCAGGAAGATCCCCTGGAGGAGGGCACGGCAACCAACTCTAGTCTTCTTGCCTGAAGAATTCCATGGACAGAGGAGCCTGGCAGGCTATAGTCCATAGGATGGCAAAGGGTCTGAGGCATGACCAAAGTGACTTAGCGCACACACACACATATGAGGAATTCAGCCATAGCTTTTTGCTATTCAGTGAAAAGTCAGCTTCTTAAACCAAGGTTTCTTCCATGTGTTACTTTTCTTCTAGCAGGCTTCAGATACTCTGTGCTGAGCCCTTCACTGGGACCAGAAGATAAAAAAAGAGCTACAGCTGCAACAGTCCTGCCTTACAGAAGTCAAAGCTCTAGCCCAGAACAGGGTTTCTTAAGCATGAATGCAAACTCTGCTCCCCCCACAAGTAGTATTACAGCCTAGTGTGGATTAGATTTTAACATGGTCCTGCAGTGTTTTGGATGATCTCATCATCGTTCTGGGGCAGAGTGGGGTGTCTAGGAGCCCCATAATGGCCAGCCATGCAAGCATTTGCTAAATTGGATGTTTATGCATGTTAACATGTATATTGAATGTGTGCTGTGGGCTCAACTTTGAGACCCCCCATGGGCTGTAGCCCACCAGGCTCCTCTGTCCATGGAATTTCCAGGCAAGAATACTGCAGTGAGTTGCCATTTCCTACTCCAGGGATCTTCCCAACCCAGGGATCGAACCTGTGTCTCTTGGGTCTCATGCATTGGCAGGTAGATTGTTTATCACTGGCACCTCCTAGATTCAAGATGGACACCAAATACTCCACACCATGGTCTGCTTCTCCAAATGCTTTAGAAGCACTTTTGTTGTGGGAGGCAGATGCATAAATTGCTATTTTCGATATAAATTAGTAACAACAGAGAAGTTTCTCTGGTTTTATAGAAGAGGGCTTATGAGTTAAATTATTGTGTAAACAAAAGTCTGCATTTTTATATATGATAATATCCTTAGATGTATTAATGTGGAAAACATTTTAATTATTTTGTTCTTTGACATTTGGGCAGAAAACAACAACACTCTGACAGATAAATGATTTCGAATTTATGTAGGATGCCTAGGGAATGATCAACTTCTGATCAATTGACAAACCAAAGAAATTGCTCTAGAAGTTCTGATCTATGAACAGTGAACTCTTACTGCTCGAGACATTCACGAAACACGTCCAAGCTTCAGCACAGATGTGACTGTTTTGACTTTTAGACAGAGGTCAGTCTCCGTACCAAACCAGTCTCATTCTCTACTCTGACTGTATTTTGTGCTGCCCCGGTTTCCAAGTGCAAATAGAATGCAATGGAACTGGCAAATAATTATCAATAGTTTCACCTGGAAAGAAGAGGAGAGAAGCCACACTGCCCTTGAGGGCATCTTTATTCCGGTCATTTCCCTCTCCTCTGTGTCAGATGCGCCCCTCCCACCTCCATTCACCTCTTTACCTGCGTTTCTCAAGCGGTGCAGTGGTAAAGAATCTGCCGGCCAATGCAGGAGACATAAGAGACTTGGGTTTGATCCCTGGGTCAGGAAGATCCCCTGGTGTAGAAAACGGCAACCCACTCCATTATTCTTGCCTGGGAAACTCCAGAGGAATTCCAGGACAGGGGAGCTTGGCGGGCTACAGAACATGGGGTCGCAAAGAGTCGGACATGACTGAGCATGCGTGCATGATATGTATCCATCCTTGTAATATATGGGCTTCCTTGTTAGCTCAGACAGAAAAGAACCTGTCTGCATTGCTGGAAACCTGAATTTGATCTGTGGGCTGGGAAGATTGTCTGGAGAAGGGAATGGCTACCCTCTCCAGTACTCTTCACTGAGAATCCCGTGGACAAAGGAGCCTGGCGAGCCGCAGTCCATGGGGTCCCAAAGAGTCCGATACCACTGAGCGACTAACATGCACTTAAGAATCTAATTAATATTCAATAACCGCCCCCAAAAAATCCTACAAGTCTGTCTTAATCCTCTATGCCTTCCCTTACCTCCACCCCATCAAAAGCCAGGTTCTGAATCTTCTCTCTTTAAGGATGTGACAAGGTGACCGTCTCCCGTACTTCTGCACTTTACCGTGGCTCCAGCCCAGATACAGGCCTTCATTTCCTCCCACTTGAACTGCCACAATCATCTCTTTGTTATTCTCCTCACACCCCATATACTTCAAAATAGCCATTCTCTTCATACATGAGAAAAAAAAATATTATTAAATGTCGATCTACTGCGATGGCATTTCAAAGGACTTAGAGTACAATTTAAAGTTGTGCCGTGACCCACAAGGCTTGACCTAATCTCTGCTCTTTGTCTTCTCCCCAGACACATGTCATGGCAGACCTCACTCTCTTCAAAATGCTTCCCTCATCATGGTGTTTTCTGTGCCTTTCAAAGGGCGTAAACAAGTTCCAACTTTACAGACCTTGTATTCAGGACTCATTCTCCTTGGAAGGCTCTTGCTGCAGAACGTCCCGTACCTCACGGGTTTTTTGTTGGTGGTGTTGTTCTCAGTTGACCACACCATCTAAAGCACTTCTTGGGTCCCTTTATGTAAGGTGTTTCTGATTCCTGTTATACCTGGAGGAATATTATTCTGTGCTTTTACAAACCTCACTGCTCTCTGAAAAGATGGCTTACCATTTTCTCCCTTTATTCATTGTCAACTAGAATTTAGGTTCCATGCAAAGTGTAAAGACCTTGTCTGACTTCACTGCTGAATCACAAGAGAGCAAATGTCCATACATGTTACAGCAGCACAATACATTTTGAATAACCAAATGAATTAGGTTGGCAGGTAAGGGATGGCTGAGGGGAGAATTAAATAACTCCAGGAGCCCTTCTGACTTCAACTTCTACAGGGAAAGAGCTTGATGTTCTTACAACAAGGGGGAAAAAATGCCAAGCAAAGTGAAAATAAATGATTTTTCTTCTATCCATCAGAGAACTGTGGGTACAGGACAGACCATCACCTCGAATCTGGAGAGACAGATGGATACAGAAGATAACAGCCAAGATCAGAAGCCACTGTAGCTACTGACTGGTAGGAATATGCACATAGCAATTTTGATGAATTTCTCGGTCCTGAATATGAACTTAGTTTGAGAATTAAAAACCCCTAGGAGGCCAGTCTCAAGGCCACACACTTTCACAGATTTTTACCTGCAGAAGCCCTGCCAGGTTTTCATTGTGAAGATCAGAGAAAGTTCTCTTTGGCTTTGGGAAAAGGGACTGAAGAGAAAAAAAAAAGGAAAGAAAACAAACAAAAACACAAGGATATTAGAGGAAACTGAAGCTTCTGGCATCTGTAACTATAGCAGACATTAAACACAGCCCAACTGCTAGCCAGACTAATCTGCTGTAGCCATCGATGCCAGAAAGAGTCAGAGAAGAAGGAAGAATTCATACATTTTTCATAGTCCCCTTTTCTGATCTGGTTGCTTCAAGAATCAGAGCTCAAGTCATTGTAAATGTAACAGCTACACTGACAAGATGATGAAGTGGTCTGATGATTCCTTTTAAGATATTAATCCCGAAATGCCACATATTTTCATGCTTACAAACTCACTCACTCTCCATTTGGTTCAGATGTTGAAAACTTACTCTGAAAACCCAGACCAATTTCAAGCAGATGGGTTTTCCAATGGAAATGGTTAGTGAAGACTAAGAGGTTTTGTGTCTTGAGTTGGATTCGGTCCAGGCAGCTGTAATGAGAAAAGTTGGACATAATTGTTGCTGAGTCCCGCAAGAAGACTAAACCTTCTTGGTCAGGTGATACAACACTGTGAGGTGGGGGCCACTGGGGCTGGGGGCTGGAGCCGAGTCTGCCCCCAAACACGAAGATGTGAAGTTTTAGTCACTATCATATGAAAAATGGTGCAATTATTTCAGGCCACAAATGCCCCTCTCTCTCAGACTTTCAGGAGACTAGGGGCTGGGACGGGATGATCAGTTGAAATCAAGGTTCCTTTGTTCAGCTTTCTGACTCCAGAGCAGACTCTGGCTATGAACAGCTACAGTGCAAGTACTAGAGGAGGCTGCAGTAAATGATTTCCTGGGAGCTGTGCATAATTTGCTCTGCCTCAGAAGGCATAAGCTAATTTTGAACAAATCCCTTTGCTGTCATCTAGTATAACCCAGCCGATTTAGATAAATCCTTGAACTGGGATTCCACATACATAATATTGTCTCCTAAACAAAGAAAGACATACTTGGGACATTCATAGTATCCAAATGATTGCTTGGGTTTAATGCTAAGCTCCTTTAAAAAAAAAAAAAAAGTCCAATTTTTAATCTCATCTGTGCAAACAAAGACTCAGGCAAAAGATTAAGCGTGTTCAAGAGATGTTAACAACACAAAGAGGAACTGTATTTTAAACAACAAGTGGTGCCCATCCTTCTTGCCTGCTTTGACCAGATGATCTGGCTGGTAATTAGACATTTATTAGGAGCCAAGAGTCATTTTAGTGTATTTTCCTTCAAAACACAGTGAGAAAATGCATCTTTGGTAACTTTAATATCAAGGCCCTGTAGTCATGTGTCAGGAGCCAATGGCTGCATGTTGAATCCAATTATGACCTTGTGTTTAGATTTAAATGAGACCAGGCTTCAGTCTTCCCAGTTTATCCCTAGGAATATCTCACACTATTAGTTCTTCCTTTCAATCTGTGTATTAAGATCAGGGAGTTATAATGATTACACTTCACGATTCTGGTCCAGATTGTCACTCTGTGCAGGTTATTTAATCTTTGCGAGCTACATGGTCCCATCTGAAATGTGGAAATAATAGTTCAATTTCCTTTTAATGCTGGTGGGAGAATGGAATCAGATATGCGTAGAAAAGATCTAGCGCTGAACCTGCACACATACACAAGGAGCTTCTCAGTAAGTGCTAGACCTGAGTGGAGTGGAGAGCCCTTTCCTTCTCCGGGGGATATTCCCAACCCAGGGATTGAACTCGGGTCTCCTGCTTTGCAGGCAGATTCTTTACCAGCTGAGCCACAAGGGAAGCCCAAGGATGTTGATAATATGCTGATAATAAGAACAACCTATTTAGAAGTCATAGTGTTCCAGAAGCTAGAAAGGCCCAGGAATGGCTCCTTTCCTGTTATCTGCCTCGACCTGAGATTCCCTGTACTTCCTCTCCTGGCTCTTCTGATCATTGGTTCCTTCTAGAAATAGAAGTATAATTATTAAACATTTTCTGAGTTCTAAATACGTGCCAGACCAGGCCCTGGTCACTGGGGATATAGGGATATATCCATTGTCTATACCCAGACAATGGATATTTGTATGCCCTTGTGGAGCTTAAGAGTTTTTTCAGAGGAACAGCAATCTTGTCTTGATGTCAGAACAGGCTCTGCTTTATGTCAAGAACCTTACAGGTTTTATCATATTTTACTCATTATCAAGTAGAAATTTTTATAATCATCTCTCCTTGAAGAGACCAAGATGTAAGTAAGTTGCTCAAAGATACAGACAGTAGGCAAAAGAAACTTAGCCCTTCCTTACTTTGATATCTTATGAGTAAGTGTTTAGATTTTGACATGTTGAGCTTTAGACGCCTATTGGATGAACCACTGAAAACTTCAAGTCCTTGCATGTATTTAACTAGAGCTCAGAAAAATGTGACAGAAATATAGGTATGAGAGCTATCAACTCAAAAGCAGAAATTTGGAGAAGTGGAAATGAAAGAAATGGCCTGGGGCTGTACCTTTGCGAACCCTCCAGGGGACTGACACAAGAGATCAAATGTCAGGCTCTCCCTCTAGAGATTTTTAATTGGTTTTCAGAGGGTCCTGAGCACAAGTCCTTTTAATTTGATGAAGTGATTTGAATACACAACCAAGATTCAAAACCTAGACTTAAAAATCAGTGAAAAGATAAAAGACAAAACAGAGTCCAGAGCCTCAGCTCCAGTATGAAAACTCATGCTGAGAAAAAAGACTATAATTAAGGAGACAGATGTACACTGGGAAATAGACAAACATTCCAACCAGGGAGGTTGGGGATGACACTGGTATGAGAATTTGAACAACAACACTTGGAAAAACAGAAATGGGACTGAGTGTGAATTCGGGGAGAAGAGGAAAAGATGCTCCTATTGAAATGCCCTCCACTGACCTTTCTGAAGGACTCAGAAATCCCAGGGAGGACCTTCCAGATCAATCAGCTCTTGGACGTATGGTCACCAGCTGTCTGAAATAGACGCTGGTCCATCTCCTCTTGGCCACATCTCCAGGTGACACTGAGCTCTCATCCATAATGCAGAATCAGGTGACAGTTAATTTAGGTCATCAGATACTGTCTGGAAACTTGAGATCCATCTCCTTTTTCCCATCATCAATTTAAACAAGCTGACATCACTGTAAATTTCTCACAAGGAACTGCCACTGATCGAGCAGACAGACACAAAAGAATTCTCCAGATTGATGATCGAAATAACTCAAGAACAAGATCTCACCCTGAATGCCTTTGGTGGATGTGCTAGGAAAAATTTTCATTTAGGACAAAGGTGATTCTTTAACCCTTCTGTTTGCTTATTGCTCTATGTGGATTTTTTTTTTTTTTATTTCATTGTTGAAGTCATAGAAGGCAGGCCTTCCTTAAAATGATAGTTAAAGTTGGTTCATGTATTCCTGGTATATGAATCCTTGTCATTTAACAGTTACTAGTTCTTTTACCTGGGACATATTATAGTACACTCAGATGTTCAGTTTCCAAATGTGGAAAATAGTTGTAACACTAGAACAAATCTTACAGTATTTTCAGAAATTTCTGGCACGTGTTTGGGATTCCATAAATGTTGTTGTTTTGTTGCTAAGTCTTGTCTGATTCTTTGTGATCCCACAGATTGTAGCCTGTCAGGTTCCTCTGTCTGTGGGATTCTCTAGGCAAGAATACTGGAGTGGGTTGCCATTCCCTTCTCCAGGGGATCTTTCTGACTCAGGGATTGAACCCTCATCTCTGATAATTGGCAGGTGATTCTTTACCACTAGCACCACCGGGTAAGCCTGGATAAGTCATCAAGAACGTACTTTAGAAAGTGCACTGGCCTTCATGCTAGGTGTGTAGGATTCCACACCAGACTCCAAATTTCAAAGGTCACATAAACGTTTTGGATCACAGTTTCCTTATCTGTAAAATGGGATAAGAAGGGATAAAATTGGTTCCTGTATATCTCACAGGGAGATGCTAAGAATAAGATCAGTTGTAGGTCTGAAAACATTCTATATAGTGGAAAATGACATTCCAGATTACTGCTGCTGCTGCTGGACAGTCACACAGTTTATGAGGCTGGGTGTGGATTATCAGTGGTTTCTGCGTGTGTTTGGGTTGAAAGTGTTGTGGAAACTTGGGCTTGGCTCAGTTCTGCAGTAAATTGGCAAGGGGTCGTGGATACTTCTCCAGCTCCAGACAAGAGGGGTCCTTTTCTGGAATAGTACAATGGTAGATTGGGTCCTCTCCTCCCACAGATGGGGACGCCAACCATCCAGGTCATCAGCCTCTGTCTAATGCCTCAGCCTTAAAGGGAGGCAGGCAGTGTCCAAGCTCCATATTGTATGTATCTAATACACAATTATCCAGTCAGGCCTGTGGACCATCGAAGGAAGCCTTCTGCTCTCAGAGCTTTTACAGTCTGAAAGCCAAGGCCAGGGCTTACCTGGTAGCTCAGTTGGTAAAGAAACCACTGCAATATGGAAGACTGCCAGTAATGCAGGAGAATCAGGTCTGATCCCTGGATGAGAAAGATCCCTAGAGAAGGCTTTCCTGGAGAATCCCATGGACAGAGGAGACTGGAGGGTACAATCGATGGGGTCGCAAGATTAGGACACAACTTAGCACCTAAACCGGGCCTCTCTCATAGCTCAGTTGGTAAAGAATCTGCCTGCAATGCAGGAGACCCTGGTTCAATACCTGGGTCAGGAAGATCTGCTGGAGAAGGGCTAGGCTACCCACTCCAGTATTCTTGGGCTTCCCCTGTGGCTCAGCTGGTAAACAATCTGCCTGCAATGCGGGAGACCTGGGTTCAATCCCTGGGTTGGGAAGATCCCCTGGAGAAGGGAAAGGCTACTCACGCCAGTATTCTGGCCTGGAGAATTCCATGGACTGCATAGTCTATGGGGTCGCAATGAGTCCACAACTGGGCAACTTGCACTTTCACTTTGGCAACTACACCAAACCAGGCCAGGGTGGAGCCAGAGGCCTGCAGTTATCATTTCAAAGCTGACCCGTGTTAGATTTATTTACCAGGGCCACACATTTACTCATAGTTCACTCAATGTGCAAATAAATTTATTTTTTCTTTAACCTGATTTTTTTTCAAAAGTTTCACCCTTGTGAATAGTCAAGAAAAACTCAGATTTTGTCTGACAATGTAGTGATCTCTTGGTATTCCACCCCAACATCCCTTTCTTCCCCATGATGGTGCCAGGTTCTAGTCTAGCAGATCCAGGGAAAAACAAGGCTTCTCACTCCTGGTAGCCACCTTGGATCCAGCTGTCATCTGATGTAAACAGCCTGCTGGTCTTCTTCCTGGGCTGGAGGTAGAAGAGGTGTTCTCTTGGCTCTTTGCAGCAATGCCCTAACATCCAGGACTGGAGTCCATGACACCAGCCACTTGCTGGTCTTAAAGTCCCTGTACACTGACCCCTCTGCACTTTGACCTTGGGCTTCTGCCAATCATCAGCCTTCTGGCACCTTCTAGTTCCTCCTGGGAATGTGTAGGAACCTGACTTACATGCACATATTGGAGTCATGTGGGATGCCCAGTGCACGGTGTCCTTGGATTTCTGCAGTCATTCCTCCATGCCCCGTTCTCATGCCACTCAGGACATTTTGCCAGGTCACCAGGTAGAGGTGGGGATTCTCCCAGAGGACATCACAGAAAGCAGGTGGGGAGGAGAGAGTGGGCGGAGAGCCTGGTTGCTGACCTTCTTGCTCTTTCCTGCCTGCCTTCTCAACCACTCCACCACCTGAGTTGAGAAATAGAAATTTTTCATCTTTTTTGTTATCTTCTCTTTCTTCTTCTGAATTCTGGGGAAAATGAATTTAATTAAACAGAGTTTGAAAATTTATATAATTGTTATAATATTTGGGGGGGAAACGAAGTCTCAAAAGAAGTCAATGGTTTATCCTAACTGGGGATAGTGTTTTGGTGGACTCAAGGCTTGTTACTTTGATGAAAAAGCTAATATGTAGATTGGAGGTGATTGGAAGGCTCTACAAGGCCCCAGAGGTGAGTACAGGGGGAACAATAGGAGAAAAGGAGTGGGGATCAAGGCAAAGACTGGTGTGGAGGACAGTGCATCAGTCTACTTCAGGAAGTGGTGTAGTGGAGTATTAGATGGGTCTTGGTAACCAGACCCTTGACCCCTTCTAGCTGTGTGACTTTGAGCAAGTTCTTAACCTCTCTGAGCTTCACTCTAACACTATGCTGTCATACCTATCCCTTAGGACTGTTGTGAAAATTGCATAAAGTCCTTAGCACAAGTCCTGGACAACAGATGGTTTGTTCTTCTTTTTGTCTTTCTTAAAAATGAATGGGCAAAGACACAGAGATGGATAAAGGAGTGATTATGAGAAACTGCTAACAAGAGCTATTCACTTGCCCCCTCTTGCAACATTTACAAAATTAACACTGCCTTTTTTGCAAGTACCTGGTCTGGCATAGAAATCAGAGGCTTAAGGAAGCCAGCAATTTCCATGCAAGGTTATCATCAGCTTCCTTGTGCACAGCAAGTCCCCTTCTGAATATTATTCCCAGTGGACAACTTTTTTGTGTTCAAGTTTCTAATTGTGAGCTCATCCTGAAAAATAAGTGAAGGGCATTTGTTCATGATATTTCAGCCACACCAGCACACGGATGGCATGTGCCAAATCAATTAGAAAATCCTGTTGGAAATGCCTTGCCAGGGGAAGGTACCATGGCTTTGAGGAAAGAACACGTGATTTGAATTGACTGCACTCCGACCCTACTGTGGGCAGTGACTTCTGGACCTTCACTCCCTGGTCTGTATACTACAAACATGCTTCCCGTCTATCTCTATTTCTTGATGCTTTTGCAAAAATTGAATGAGAAAATTTTATGAACCTAATCTGTGAAGTTTATAAATTTCTATATAAATATTGGAGGTACTTAAACATGCCTTATGCATTATCCATAAAAGGTCCTTCTTATACTAAAGATGTTACCTAGGGACTTCCCTGATGATACAGTGGCTAAGACTCCATGCTCCCAATCCAGGGGACCTAGGTTTTATCCCAGGTCAGGTAACTAAGTCCTACATGTTCAAACTAAGTTCTCATGCAGCAGCTAAAAGAACCTGATTGCCACAACTAAGATTCAACACAGCTAAATAAATAAATGTTAAGAAAATAAATAAAAATATTACTTAAAACTTATTAGATATTTCTTGTCAACCATAATATTATTTGTTTACTTAAATACAGTATATAGTGTTTTAAATATTTAAAAACAATCACTGATTCCTTTGTAAAAAAAAAAGAAGAAATGTGATAAATAATAGTACTAGAAATAGAACTGGATAGAAAACAAAATTTACTGGTATCTTTAAAAGGGGGTGAGATATCAGAGGTATGACTGGGGGGACATGGGCACAGAAAGGGTTGGAAGAGGGCAGAGTAATTACAGAAGGTTTCGGTGCATCTATTACATGAGCAAAAGCAAAGAGCAAACTACATACATGGTAAGCTCTGGCTTTAATGAGACCTGCATTCCTTAAGCAGTCACTTTCCAGGGAAAATGGAGAATTCTCAGACTGAGACTTGGCATAGAAAAGCAAAATAATCCTAACCAGAGGCCTTTAGGGACGACAGGACAATGAGAAGACATTGGTGGTTGTTCAGTGAGGTAGCAGCGATATTAAACGGAGCCCTGGGATGATAGAGCAGAGGGAATATTGGAGTTAGATTGCCTGTGTGTGATGCTCAGCTCTGCCCTATCTCGTGGTCAGATTGACAGAGGGCAGAACCTTCCAGCAGCTGCACCCAGCCTGCTGATGACTGTGACGAGAGAAGCCCTGAATACATGGAAGAGTCTTCCAGGCCCAACTTGGGGTCAGCTTGTATGTCCAGAAGTGGTGATAAAAGCAGGATTTCAGAACACAGATAGGAATTGTTTGGGCAGATACAGGTAAGTGTTCGATTCTGGGGGCTCATATTTGGGGCAAGAACATTTTAGGGTCAAGGAAGAAGGGAGAGGTTGAGACAAGGAAGGAAATAGAGCATGTGGGGAAGGCTTCATGTGGACTTAAATTAGGCCTGAAGATTTGTCCAGAACGGTGTGTCCACATGGACCCCTGTATCATACTGAGTCTCTCTGACTTTGTTCCAAGTTTGCAAGGCAGGAAATCCATCAGCGACTATTTCAAGCCCGCCGCAATTCTACTTTCTGTCCCTCCTGCCTGAACTGTCAGAGACCCAGTAGGAAACCTGATTTGTTATATTCACAGCATTTTTTTCTTAGGGCAAATACTGACTGCTCAAGAAAAGTAATGACTAAAAATCACCTCTCTCCAAACTCTCTTGTCAATAGAAGAGGGGAAAAAAAAAAATAGAAAAAATACCTGCCTGGCATAGGTATTGTAAATGGAGCCATCAAAACCCCCTCTGGGTTTTTATGATAAATACACACACAAGGCAGGTATTTTGGTGAGAAACTATTTCTATTTTAATGCAAGAAAGACAGACCAATACATCAGCCTCCTGCCTCTTAATTCTCATAATGTGTAGCCTCATTTTGCCTACCCTGTTCTTTGCTGTAGAAAAAGCTCCTTAGATGTGTTAGTAACATGAACTTGGTCCACAGCCTCCAAGCTGTCTTCCACAAGTCTCTTGTTTAGGAATCCCAAGGAGCAAAGTCTTAACATAATTATTCTTAGTGGAAAGTCTAGAATTTCCTGAGCTTGAATTCATAACTGACTAATGGTTTGTTTCCTGAAAAGGAAAAAATTACATAAGAGTTATTGGAGTTACACAGAGTTACACAGAGTTATCTCTATCACAGAGATAAATCTGTGATAGACAAAGCAGGAGGCAGTGGCAACTTTGGAAGGTAAGGCCCTTTCATCAGGGCACTTTATTTAGTTTAAAAACAAAACTGGAAGGAAAGAAGGAAAAGGGGAATTGCATACAATCTCTTTTTGTCTTGTTACACCCTTTGCTTTATGGCAGGATGGACATCCCTAGGTGGCAGGGCAGACCTGAGCAGCATTTTGTCTCCTGAGATGAAAAGTCAGGTATCCTTCAGAAATTTCAAAGGGCCCAGGGTTCTAGCCGGCTACTTCATCTTGGAGTAACTTACTCAGTTTTTTACACACTCAATGGGGTATTTCTTTCACTTATGATGGAATTGCTAGAAGCTAGACCATCCTTTCGTTATTGGAACTTTTGCTCAGACCAAGAGACTGAGTTCTCCTCTCCCAGCTTCTTAATTCCCTGCCTTGATGGATGGTCCTTAAATTCTGTGTTATTGATAACTTCCCACAGGGATGGTCACAGTTCCAAATTAGACTTATTGTTTTTGGCTAGTCTCTATTAACATCTTAGTTTATTCACATATTATCTTAGTCCTTTTGGGCTGCTATCACAAAATATCAGAGATTCAGTGGCTTATGAACAGCAGAGATAGAAATGCATTTCTCACAATTCTGGATGCCAGAGGGCCGAGGTCAAGTCCGGCAGATTCAGTGTTTGGTGAGGGCCAACTTTCTGGTTTATAGTTGAAACTTTCTAACCGTATCATCACTGTGTCCTTATCTTGGTGAAGGCAAGATGGAGCCTTCTTGGGTCTGTTTTGTAGGAGCACTAATCCCTTTCATGGGGACTCAGCTCTCATGTCCTAAGGATTTCCTGAAGTCCCTGCCTTCTCATACCACCGCTTTGGGCATTTGGTTTTCACATGTGAGTGGGGGGTACTCATTCATGCCAAAATACATATTGCTTATCGATATATACACATAAGGGCAACAGATAATAAATAGACATAGACATACATGTTGACACATATATTCATGTGCACACATGTGGTTGGATAGATAGGCGATATGTCTATGTATCTGTCTATCTAGGTACATCTGGAAAAAGGAAGGGGAAAAGGAGGTGCTTGGGAACGAAGAGAAAAGTTGATGATATTATTATAGGGTCAACAGTCACAAAAAGAGAAAGAAGGATGTGGATTTAAGAAACATATAGACATGATATTAGAATTTGTTGAGTGATTAAATGTGGGGAATGAAAGGGAGAAGTTTTTTTACCACCAATTAAAACAGAGTATGAAAGGAGATACATGTCTGGTAATACGTAGAAAATAAATTTATATTTTGATATTTGAACTTTAAAGGGCTTATTGGGAAGAAAATGTCCAGGTGGAGCTGTCCAGAAAGCTTGTTAAATGCATGCCTCTGAATTTTAGGAAGGCAGTCTCACCTAGAAATAGTGATTTTAGAACTGACATAGTATAAATAAGTAGTTGAAAGTAGTGTAAAAAGTGGTTGTCTTTTTTTAGTGAACATAATGGCCCATGTGTGCAACTCTGAGAAGGGGAAGAAAAAGAAGACCATTAAAGGAGATAAAAACAAGAGGGTAATAGGCAAGAGAAATGCAGAGCAGAGAAGGAAGAGATGTTAGTAAACTGGGAAAGATCTACAGTGAAGAGGCCTTAGCGACTGATCTTATCTTTATTTAAAATCTTGATATTTTGTTCCTTATGCATTTTCCCATTATTTTTTTAATGTTGCATTAAAACATATTTGTCTTGATTACTGAGTGGTTGGGAATCCTCTTAAATTCTGACCCTGAGTCAGGAGCCTCACTCAGTTCACCCTCCTTCCAGCCTTGGCAGTAAACTCTGGGTCACTTTTTTTTTTTTTTATTCTAGCAAGAGTATTTTCAGTAGAGAAGAGGGGACAAATGTCAGACTTTAGAGACTTAAGTGTAAATGGAAGGGAGTGAGAAAATGAAACCATAATGCACAGGTTACAATTTTGAGAGGTCCAGAAGAGCAAAGGAAAAGACGAGACAACTGACATTAAAAGATCTGTAAGATCGACTGGAAATCACACTGAGGAGTCCCTTTCACAGCCTGGCACACCTCCTTCTGGGGCTATCCTTGCACCCTATGTTCTCCCACCCCAAGAAAAGTGGTAAAGCTTCTTTTTCACATGTCTACTCCCAGTAATGGGCTGAACCAAGCACCTGCCTTTCCTATTTGAGACAACCTCCCAGAAAAAGCATACCCACAGCCTCACAAATGTAGATGGTGGTGTCCTTACTGAGATGCGAGCACTCTTCTGAAGAGTGAGGAGTCTCCCATCCTCAGAACCACGAAGATGCATCAGAGGCCCTGGGCTGGCCAAAGCCCCAGCACCCCTTCCTCAGATGGCTTTTGAGGCAGTCAACTCATACGCCTAATGTCTTCATGATTAGCCATGAGTCACTGGTGTCTGTATCTGTAGGTCCAACCAGAACTCCCTCACAAGATTGAATTCTGCACCACTGAACACTTACCTCATGGACATGTCCACTTACATAGCCCACAGACCCCCATCTCAGCTTGGCCATTACTAGGGCATCACTTGTCTTTGCATAAAAGTATTACAAGGAGATCAAACCAGTCAATCCTAAAGGAAATCAACCCTGAATATTCACTGGAAGGACTGAGGCTGAAGCTGTAGCTTCAATACTTTGGCCACCTGATGCAGAGAGCCAACTCATTGGAAAACACAATGATGCTGAGTCTTTTGAGATTGAGGGCAGGAGGAGAAGGGGGTAACAGAGGATGAGATGGTTGGGTGGCATCACCAACTGAATGGACATGAGTTTGAGCAAACTCAGGGAGATGGTAAAGGACAGGGAAACCTAGTGTGCTGCAGTCCACGGAGTCACAAACAGTCGGACACGACTGAGTGACTGAACAACAAGAAGGATATCATAGATGATCACAGATTGTATATGGACAGATGGGCTCATTGTTTACCAATTCCATTTTTCCTCCCCCCTGAGCACACAGCTCGACTATCATTGCCAAGCTCTCTTGGGGTTTTTTTGTGGATATGGAATACTTCTGCCTAGTGAAACATGCATAAAAAAGTGAAAGTGAAAGCCGCTCAGTTGTGTCCAACTCTTTGGGACTCCATGGACTGAATTCTCCAGGCCAGAATACTGGAGTGGGTAGCCTTCTCTAGGGGATCTTCCCAACCCAGGAATCGAACAGGGGTCTCCTTCCTGCATTGCAGGTGGATTCTTTACCAACTGAGCTATCAGGGGAGCCTGAAACATGGATAGAACAGATAGATTCTCCTTCCGTGCCTGGCTTACTGAAAACAACAGCAATAATCCTGGGCCAGAACTGGGTCATAGGCCCATAAACTAGCTGCAAGAGAGGCTGTTGATGCAGACACATGGTGTTTCAATCCTGCAGTGGGAGGTAAGATCCGTGACTGTGGCAGAACAGGGAAACTGATGAGCAGTCAGTCAACAAGGCCAACTAGCATATTCCTAAGCTTTGTCTCGTCTCTCAGGATGCTACGCGGCTTCCCTGGTGACTCAGATGGTAAAGATTCTGCCTGCAATGCAGGAGACCCGGATTTGATCCCTGGGGCAGGAAGATCCCCTGGAGAAGGAAATGGCAACCCATTCCCAGGATTCTTGCCTGGAAAATTCCATGGACAGAGGAGCCTGGCAGGCTACAATCTGTAGGGTCACGAAAGAGTCAGACAGGACTGAGCAACTTTCACTCATGCATTCTCTTAGAGCTCTAAAAGACATTGCCCCCTTGCCCTCAAACCCCTTGAGAAATCCCCTTCCCCAAGTGGGACGAGTGTCACTCATCTTTGTTTCATCATTCCCTGTCGCTGTCCTCACCGCACCCCCAGTGACACGGTGCTGAAACTGCCTGCTTGGGCGTCTCTCTCTCCTGATTAAAAGTGACCTCCTAGAAGGCAATGGACTTGTCTGGCTCATTATTATATATTCACCACCCAGTGCATTGCTTGGAATATAGTAGACGTTAAAAAAATAGATAGTATTTAATTGAATATTTTTATGATACATTTCACTTCTAATTTGACAGTATTTGGAATGCATACTGAGGAATAATTTATCTATAGATTTTGATTCTTCCAACCTGGCTTTTAAACAAAAATAATATGAAACTCAAGGAACAATTTGTTCCAGGTCCCTGCATTTAATCATTTCATTAGTCTCACTACAGAGATAAATTAGTTGAGGTCTCAGAGAGAAACTGACTCCAGCAGTTTGGGCTTATTGCAGGAAACAAACCACTCTAAGTATTTTAAACAAAATGTGAATTAATACAAAGAATTAAGTGCTTATGGAATCTTGGAAGGATGGGAGGAGCGAGAGTACAAGACTTGCAATAGCTGAGGCTAGAGTTCATTCCAGAGTCGGACACGACTGATCAACTTCACTTTCACTTTTCACTTTCATGCATTGGAGAAAGACATGGCAACCCACTCCAGTATTTTTGCCTGGAGAATCCCAGGGATGGGGGAGCCTGGTGGGCTGCTGTCTATGGGGTCACACAGAGTTGGACACGACTGAAGCGACTTAGCAGCAGCAGCAGCAGCAGCAGCAGCAGAGTTCACTCCAGCTCAGGGACTGGGGAATCATACAGAGCTGCTTCATTGGAAAAGACCCTGATGCTGGGAAAGATTGAGGCAGGAGGAGAAGGGGACGACAGAGGATGAGATGGTTGGATGGCATCACTGACTCAATGGACATGAGTTTGAGCAAACTCCAGGAAATAGTGAAGGACATGGAAGCCTTCTGTGCTGCAGTCCATGGGGTCGAAAAGAGTTGGACACGACTGAGTGACTGAACAAGCAACAACAGAACAGTATTCTTGCCTAAAGAATCCATGGACAGAGGAGCCTGGCGGGCTACAGACCGTGGGATCGCAAAGTCAGACACAACTGAGCGACTTTCACTTTTACTTTCAAAGCCTATCAGGTCGTCCACATAGAGACATTCTCGGTCGGCCCAGAGACACTTGTGTTTCTTTCTCCACTTATTAGTTTCACTTCTCAGCTGGGATAATCACAGCACATATGTATAGTCAGAAACTAACAGTTGCGTGCTGCACCCTATTTATGACCACTAGACAAGGTGGGGAACTATGCAACACCAGGCTTGTATCATCAGCCTAAGTTTCCAGCCTGGTGAGAGCAAGCCTCTGCGGGAAGTTTTACCTCCACTCTGAAGGCTCATCACCACGAGCCCTGGGTCACTAGGAGGGAGGATCATATCCGGGCCCCAGATTGATCAAGACTCCGAACTGATGTCAGACTTGTGAACACAGAGGTCCACTGCTTTGAGTCACAAATCTTTCAGCAAGTCAGTAAGTCTGACTCTGCCCTGGAAACCCTGTTCATGTTTACAAACACTTAGATACCTTCTGACATGTCCAAACTTGTACCTAGTTTGTCCAGCCATTCATTCTTTCTGTTATTAATGAAAAATCTGACACTCTGGTACAGAATAAAGAGATATCTCTACTAAACAATTCATCCTCTATACATCTTAAGGCATAGATCTAACATTTCAACATTTTATCTATGTATGATGACCCACAAACTATGTCACTGCATGAGTTTAAAAAACAAATAAAACTTCTGCTATGAAGAAATCCATGGTCCAATCAGTACATGGCATATGGTAGTTAAACAGTTGAGTTCTTGCCAAAGAATAAAGGTTCACAGGCCAATCCTCCATTAGCAGCTGCTAATTACAGCTACAAAACTATTTGATCATTGTCTACCTCTGTTTTCCTATCTGTAAAATGAGGATAATAATATCTACTGTTTGAAGTTTGTAGAATTTAATATGTGTAAAATTGCTTGGGATCATGGCAGTCACAGGGAAATTGGCCAAAATAAGTTGGCCAACAGTAACCAGAAAGCTATAACTCAGCATAATGATTGCAAGGAGTAGAGAACATTAAAAAAAAAAATACTGGAAACATGATATCTCCTCAGTTTGAAGTCCTCTAAAGTTTTCTCCTTAAACTGGAAAGTAAATGGTTTATTTTATTTAGCATGATTCATTTCAGTTCAGTAAAAATGTGTTGAGTGCACATGCCATGCATTACTTATTCAATATTGTCCACACAAGACACATTTTACTTATTATATAAACAAAATTATCCCTCATGCTACAGTTAGAAGACTAAATCTTAGGTTGTAAAACTGGACAAAAAGCAATATGACTTAGTAATTAATATATCCTCTGCAAATAAAAGGCAAACATTAAAACTTCAGCTCCAAAACTTATCTCTATTACTGTAGGCAAGATCTTAACATCCAGGGCTCCAGTTATCTCACCCATCAAATCTCAATAAAAATGGGGCATGACTCACCAAAGTGCTACAAGCATAAAATGAGTAGGTTTGTGCCATTTCTTGGGAGAGTCGTGGTGCTTAGTAAGTGCGCTAATGTCTGTTGCTGTTACAGAACTTGCCAAAGGCGTCATAGTTAAAATGTATCAGAGCTAGGATTTGAACCCAGGTCAGTCTCATTCTCAAGCTCATATTCTTTTTACAGCATTATACATACACTTCTCCATCGATGTTTTGTTATTTGATAGGGAGGGTGATTGGAAGACACTCAGACCAAATGTGTAGTCAGATGTGTGGCTCGAATGAACTGACCTGTGAAAAATTTGAGATTAAAACCTGGAGGGTCTTGAGGAAGCAGGACCCTCCTACTAGATGCTGTCATTTGCTAGACTGTCTGTTAAATAGCTACAGGCACAATGAATATTAATTAAGATTAATTTAAATGAGTGACTATAGGACCATACTTAATAAATGTCTATCAAGAGAATAAGTATATCACGATGAAGGATACGATCTGAATTATGTTAGTTTGTCATGTCTAAAAATTCACTTTTTTTAACAAGTCATTTGTTAATTCAGGATTTCAATTTTTTTCTTGAGTCAAATTTCTGATTTTTTGAAAAAATTTTATTCCATTTGCATTATCAAATATATTTTCATGATGTTTTCATGGACCTTTTTATTGGCTTAAATTTCAACTCTAAATAATAGTCTCCTTTTTAAATTTCAGATAGGTTTTAGTAAAGTTTTATTAAAATAGACACAGAGAAAACAAAAAGAAGTTAAAATATAGAGTTTAAATCAGAATTGCAACGTGAACACACCTGGCCACTAACATCCAGTTTAGAAAGAGAGCAATACCAACACTCCAGAAATTGTCTTGTGCTTTTCCCTGTCACTAATCTTTCTCTCCCCAGAAGATAACCATCGTCTTAAATCTTATTGCCAAAATTAGCATTGCTATTTTTTAAAAAATTACATAAATAGAATTGCACACCTTTTAGTGTTGTCATTTTTTTAAACTAGCAATTCACTGATTGTGTTTTCTAGCAATGATTTGTACTACTTTGTCACTGTTTTGTAGCAACTATTTGTGCTTTTAATTTACATTTCCTTGAAGATGTGCTATCAATGTCTCTGTGGAAATCCTCTTTTGATGAAATTTATGTCTTCATCCACTTTCTATTTTTAATTGGGTTATAGGTCTTTTTCTTATTTGTTGATGTTCTTGATGCATATTCTAGTTATGAGACTTTTGTTTGTTGTGTGTGTGTGTGTGTGTGTGTGTGCTTAGTTGCCTAGTCATGTCTGGCTCTTTATGACCCCATGGACTGTAGCCCACCAGACTCCTCTATCCATGGGATTCTCCAGGGAAGAACACTGGAGTGGGTTGCCATCCCTTCTCCAGGGGATCTTCCTGATCCAGGGATCAAACCCTGGTCTTCTACATTGAAGGCAGACTCTTTACCATCTGAGCCATCAGCGAAGCCCCAAAGGGAAGAAAACTGTAGGTGTTTGTGTACATCTTCCTCCACTTTGTAGCTTCACTTTTCACTTCCTTAATAAAATATTTTGATGAAGACACATTCTTAATTTTAGCAGAGCCTGTTCATTGTTTTCCTTATATTAATAATTTCATTGTAATAATAATTTTCCTTGATAAATAATTTTCTCTCCTGTTTAAGGAATATTTCCTGATGCTATTATCAAAAAGATATGCTAGTTTTGATTTCACATTTAGATCTAGAATCAGGCTAAACGTTCTGATATTTTGTCATGAGGCGACGTCTGTTGTAAAATTCTTAGCATCTACATCCAGTTGTCTCTATAACATGTATTGAAAAATCTTTCCTTTCCCAATCTTCTGTAACACTGTCTTTGTCATAAATCACATGTGCTGTAAGAGTGAAATAAATTCTCAGTTCTCCCATTGGAGAATCTATGCTTATGCTGATACCACAAAGTTCTACTTGGTAGAGCTTTCTCATAAGTCTTCCCATGGAAAGAGTAAGACATCACATTGTGTCATTCTTCAATTTAAAAGCAAAAGAAAGAATTCAGGTGAAGGCTGGGTGTAGCTGGTAAGAGAGTGCAGAAGTTCTGGGTCCAGAAATAGATAGGGAGTTTGAGCTCATTTTCAGTTTTTCTCCAAAGATTTCCAGGGGCATCCACTGCAAACATTGCCACACACTCTGAGAAACACTGCTTCATACAGGTGGGAAAAGGAGAAGCAGCTACAGAGGGAGGGACCCAGAGGCCTCATGAGATGGCTCTTCTCTGCCTCCCCCAGTGAACAGAGTCTTAAAGCAAAGTCCCCACCCAACAATCAAGGAATTGCTGGATAAACGCAAAGGCGATGATGCATTGAGTCTACCCACATCACAATCCCCAAACCCAATGCAACCCCTGATGAGACTAACTTGAACCTTTATCTTAAGGGCTTAATGCAGCGTTTCTCTACCAAGGACAATTTTGCCCCCTTGCAGCCATGAAATTAAAAGATGCTTATTCCTTGGAAGAAAAGCTATGACCAACCTAGATAGCATATTCAAAAGCAGAGACATTACTATGCCGACTAAGGTCTGTCTAGTCAAGGCTATGGTTTTTCCAGTAGTCATGTATGGATGTGAGAGTTGGACTGTGAAAAAAGCTTGTTATGCCCAGAGTCCGTGTCCCCAAAACTGAGAGAATAAGACGTCCACAGCAATGCAAAAGCATAAAGGGGTTTTATTTCTAGCTGGAGCCAGGGCTCCTGTCTCACCCAGTGCAGTGGAGTCTTGGCCAGAGCCCGGAGCCCAGATTTTCACCAGTATTTATAAGTTTAGAACAAAGACAGGGAGTTGGCAAGGTTTGATTGGCTGCAGGGGTTTCCTGGTATTTACTGATTGGCCACTTATCATCTCTCTGATTGGCCAGAGTTATCATCTCTCTGAAGCCCCAGAAGCAGGACTCAGGGATTACTTTTGGCCTAGAGCACCTCTCTGAGCCTGTCATGGCTCTGGTGAGGTTGTAACAAGCTGAGCATCAAAGAATTGATGCTTTTGAACTGTGGTGTTGGAGAAGACTCTTGAGAGTCCCTTGGACTGCAAGGAGATCCAACCAGTCCATTCTGAAGGAGATCAGCCCTGGGATTTCTTTGGAAGGAATGATGCTAAAGCTGAAACTCCAGTACTTTGGCCATCTCATGAGAAGAGTTGACTCATTGGAAAAGACCCTGATGCTGGGAGGGATTGGGGCAGGAGGAGACGGGGACGACCGAGGATGAGATGGTTGGATGGCATCACCGACTCGATGGACGTGAGTCTGAGTGAACTCCGGGAGTTGGTGATGGACAGGGAGGCCTGGCGTGCTACGATTCATGGGGTCGCAAAGAGTCAGACACGACTGAGCAACTGAACTGACCGACCACCATCAGGTTGGTTTTCTGCATTGGGTTGGGGGGATGTTATTAGCGCATAGACAGTAAAGGGCCGCTAAAGACTCTGCAATGAATAGGGCACTTCCTCACAGGAAAGTGGGGCTTCCTACGTGGCACTAGTGGCAAAGAATCTTCCTGCCAACGCGGGAGACGCGGGGGACGCGGGAGACACAGGGGACACGGGAGACGCGAGAGACGCGGGAGACGCAGATTCGATCACTGGGTCAGAAACATTCACTGGAGGAAGGCATGGCAATCCACTCCAGTATTCTTGCCTGGAGAATTCCATGGATGGAGGAGCCTGGTGGGCTACAGTCCATGAGGTTGCAAAGAGTCAAACACAACTGAGCGCCTTCAGCACCACAGTGAATTTGCCTGAGTCAAGATGCCAATTGTGCTCAGTTTAAGAAACCTTGAAATAGGGGAATGAAAACCTATGAGCAACATCATATTTAATGATGAAAATAATAGTTTTCCTTAGAACCAGGAATAAGACAAAGACTTCTACAAAGATTTAATATTGTATTGGAGGTTCTAGGTATTTCAATAGGCAAGAACATTCAATAAAAGTTAGGGATATTTGAAAGAAGAAGGATGTAAAATTGATTCTATGTTTGCTACATGTTATAGTGTATAGTGTAGGGCTTCCCTGGTGGCTCAGAGGTTAAAGCGTCTGCCTCCAATGTGGGAGACCCGGGTTCGATCCCTGGGTCGGGAAGATTCCCTGGGGAAGGAAATGGCAACCCACTCCAGTACTCTTGCCTGGAGAATCTCATGGACAGAGCAGCCTGGTAGGCTACAGTCCATGGGGTCACTAAGAGTCCGACATGACTGAGTGACTTCACTTTCACTTTCACATAGTGTATGAAGGAAGTCCTAAGGAAATTATAGAAAAGCTCCTAGAACTAACAGGTGAATTTCACGAGGTTGTGACATGCAAGTTCAATATACAAAGCAATTGTGTGTGTATGTATATATGTGTGTGTGTGTGTGTGTGTGTGTATAACAAGCAATTTAAACATGAAATTTAATGTGTTACCAGTTCTACTTGCATCTGAAAAAAAATGAAATACTTAAGGGTAAATTTTAAAATATATATGTGTGGAATCTGTACTCTGAAAATGGCTGAGAGAAATACTACACGAGAGAAAATAAAAATTAAATATTACAATGAAGATATGTATTAATACAATGTTTATGGATTGGAGACCCAAAACTGTAAGATGCCAGTTTGCTTTCATTTAGCTATTCAATGCAATCCCAGTCAAAACACTAGAATCCTTCTTTGTGAAAAGACAAGCTTATCTAATATGTATACTGCTTGCTTGCTTGCTTGCTTGAGTGCTCAGTTGTGTCCAAATCTTTGTGACCCCATGGACTGTAGCCCACCAGGCTCCTCTGTCCATGGGATTCTCCAGGCAAGAATACTGGAGTGGGTTGCCATCACCTCCTCCAGGGGGATCTTTCCAACCCAGGGATTCAACCTGCATCCCTTGTGTTTCCTATATTGGCAGGTAGATTCTTCACCACTCAGCCACCACTGAGCAATCTCCAAATATGTATGTGATAATTCCAAATATCTAGAGTGGCTAAAACAATTTTAATAAGGATAATAATATTGTATAACTTATAGTATTCAATCTTGAGACATATGGACAAAGTTTATGAGCTTATATATTTATATTTTTGTTTTAAATTTATTTATTGAACTTCCTAAATTAAATGCATATTTGTTTCATTGTAGAAAAGAAGTTGCAATAACTTAAAACAAACAAACTAAAAATACTAGTCATTGGTCCACTGTTTAAAGACGTCAAGCATAGGGAAGACTAATTCCCAGATACCTCTCACAATTCAGCCCTAGTCAAGTGTTTGAGTTATCCCTGAGTGTTCCCATTGTCATAGAAGATGTCCACATTCTCAGATGCTTTTCACAGGGCTGCCAAGTGCCCGGGACTCTAGACTCTGTGTCATCCACAGTTTGGATCATTGGCACTGAGGGCAGTTTACACTGCAAAAGAGCTTGGTGGAGTGACTATCCCCAGGAGCCAATGGCTAAAACTCCGTCATACTCCCTATGCAGGAGGCCTGGGTTCGATCCTTGGTCAGGGAACTAGATCCCACATGCTGCAACTAAAACCTGGCACAGTCAAATAAATAAATAAATAAATATTTTTGAAAAGAGCAAAAGAAAAGAGCTTGGTGAAGTCCTTACCCTTCTCCTTCTTCCATCTTCTTTTCCCCTTAGAGGTCTCTTCTCCCTTCATGTTTTCCTTTTTTCTCTTAGCCCTCCTTTTTCTCTTCCCCTCTCTCCTCTCAAGATTTTCTAATCGTTGGATCAATATAATTGGATTAGGAATCAAGAAACAGTGTCTCTCTGTAACTGCTTCTTCTCAGAGGGTGCTCCAAGGTGCCTGTGAAAGGACAACAGTAGCAGAGAGAAACCTAAAGACAAAACAAACACCATCATAATTTCAGATATAAATCTGCCTCCAAACGGCAGCACAAACCTGGGAAGAAAATGACTGCGTAGGTAGTAAACCTTGCAGACACTCTATTTTTGTAATTCTGTCGTTGTGTGAATCACAGAGGTGGCAGTTGAGCTACATCTTGAAAGATATTATTCACTGTATACAATAAAAGGAGGAAAAAGGTTATAAAATGTCACATAGCTAAATAACCTCAAAATTTCAAAAGAGGAATAAGAAAAGCTGACATAATACCCCAAATTTTTATAGATGAAATATTGACACTGTTCATTTGTTTCTGCCTTTGTTGCTTATATTTCAACTCAGGCAAAGAGAAAAATCCACACTGCTTCCAAAATGTAAATTAAAAAAAATATATCTTGTTCAGGGTGAAAGTGGCCATCAGTTCAGATACAACTTTTGAAAAAGAAATCCAGTAATAACATATTTCTCATGTTTATATTGGTTGCCTTTCCCTTGGCCCACAGAGGTGACATTTTACATCTCATCTTCTTTGCGGATATTGTGAGCTTTTTTTAAAGTTGTGTGTTTACTTTGAGTTCTTTTAAACTCAGTTTCCAGTGATGAAGGTGACAGAAGATTGAAGATATTTGAAATCTAATATTTTAATGTATAGGAAGCTGGCGTTTTTGTTTGAGCCCAGACTTTGATTTAGCTTCATCAGGATATGTTTTGAATCCTACTTAAGGTAAACAAACAGACGAAACTAAAATTTGTGTTGGCTTTTTTCTGTTGTTGTTACTTCATCTCATCTAACCCTCTGAAGAATTCTGGCCTTTGTAGTCCTAGGTTACAAATCAAAATATTTGGAACAATTTCTCTAGGACACAGGCAAAAGTTATAGATAAAAGTAAACATGAACTGCCTTAAGAATAATCCATGCAAAATTTCATTTAAAACATATTCATTGTAAAATTAATAGAAATATGATAAGTATAATTTTTATGTGGCAATATTTAGAAGTTACTGGGAAAGCCCACCCTCCCATCAGATTCCTCCGATCTGTTACTCAAGTCTTGTGACATTTTTCAAGTGACAGTGTCTTCTAGTGAGGAAAGGGTGGGAGTCGGGGGATAAGATTTTACCAGCTTAAAGTAGTTTATCAGATTAGTTCAAAAAGTATTAACTGATCTTCTTAATCATATTCAAGGCATTTTTCTGAAGGATCGCATGTTTTAACAGACATATAGTTCACATCTGTTCTCAATGGAAAAGTCAGAAATATCCTCCTACATAGTAAGCAAGTGAATTAGTAGGGGTAAGCAGAGAAGCAGAACTAACATACAGAGAGGAATTGGCTCAGAGGATTCTAGAGGGTGAGAAGTCCCATGATGTGGAATCTGTAGGCTGGAGACCCCAGAAAGCTGGTCTCATGGGAGTCCAGAAGCCTGAGAAGCAGGACCACAGTGCAAGAGTACAAGAGAAGACAGGTATCTCAGCTCAAGGAGGCAGGGAGCAAATCCTCCCTTCCTCTATTTTCTATTCAGGCCCTCCTATGCAGATAGGGAGATGCCCGAGAACATTGGGTGGGCGGTCTGCTTTCCTCATTCTGCCGACTCAGGTGCTGATATCATCCAGATACACCCTCAGAGGCACACCCAAAAAAACATGTAAGCGAATATCTGGGCACCCTGTGGCCAGGTTGGTTTGACACGTAAAATTAGCCATTACATTAGGTTATATTGTTCTCCCGATCCACATGTGGTCCATCCACATCTGTGTCTGCCCCAGGGCCCCCTGTCTCCTCCCGGTGTGTTCCAACTGCCCTGGGCTCACATCCTCCCAGTGCCCGCTTCAGAGCCTCTTGCTCCCTCACCTTCTCTGGGCTTTGACCCAAGTGCCACATCCTCAGTGAGGCGTCCGTCAACCCATCCATTTAAAAATCTCTACCTCCCTCTCCCCTTCCCCACTTTATTCTCTCCTTAGCCCTTATCACCATTTTATATTATTTATTTTGTTTGAGCATTTGCCCCAAATAGGCTGTAAGCTCTAGGGTGACCAGGAAGCCTTAGTCCCTGTCCATAGGGATGTTACATCTTTTCAAGGAAGATGTACAATTAAGCTAGGAATGATGATGATCTGGTAGGTTTTATGAGAAAAGTGTAGTGTTGTTCAGTCACTAAGTCATGTCTGACTCTTTGCAACCCCATGGATGGCAGCACTCCAGCCTCCCCTGTCCTTCACTATCTCCTGGAGCTTGCTCAAACTCATGTCCATTGAGTCGGTGATGCCGTCCAACCATCTCATCCTCTGTCGCCCCCTTCTCCTCCTGCCCTCAGTCTTTCCCATCTTCAGAGTCTTTCCCACAAGTGTATTAGAGGAAGCCATAAAAAAGGGCTGCTAGTTCACACTTGTTTGAAAGATCATGAGGTGTCTTATCAGAGCATTTACCATTAATCAACTGTCTCCTAGATGAGATACTGGATTTAGAGACAGTCAAGGTCAAGGCACCAGGGTCTGAATTTAGAAGATTGGGCTTCGGCGTTTTGGCCGCCTGCAACCAGCATAAAAGTGACTTGTTCAGATCCTCCAGGATCCAGTCAGATATGAGAACAGAGTTGCCTGAGGGTGTGCTGTGAGCAGCACGGGAGTGAATGATTGTCACATGGACTGTCAGGCACCGTGTGCCATGCAGAAGGTGCTCACTTTTCCTGGATTCAGGGTCTTTCTCCAGCAGCTACAGTCATCTTCTGGCCCTGGGACAGCAATCACAAATATCAATTGCATTAAAATAGCCTATTATTTTTAGGAAGCTGGTGGATTCCACAGAATGAACCAGATTAGAAAATGAACTTTCAAAAGTGGATCACCCCTTCTTCAAAATGCAGATCAGTGATGAGACTGTTGATGTTTGTCTTTTTAGAACTTTACTTTCTGACATCCTTTGTGTTTTTTGTGGTGCCACCTCCCTTGTTTTAGATGATCCGTAATTCCCTTAACTTTCTAGAATTTAGGCAAGCATTTAATTTTGGAAGATCACAGATCACCAATATGTGTAAGCCAGGAAGATGGGAGGTTCTATTGGAGAGTCATAAGATAAAGGAAATACAGGGAGATTTTCTGCAAATTTATTTTGAAACAGGTAGGAAATAGGAGACTCTGTTAGGAAGTGTTTTTGCTGATTCTTGACCTTGAGACTATTCTACCTTAAGATAACACAATGTTCTTGGCTGGAAATAAACAGGAGAAGGAGGTTACTGCTGTGCAAATATTGAAATATTTCAGCCTTAAGCTTCTCTGACCTCAATATGTGTTAATTACTAGAGTAGGCCTTTGGGGGAGATGAGTGAATGCCTGATGCTCATCAACATGGCAGTTCCTTAGCTACTTACCTACTGAGCACTACACTTTCCTGCCGTTATCTCCTCATACATTTAAGTTCTTCCCAGCTCCAAATGATGTCTGATATGAGATGTTTTGACTAAAATGTAGTGATTAACTCCTGATAATTATGAAAACACTTCAATTATTAAAATGCTGCTAAAATGGGCAAATGGGATCCTGTGCTGAGAAGAGAAAAAGATTAATTACCCCGATTACAGGTTATAAGGGAGTTAGATAAGGCATTTCTGCACAGAGAGCAAGCGGAGTCCACGCATTCCAAGAGCCAGTCTCTCTACTCCTGTGATGTCTCCCTGTCTCCCCTTGTTTCCCAGAGCTCATGCACACATGTTCCTGGGAAGTATAGTGGAGGACTTGCGACACTGATGCCGCTTCAAGTCTCTTGACACCAAGCTGTTTCTAACAGCTTCAGAATAAGCCTGTTTACAGGGTGCATTTGCTGAATGGCTCATGGAAGATTCCCGTTTGGGTGGAGAGCCCGTTTGGAGACCCCAGTGATGAAGGCTCCCCACCTGCAGCAAAGATGACTTTTGTTTCTGTAACTCCCTCCAAATCTCTCATTGCTGGCACTGTTATGGTGTTTAGTCACGGCAGTTCTAGTGAAAGCCACCCCCTCCTGCCAGGGGAGTTGTGACACCATATGAGTTATTAATGACTATTCATGTGTCATCCCTCAGAGGTAGTGTTTGATAAATAAGCTTGCATTGAGCTGATTTGAGATAAATTATCCTTACAATCTTAATTGGAGAAAAAATATGTTTTAAAGGTTGGAAGAAACAGTGTGTCTCCCACTCTGGGGTGGGAGGAAGGATGTTGACGAACGCTTCTTGGGCCTGGGGCTTCCCTGTCGGCTCAGACAGTAAAGAATCCACCTGCAGTGCAGGAGACACAGGTTTGATCCCTGGGTGGGAAGGAACCCCTGGAGAAGGGAAAACTCACTCCAGTAGTCTTGCCTGGAGAATTCCACGGAGAGAGGGGCCTGGCGGGCTACAGTCCATGGGGTCACAAAGAGTCAGACACGACTGAGCAACTAACACTTTTACTTTCACTTTCACTTCCTTTCTTGGGTTATAGAGCAGAGCCTGAGCTCTGTGGCCTTAAGAATTGAGAACAAAACCCAGAAAAGAGCAATGAGGGAATCCACATGTGTCTGGGACTCTGCTCACCTTTCTCAGCTTATTATGTTTCTAAGCTTCTGTCAGGCTGTGGAAGCAGTCAAATCCTTGAGGAAAGAAACAAAACAAAAGCCTGCCAGGGTACTTTTTATTTTTTTAAGAAGGGAGAAAGGAGCCCCAATTGATCCTGGCTTTCTCGGGAGGTCCTGGTCGTCAGAAGAGAGAGTGAAGACAGCTGAGTGCATCTTGGGAAGCTAGAATATGGGAGAGCAGACACCTCTACGGGCAGATCTGGGGTACAGGGGCAGCCTTCCTCCTTAGGGAAAATTCTTCAAGCATTAACTCAAGCAGGGGTTCCAAATGTATCATTTAAAAAGAAAATATGCTTTATATATATATAAAAAAATGATGAGGAACTTTAAAGAACAAAGACTGCTGTCACTAGAGAAACTCAAGTTTCTGCCTGTGTCTCTCCCGACTGTCTACATCCTCTGACCTCCACTCTCTGGGCTTATTGCCTTATTTGCTTACTTAGAGGACATAGAGGTTACTCTATCAAGCACTCTTTATTTTTGTTGTTTTAGAAAAACAAAAATACAGTGATTTAAACTATAGGAATCTGCTTGGCAAACCATAAATTTTAACATTTTTTTCCTTAATGCAAAACCTAAGCATAATGAAGCTACAGTTTTGCTCTAAGGATTAAAAATAATAAATGTGAAAAAACCTAGCAAAGTGCCTGAGACACAGACATGCTTTTTGCTTTCCTTACAATCATTGGTACCATTATGATTTATTATGATTACTGTTTTTATTCCTACTAAGCCCAGTGACTTCCGATGCCCTTGGTGAAGGACTCTGGGTACTGCGGATAAGTCGCCGTTCGTTAGGTGGTGGTTTGGTGAGACTGTCCATTCTGATTGAAAACGCCCCCACCGATGGCGCCCAGTGTGGTCTGAGGCCGTGGCTGCAATAGAGCCTGCGGGCTTGCAGTTACCTATGGGTGGTGAACCAGGCTGTTGGATGGATGGCTCTCTGAAAAGCCAGCTATCCTTCATGCTTGGAGCTATTAAACATGAAAGCTCATTACAACAATAATGACTGTTTTGATATTTCCAACTGCCTTCGGTGAGGCGGTCACCAGACGAGCCTCAATGAGGTGGAAAGCCTCTGCGATGCCGCTGGTACGAGGTCTGACAGGCCCGTTGGTTTCCACAGATCGTGCCTTCCAGGATAATGCAGGTGCTAGGTGACACGGCACTCCTGGTCAAATTCAAAGTCGGGTGTCCGTATTCATTCCCCTGCTTGCCACTGGGGAAGGCTTGCCTTCAGAGTCTCAGCACCTCTTACACAACGAAACACCACTTCATGGTTACTATATTGTTATTATTATTATTTATGTAGCTCTCTATAGTTTAAAACACTCCATCAAACCCATTTTCTCAAATAACCCTCAAAATAAGCCTGTAAGAACAGAGTAGTTTATTATCACTATTTTTTGTTGCCATTTCCATTTGGTTCTTTTTTATAGTTTTCATTTCTCAGCTGAGATTTCCGCCTATTTATGCATTACACTTTTTTTTTTTTTTTGGATTGCAGAAAAGCTCATAATTAGATTGCAGAACAGTCTCAGGAAAGTTCTATGACTCATTCACAGTTAACCATCTAGTAAGAGGCTTTGGGAGACTTCTCACATGGCGCTTGTGGTAAAGAACCTGACTGCCAATGCTGGAGAAATAAGAGACATGGGTTCAATCCCTGGGTCAGTAAGATCCCCTGGAAGAGGGCATGGCAACCCACTCCAGTATCCTTGCCTGGAGAATCCCACGGACAGAGAGGCCTAGGGGGCTACAGTCCATGGGGTCACAAAGGGTCAGGCACAACTGAAGCGACTTAGCGCACGCACACACGCAAGAGGCTTTGGGAAGACACATCCATGCCTGTGCTCACTGCCTTGGTATTTTATTTTGTCTTTGTGATCAAGAAAAGGCCCAAAGGAAAGGGGTGCCAAGAGAAACTGCCTGAGATTGGAAATATCAGCAAAGCTCAGAGAATGAAAATGAAAATGTCTATATTTCTTCTTGGAATATATTTTCTCATGTATCTCAGAGACATAGAGGAGGGCCTGAATTCACTTCAAACACATTCGGCCTTCCCTGTTCTCAGACCCTTGAGTTCTCATACATAGAACCGAATAGGGAAGAAAATTTAAAAATCAGTGGCAACTGATATTTTGCTTTGGGAAGGACGGGATGGTTGGTCACTACCTAAATGGTCATCACTGAAACTATGCCACTTGTTCCACGGTGAGAACACCGATCTTTAGGACTGAGAAGTTAATGCCTAAGCCATGTAGCTGGGTGTACTAGAAGTATGATTAGGATACTTTCCAACAAGTCCATAAACTTATCTAAAAGTCTATTACAGAAAGAAACAGGATGATATTGAACTGCAAGGCTAGTGTTTCCCATAAATGTACTGGCAGAGCTGGAGGAATCGGATCCCCATGCCCTAACCCACTCCTGTTTGCATTATAGCACACTGAATTGCTCCCAAGGCTTATGGAAGGATATAAAAACTGAGCTGTGGTCAGCCTGGGGTAATTAAGTAGGATAAGATAGGAAATGAGTAGCAGAAGAAAGTGTGGAAGTAACTGGGGTTGTTTCACCAGGGAAGAGAAGACCCTAGGCTTGTGCAGCACTGGGCTTCACTGATGGCTCAGTGGCAAAGAATCTGCTTGCAAGGCAGGAGGCACAAGTTCAATCCCTGGGTTGGGAAGATCCCCTGGAGAAGGGAATGGCAACGCATTCCAATATTCTTGCTTGGAGAATTCCATGGATAGAGGAGTCTGGTGGGTTACAGTCCATCTCCTGCATTGGTAGGCAAACTGTATGAAAATACTCCAAAATACCTTGGAAAACATTTTCAGCCTTATTTATCAATGGTAGGCTAATCATATAGTATGGTCAGATAAGAATGATTTATAGACTGTAAGGGTGATGTCGTCCATAATTACTATGCTGGAACAGTCTTGTGTAAACAGGATCTTATGATAACCTTAGTTTCTCAATATTTATTGCATTTAGATATAAAATGTGTATGATGCAAGAACTCAGTGTAAAAAATTTCTGTTTCGAACCCATTATGACCAAAGACTTTAAGACTCCCCCTTTTTTTTTTTTTTGCAAAATACAACCTTTAATGATTTATTATTAGAGTCCACAGACTTAAAAATGCATTTTAATAAATGTAATCTGAACAACCATAAAGAAAGTGGACACAATTGTACAGGCTGTTCTTGGAAAGTATGCATAAAAGTGATGAATACAGAGAATTATTTTTGCAACAAACTATATTTTCCAAGGATGGCGGCCACAATCTTTCCAATCCCATATGTTCTTTCATAATGTGACCAACACCGAGTGGTGGGAAGAATCTTTTCTTTTTAATTGAAAGAAAGTAGTTATCAATTTATTTTTGTTGAGGTGAAACTTGCATAACATTAGTCAGCCATTCCAGAATCTATTGTTCATTAACATTAGCTACATTAACAATATTATTTAAACAATAAATACAGTTCCAACACATTTCTATCACCTCAAAAGTAGACCCTCCCCATTCATTAAGAGTAACTCTCCATTCACCTCTTCCTTGGCCCCCTAATCTTCTTTTGCTCTCTACAGATTTAATTATTCTGATTATCTTATATAAATGAAATCATAAACTATGTATTGATAACTTTTTGTGTCATATCTCTTTCATTTAGCATGTTTTCATGGTTCATCCACATAATATGTATTATATCCATATTCACTTTTACAGTTGAATAATGTTCCACTCTATCAGTCTCAGTTCAGTTGCTCAGTCATATCCTACTCCTTGTGACCCCATGGACTGCAGCACGCCAGGCCTCCCTGTCCATCACCTACTCCTGGAGTTCACTCAAACCCATGTCCATCGAGTCGGTGATGCCATCCAATCATCTCATCCTCTGTCGTCCCCTTCTCCTCCTGCCTGCAATCTTTCCCAGCATCAGGGAAATTAGTCAGTTCTTCGCATCAGGCGACCAAAGTATTTGAGCTTCAGCTTCAGCATCAGTCCTTCCAATGAATATTCAGGACTGATTTCTTTTAGGATTTACTGGTTTGATCTCCTTGCAGTCCAAAGGACTCTCAAGAGTCTTCTCCAACACAACAGTTCAAAAGCATCAATTCTTTGACTCAGCTTTCTTTATAGTCCAACTCTCACATCCATACATGACCACTGGAAAAAACCATAGCTTTGCAAAGTAATGACTATGCTTTTTAATATACTGTCTAGGTTGGTCATACCTTTTCTTCCAAGGAGCAAGCGTCTTTTAATTTCACCACTGCAGTCACCATCTGCAGTGAATTTGGAGCCCCAAAAAACAAAGTCTGTCACTGTTTTCATTGTTTCCCCATCTATTCTCATGAAATGATGGGACTAGATGCTATAATTTTAGTTTTCTGAATGTTGAGTTTTAAGCCAACGTTTTCAGTATCCTCTATCACTTTCATTAAGCGGCTCTTTAGTTCTTCTCCGCTTTGTGCCACAAGGGTGGTGTCATCTGCATATTTCAGGTTATTGATATTTCTCCCGGCAATCTTGATTCCAGCTTATGCTTCATCCAGCCGGAATTTTGCATGATGTACTCTGCCTATAAGTTAAATAAGCAGGCTGACAATACACAGTCTTGATGTCTTCTTTCCCTATTTAGAACCAGTCTGTTGTTCCATGTCCAGTTCTAACTGTTGCTTCTTGACCTGCATAGAGATTTCTCAGGATCTAGGTCAGGTGATCTGGTATTCCCATCTCTTTAAGAGTTTTCCACATGTTGTTGTGATACATGCAAAGGATTTGGAGTAGTCAATAAAGCTAAAATAGATGTTTTTCTGGAACTCTCTTGCTTTTTGGATGATCCAAAAGATGTTGGCAAGTTGATCTCTGGTTCCTGTCTTTTCTAAATTCAGCTTGAACATCTGGAATTTCATAGTTCATGTACTGTTGAAGCATGGCTTGGAGAATTTTGAGCATTACTTTGTGAGCATGAGATGAGTACAATTGGGTGGTATTTGAGCATTCTTTGGCATTGCCTTTCTTTGGGATTGGAATGAAAACTGACCTTTTCCTGTCCTGTGGCCACTGCTGGAATTTCCGGATTTGCTGGCATATCAAGTGCAACACTTTCATAGCATCATCTTTTAGGGTTTAAAATAGCTCAACTGGAATTCCATCACCTCCACTAGCATTGTTCCCAGTGATGCTTCTTAAGGCCCACTTGACTTCACATTTCAGGATGTCTGACTCTAGGTGAGTGATCACACCATTGTGATTACCTGGGTCATGAAAATCTTTTTTGTATAGTTCTTCTGTGTATTGTTGTCACCTCTTCTTAATATCTTCTGCTTCTGTTAGGTTTCTACAATTTCTCTCCTTTATTGTGTTCATCTTTGCATGAAATGATCCCTTGGTATCTCTAATTTTCTTGAACAGATCTCTAGTTTTTCCCATTCTATTGTTTTTCCTTATTTCTTTGCATTGATCACTGAGGAATGCTTTCTTATCTCTCCTTGCTAGTCTTTGAATCTCTGCATTCAAGTGGGTATATCTTTCCTTTTTCCCTTTGCCTTTAGCTTCTCTTCTTTTCTCAGCTATTTGTAAGGCTTCCTCAGACAACCATTTTGCCTTTTTGGATTTCTTTTTCTTGGAGATGGTCTTGATTACTGCCTCCTGTACAATGTCACAAACCTCCTTCTATAGTTTGTCAGGCACTCTGCCTATCAGATCTAATCCCTTAAATCTATTTGTCACTTTCACTGTATAATTGTAAGGGATTTGATTTAGGTCATACTTGAATAGTCTAGTGGTTTTCCCTACTTTCTTCAATTTCAGTCTGAATTTGGCAACAAGGAGTTCATGATCTGAGCCACAGTCAGCTCCCAGTCTTGTTTTTGCTGACCATATAGAGCTTCTCCAACTTTGGCTGCAAATAATATAATCAATCTGATTTTGGTATTGACCATCTAGTGATGTCCATGTGTAGAGTCTTCTCTTGTGCTGTTGGAAGAGGGTGTTTGCTATGACCAGCACATTCTCTTGGCAAAACTCTGTTAGCCTTTGACCTGCTTCGTTTTGTACTTCAAGGTCAAATTTGCCTGTGACTCCAGGTAGCTCTTCACTTCCTACTTTTGCATTCCAGTCCCCTATAATGAAGAGGACATCTTTTGGGGGATGTTAGTTCTAGAAAGTCTTGTAGGTCTTCATAGAACCGTTCCACTTCAACTTCTTCAGCATTACTGGTTGGGGCATAGGTTTGGATTACTGTGATATTGAATGGTTTGCATTCGAAACGAACAGAGGTCATTGAAATTATTAGCCATGCCGTGTTCCACTGTATAGAGTTTTACATATTCTTATTTTCCATTCATCTGTTTATAGAAATTTAAATTACTGGCATACTTTGGGTAGTCTCAGCCAGTTGGTTCTCTATCCCTTCTGAGAATGCCTCAACACTTTAAATCGGAATAGGAAATGGTAACCCACTGTAGTAATCTTGCCTGGAAAATTCCAAGGACAACGGAGCCTGGTGGGATACAATCCATGGAATCACAAAGAATCAGACACGACTGAGTGACTGAGCATGCATGCACTGCATTTGAAATCAGAAGTTGGCAGACTTTTACTCTAAAGGATCAAATTGTAAATATTCTAGGTTTTATGGCCATAAAGTCTCTGCTGGAACTACTCCAGTCTGCTGTTGGGGCTCAAAAACAACCATAGACAATCCATAAATAAAGAAAAAGCAGCATTTCCATAAAAACGCCCTTCCATAAAAAGATGATGGTCATTTGTCAGCTCCTACTTTAAACCATCGCAAACGACCAAATTAAAAATGCCTATTCAGGAATTCATATGACAAGAAAATGTGTTCAAACGTACGAATTCAGGAAAAGAGTACCTCTAAACAGCCTGAAAGTTTCTATTCCAAGCATGACAAGATTTTCCTTTCCTCTCCTTCTTTTTAAACTGCCTGTCAGATTCTGAGCATCCTTGAGACTCTATGAAAATAGAGCTTCACTACCATGACTAGGAAATGAGTATGATCCAATAAATAGGAATCCAATCAGGCTGTTGACATATGAAAATGAAAGTCACTTAGTTGTGCCTGATTCTTTGCAAGCCCATGGACTATACAGTCCATGCAATTCTCTAGGCCAGAATACTGGAGTGGGTAGCCTTTCCCTTCTCCAAGTCGTCTTCCCAACCCAGGGATCAAACCCAGGTCTCCCACATTGCAGGCAGATTCTTTACCAGCTGAGCTACCAGGGAACCTGAAGAATACTGGAGTGAGTAGATTAACCTTTCTCCAGAGGATCTTCCTAACCCAGGAATTAAACCAGGGTCTCCTGCATCACAGGTAAATTCTTTACCGACTGTGCTATCAGGGAAGCCCATGCCATTGACCTAGATATTCTAATACTGAGGTGTAGAGTAATAGTGAGGCAAGATTCTTTCTCAATAAAAAAATCTTAGTTTTGAAACAAGTTTAAAAATTTTTCTAAAAGCCAGGCTTTCAAACTTACTATTAATTTCATTTATCAAAGAAGCCTTTTCAGAAAAATAGCAAGGCATAATGACAGGTGTGTTTTTACATTTCTTTATTTTCCAGAAATTCATTCCACAATTATTTTTTAAAAATCCCTGGGCCATATTTAAGACACTGTTAAATATACTGGGGGTATAAAATTAGCTTCCCTGGTGGTTCAGTCTATGAAGAGTCTGCCTACGGTGCAGGAGACCTGGGCTCGATCCCTGGGTAGGGAAGATCCCCTGGAGAAGGAAACGGCAATTCACTCCAGTATTCCTGCCTGGAGAATTCCATGGACAAGCCTGGTGGGCTACAGTCTACGGGGTCACAAAGAGTTGGACCTGACTAAGTGACTAACTTGCACTTGCACTTTCATAAAATCAACAACAAAAAGCAACGTGTGGGCCCATAGCACTTCTAGTACTGGCCTGTGACAATTCAGGAAGACGCCAAACTGGTGGAACAGAGGGTGCTCTTACTTGAATATGGCCATCTCTCCCACCCTACAGATTTAAGGGGTGGGAGAGGGGACTGTATCCAGGGGAAATGGAGCTATTCTGACTTATTAAAGGGTCTGAGCCATAGATTCTGAGTTTAGGAAGATAAGCCTAAACATAAAGCAATGCAAGTTCTCACAGCACTTGTTGTATATAAACTTTGTGCTTTAGATGAAATTAAATGTTTCCTAGGTCCAGGATCTTCATCTGCAAACTGTGAAAAAATTGCTCATATTTTGTGAGGTGATAGGGATTTAACTCACTTCCTATGTGAAATGCTTCATATAAATGAGGGTAATTATTTGATGCCTAATACATAGTGGTCCCCTTTCCTAACACCTGGACACGCACCCTCTTACTGTTCCTAACTGGAAATCTTCATAGATCCTAGACATATGACAAGTTGTGTTCAGTACAGGTTAAAAGCTTTAGCACGTTAATTAAATCTATACAAGGAAAATTACCAATTTGTTTTTGGTTTAAAAAATGTAAAAGTTATAATTACATTTTGAGAATCTTAGTTACATACATTAATAATTTATAGGCTAATGTAATGAAAGATTACAAATTTATATGAGGTACTTTTTTTGTGTGAGATAAGCACTACAGAAATGGTTTTTAAAGAAAAGCTTGAAATTTTATGGTAATTACTGTAAATAGGCCCATGACAATGGAGAAAGATGCCAAAGTGATGAAACAGAGGGAACTCTGACTTTAATATGGTCACCTCTCCCATCCTGCAGGTTTAAGGAGTGGGGGAGGGGTCTATATCCAGTGGAAATTGTTCTGTGGTGGTTTATTAAAGGGTTTGAGCCATAGATTCTAAGTTTAGGAAGATAAACCCTTCTCATTTCTCTTGTCCAAATAAAACTACCTGGTGCTGCCGATCAGAATCTAAAAGAAAATTCCAAAATCTTTGTGTTTTTTTTTTGGTTCCTTCAACATCATGATGTTTGTTTGGTTACCGTTGCCTTAATATCATTCTCTGAACAAAATCTCTTCATAATGAGCTTCAGTCTTAGAAAGTCCCATGATCACAGAAAATAATCTGCAACTTTTAGATACACACAGCTCACTCATAGTTATATTTTTATTTACCCTGTTTGTTTTTAGACCTCAGTAATTTCCAATGTAAAGAAAGAATAACCATACAAAATAATCCTTAATTAATAGCTGATTTAAAATGACTAACATTATTATATACATTTATTAGGAGGCACACTTGTGGCTTTTAGTAAGTCAGTAGGTTGTGGTCATGGAAGGAACATTGCAGGCAGAGAAGGTAAATATGTGTCAATAATATGTGTTTCTTCCAGTGAGAAAATTTACGTCTTTCAGTGGCAACTCTGAGGAATGAATTCAGCCATCTCATATATTTATGGCTAAATTTCAAAGTGCAGCTTGGAACAAAAGAAACCATACATAGAAGTACTCATATGTAGTAATTCCATATAAAGTTCCTGAAGCAGGAAAATCAAAGTCATACTGTTTGGGGTTACATGCTATGGTGACATAACTCTATAGAAAATGAATGAAAAGCTTATCATAAATGTCAGTTACCTCTGAAGAGAGCAGAAGGAGATAAACTTGGAAATGGAATGTTTTACAGTTGCTGGTGATAGTCTGCTTCTTGACCTGAGTTTTAATGACACACATGCCCTTTTATAATGAACCATTGACCTGTTTATAGATTCTGGAATCACACAGATCGGGGTTTGAATTCTGGCTTTCTTAGACTTACGCTGATCACTTCTGAGTGTTCCTTATCTATGTAGCAATGTGTGGGGAGCCTGAAGGGCTGTCCTACAGGAATGGGAGTGTGAATGCGTTTGCAAGCCTCCCCAGCCCAAATGTTCCCCCAGGTATGATTTGCTCCAACCACTCCCACTGCCTTCCCATGAAGGTACAGACACAAGTGGCACTCTTATTTGGAACACAGTGCGTGGAAGTGGGATTGTTGACATTTTCAGAGTGAGGCATGTGGGTGGGTGGATGCCTTTGTAGAAAAAACAAAGTGGAAGTGTTAGTCGCTCAGTTGTGTCCGGCTCTTTGGGACCCCATGGACTGTAGCCTGCCAGGCTTCTCTGTCCACGGAATTTCCCAGGCAAGAATAGTGGAGTGGGTTGCCATTCCCTTCTCCAGGGGATCTTCCCCACCCAGGGATAGAACCCAGGTCTCCTGCCTTGCAGGCAGATTCTTTATCATCTCAGCCACCTAGGAAGCCCTGAGATGACTTTTTTTCTGGTAAGTTTTCCACAGGGAGGTACAGACTCCACATAGTTACAGGAACCCATAATCCAGTCTCTAACTTTAAATTTCTGACCTCAGATTTTTTTCCTCAGAAGCAATGGATTGCACATGGATAAGCTGTTAGTTGATATATATACAAATTGAATAATAATGTTAAAATTATGTATTTTGAAGGAAAATGAAATGTGAAAGTTGACAGAGCTAAATACAGAGTATGGACATGACCTTAAGTGGGGGACACGTGTCAGGGAAATCCTCTAGACAGGGGGTGTCTGATCTGAGACCCAGCTTTTCTGAGGAGTGAGTCTTGCAGTTACATGGAGGAAGGGAACTCCAGGAAAAGGAGAAAAAGAAGACTTAATATTTTGTGGTGGCAGCAAAGAGCCCAGTAGTAGACAACGAACAACAGCGTGAGCAGGAGCGGACACAGGAGGCAAGTTGCCTGGCTCCCTGAATTCTCCCGAATCATGCTTACCTTACTGCAGTCTCCGTGACAACACTTTACTTATGTCTCTAATTACAATTGCCTTAAAAAATCTTCTCAATGTGTCTTTTGCAATTATTTCCTCTCATTCTGTGGTTGTATTTTCATTTTCTTGACATTGTTCTTTGTAAAAAATATAAATATATATTTTATTTTAATGAGGTCCACTTTATCCATTATTTCTTTCATGGTGTTGTATCTAAAAAGTCATCATTGTACCCAAAGTCATATTATGTTATCTCTTAGGAATTTTGTAGTTTCACATTTTGCATTCAAGTCTGTGATCTGTTTCAAGATAATTTTTCTGAAGGATGTAAGATATAAGTCTAGGTTCATTTTTTCGCATGTGAATGTCCAGTTGTTCCTGCACCATTTGTTGAAAAACTATCTCTGCTCCATTGTGTTGCTTTCGCTCCTTTGTCAGCAATCAGTTGATGCATCTATGTTGTTCTGTTTGTTGATTTTATTTTTGTCTCATGAATCTATTTGTCTATTCTTTCACCAGTACCACACTATCTTCTCAATTATTGTAGTTTTATAATACGTCTTGAAGTAGAACAATGTTGGTTCATGAACTTTGTTCTTCTCATTTAATATTACACTAGCTATTCTGGCTCTAATTTTTTTTTTCAAAATGTTTGTAGAGAGGTCTTGCTGAAGCCATTGAATGTTGCCTTATGTCTCCCATAGAATAGCCTTGCTTAGTATTTCTTAGAGGCTACCCTTGATAAAACAATCTGAGTAGCTTATTCCAGATGGTCTCAATAGTGATGCTTCTCTCTCAGCTTGATTGTGTAACTCAAGCCAAGTGGGTATATCTCGGTATATTCTACTTTAATTATCAATGGATAGATTGATTAATTCATTCATCATTCAATGGTTATTATTGTTTGTCTAAACAATTCCAGGCTCTGTTGTAAGTTTTACGTCCTTGAACAAAAATGTCAAATTTCCTGCTGTCATGGAATTTTTGTTTTAATGGAGGAGAATATCATAGAGATGTATAGTGTATTATAAATAATATTATTTGGGGGAGATATTTCCCAAAACTTCCAACATATAGGGCAATATGCTGAGAGTTATAGAATAAGTCTTTTTGCAAGTATTTTTTCAAAGAAGTGGTTTGCATTTAGGAAAATATCTCTCTTCTTATACCAGTGGGCTATGTTACCATAAGTTCTAGTTTGTCAAGGATAGTTCTAGTTTATACTGCTATCTCATTGTTATTAATAATAACCCTTCAATTTATAGTTTGGAAAATAAATCACAAAGTTATTCTAACAATATGACTCTTTTTGTAGCCCCAAACACATAACTTTATTACTAATATTTCATATGAGACCCGTTTACAGTCAGCTCAGCTATGACAGTTGCTGTGCAAACTAAAAATTGTTCCAACACTACTGTTATCATAGGAAACAATTTAAGCATAACAGTAATGTCATCATTGATTAAATGCAATTTATAAAGAAATTTCAGCTGAACCAGGCCCCACAGAAATACAGAAAATGTACACATTTCAACTGTCCAGGATCATTTTACCACCTAGGTTATAAACCACACCCATCTTGCAGCTCAGACAGTAAAGAATCTGCCTGCAATGTGGGAGACCCAGGTTCAGTCTCTGGGTCAGGAGGTTCCTCTGGGGAAGGAAACAGCAATCCTCTCCAGTGTTCTTGCCCAGAGAATCCCATGGACAGAGAAGCCTGGTGGGCTACAGCCCATGGGGTTGCAAAGAGTCGGATACGACTAAGTGACTGCCACTTTCACTTTCATCCCAAATTATTGGAGCTAGAATTTTCTGTCTGATTTCAGGTAACCTTCCTCCCACCACTTCACAATAGCTCATAAACTAGAACCCTTTTGAAGCCCCAAACGTTAAGCAATTTTCAGTCTTTTTCAAAGTAGAATGCCATTTTTTTGGTAATATTTGTGGCTTTCTTAACCATTTGATGTTGTTGTTCAGTCACTAAGTCAAGTCAACCATTTAACGTGTGTATAACAGCATTTTTATTAGATCCCTATGTTCTTATTATTTTATGTCACTCTTTATTATTTTTGTGATGAAGTTTTCAAGTCCTGTACCTCCAAACACGTGTTCTCTATAAGTTCTAGGGGGTTTATTGCACAGCTTTGAATAGTGTGGTGCTTTTGAGATACACATGTCTCATTATAGCACAAATGGCTATAATTCATTATTAAGTCAACAATACATTATTTTGTTCAATAGCAAATATTTATAAAAACCTTGACTAAAATCCATGAGTTTGAATATGGTGTCTATGTCTTACTACTGAGTTTCATGATTAACTTCTCTTGTTTTCCTGGATAGCAATTAAACTCTGAGTTCTTAGCCCAAGAATGGGATCAGGAAATTTAAAAATGAGCATAACAAAAATAACTTTAAAATTCCCACTATGCTTTAGCTGATTTATTTAATCAGCATTTAGTTAAACCCCATAAGATGGGTTTATAACCTCATTTTTACAACTGAAAAAACAAAGCCTTAGCTTAGTGTCTTCCAGTATAAACACTCATACATTTATGTACAGTGTACATATTCTTACACTTACGACCTGGTGAGATCAGAATTTCAGCTATGGTCTATCACTCTATCTCCATTGCTGTCATTGTTCAGTCGCTAAGTCATGTCCGACTCTTTGCAACCCCATGAACTGCAGCACGCCAGGCCTCCCTGTCCCTCACTATCTCCCGGAGTTTGCCCAAGTTCATGTCCATTGAATCAGTGATGCTATCCTACCATCTCATTCTCTGCTGCCCTCTTCTTCTTTTGCCTTCAGTCTTTCCTGGCACAAGGGTCTTTTCCAGTGAGTCGGCCTTTTGCATCAGGTGGACAAAGCTTTAGGTGGCATTTCCTCTATCTCTATAGTGGCTTACATTTTTGTGTTTTGCACAACTTGTATTCTCAGCAATTAACACAACTCTCTACAAGTAAAAAATGTTTTTAAGATAAATTTTGTGAAAGAGGAGATAATTTGCCATGTCACTCTGTTATTTGTTGCTACAAGAATGAGTCACTTTGATAGTTTGAATAAATAAATCCAGCAACTATCAAGTTTAAGTTATCTTGATATTCTGGTGTCTGTTACAAAGCTTGATTGCAGGAAAGAAGTGAGGGAGGGAGCAAAGACAGAATATAGAAAGAGAAACAAAGGATAAAGGAGGAAAGATGTGAATAAAGAAGGAAGGAAGTGGATTAATAAATAAATATCATTTATCCATAGTTGACATTTCATTGTTAAATTCCTCCCTATCTGGGTCATGTGGAAAGCAATGCACTTTCCTTGTCAGAATAAATTACCATGATTATTCATGCCCATGAATCCCAGGACTCACTCACTGTAATACAAAGGGTTTTATGGTCTCCAGCTAGTCCTTCAGATCTAGAAAAGCATGCAGACCACGAAGGTTAATTACAATACACGACTAATTGTGTTACCCTGTCCTGTACCTCATGGAAACAATAGAATGAATGTGCCTATAATTAAGGCTTGAAAACCCACTGCTGAACAGCCAAAGACAGTCTCATAATACAGGAGGTCTCAGATGAAGAGAAATCATTGTTTTCATCTTTCAAAAAATTATATACGTATATATGTAGACACAGAGAGTTTATCAACCAGTATATTCAGATTCTAGATCAGACATGTCACTTGGTTGCTTATAGAACAGTCATTGATGGACTTGCAATAGTTAGAAGTAGGAGAAATTTGGTTTCTGAAAGAATGATAACAATGACATTACAATAATCTAGAGTGAAATCAGGTATCCTTGTTCTCTTGCAGAGTATACTGTGACCCATCAATTAATTCACCTTTTATTTATAATTATGATGTCATCTTGCATGACTGGAGTAAATGGTAGATTTATGCAGATCCATTGTGGAACAGAGTATGCGTTAAAATTAAAGAAATATAAGATATGTGTATAGGAATAAAAAGGACACTGTATTTTTTTTCATTAAATCCAGTTGCACTCATGGCCACTAAGCCTCAACAATCTCTCACCCCGTTAACCTGCAAGAAAACAGCATTGAAACTAAAGCCAGCTGAGTATCAGTTGTATCCTCCTGGAGATATCAGTTATAAACAAAAGGGGAAATGAAATTGTCCTCTTAAAGAAGCCAATTATTTTTGGAGGCTCATCGTGTGAATGGAAGCCATTTTAGCTTTATCCTAGTACTTATGTAAACCAGCCCTGAGGCTTAAAAGAACCAAATTTACAGATGTCCTCAAGTGAAGTGGCTAAATGGTGTGATTTCAGAAATAAAAGACTGAATATGTGATTAGCTGGCTGTTTCTCATGCAGTCATTTGCTTTATCTATCTGTGAATTCACCCTGCTTCCTCTTGAATATATGTGTTCCATGTCCATAAATAGCAATGCATAGCATTTTCAAATTTCTTCAAGTAATGAATCTGTGACCATTTGTGTTCTTATCAATTGGTTGCTGGATCTAAATACATTCAATGGTGGGTTCTGCTAAGAAAAGTGCAGCTCCGGGAGCTATAAGAGGTATTGATTGAGTTACATTTCTACACGGCATATATTTGTTAACTCTCCCTCTCCCTCACCAGGCTGGCTTGGAGCAGTACATACTGACAGATGAGCTGCATAAAGCATTAGCCTGGTCAGAGCGGGAAGTGCAGCCTGTTATAACTGTATTTGACTCGGGTCTGATCCTATGCAACAGATGCCATCAATAATTGTTTCCGGTTTGCATGTTGGAAAGGAGGCTCTTAGAGATCAGTCATGTAAGTTTACATACCATTTTCCAGTAGACCCTGAATTCAAATCCATATCTGTGTAAGTTCAGAAAATAAAAAAGCAAAGTGAATGAAGGCAACTGTTCTGAAGTCAGATTTCCTGGTTCTGAAACCTGAGTGCAGTGCTTACCAACTCTTAGCCTTGACAAGTCCCCCTGACACCTTAGATCTCAGTTTTCAGTCAATCAAATGGATGTGTTAGTCTTACTTAGTAGAGATGGTGTGAGGAGACAGTGAATTTGGGCAGGTTGATATCTTAGTTCAGTGTACTTAGCACAGTAGACTAAATAGCAGTTTCTAAGCCATATCTAATCATTAAGTAAATATTGATTTTTTTTTAAAAAAAAGTTTATATTTTGCATTGTGTTTTAGAACTTTCAAAGGAATTTTGTTTAATCCTTAAGGCAAACTTTAAATAAGTTAATATTCTTATCCCAATTTTATACATCACAAAGGTGGGGGAAAAGCAGAAGAAGGAAGGGAAATAGTCATTTTCTATCTGAAAATAACAGGCCACTCTCACTTCTAGGTCCTTTGGTAAATTTTAATTCCCTAATCAGCTCAGCCTCTGTATTTGCTAAGAAAAGACCTTGAAGTTGGGAAATAAAGTCCTTTTATTGAGGTCACGAGCTATATGTGCAAAACAACCAGAATTTGAACCCAGTTTCTAATGACTTCAAATTCTCTACTCCTTTGGCCCATGGACCAGATTTGGCCCACTGCCTGTTTTTGTATAATCTGCAAACAAAAGATGGCCTTTACGTTTAAAAATGGTTGAAGAATGCATTAGAAAAGTGTATTTCATAACCTGTGAAAACTATCTGAAATGTTAATTTTGGTGTCCACGAATACAGTTTTACTGGAACACAGTCACAGTTACTCATTTATGTATTATCTGTGGCTGACTTGCAACTGTAGAGCTGAGAAGTTGCAACAGAGATCTTATGGCCTTCCTTTTTAAGACCAAATAATATTATTGTACGTGTGTCCCACATTCTGTTTTAGCTGTTTATCGTTTCCATCTGTGGAGCCTCAAGAAATGGGGATTTTACACATATCACAGGTGAAGCAAGAAGAACTCAAGCCTGGGTCTTCTCACATGGAGACGTGCTTTTTCTCAGCTCACCCTCTCCCTGGGATGAGAACGACCAACACTCGTGATCTCTCCAGGACAGTCTGAATTCTGATGTACATTCCTCCTCCTACTCCCCTTGCCTGAACTGCATTCTTTCCCTTGGCCTCTAAATCCTTGTCTCCTAGTCGGCTGAGGATCACAGCATCCAGAGGGTCTTCTGCCACTGACTTAGCCCTGAAGGGATTAACTGACTGGACAAGGGTCAGCGATCAGAGCCCCAGAGGCTCAATGTTCCATTACAGTCAAGAGAGACTACAACTCCAAAGGATGTCTTATCTGAGTCCTCATTTTTCAGATGAGAAAACCGAGGCACAGAGAAAGCAATCCCCTATAAACACACAGAGAAAGCCAGAGCGCTAAGCCAGAGCCTCTGATGGTCAGGCCTATGCATTACCCGCCAGGTCCTCGAGCTGCAGAGGAGATTCCAGGGGCAGCCAGACCCGGTGGAAATACCAGCGTGTCCATAGGACTCACTGTCACAACCGCTGCCTACTTCGATGTTTAACTAATAACCAAAACATACAGACCATAGAGGACAGGCTTAAACAAAGCTATAAATTCTTTATCTTCATTCCTGGCAGGATTACCTATGCTTCCCACTACCACCTCACTAGAGAAGAGAAAGAAGGGTTCATAACACTTCTCGACATTCTTCCCACACTCAATTTAGTTTTCTTTCCGAACTATCAGTATCCCCTGGGCATCTTTATTTCCCCTGCCACGTGTGATTACATCACAAACTGCGTTTTTTCCCATCTAATTGCAGCCCTGAAGGACAACTCAGAAACGGTGCTCTGTCTGCATACAGAAAGTGTTGCCTTCGTCATCGGATCGTCTGCAAGTGCTTTGATCAGTCGGTTTATTGTTGTTATTGCTACTTTCTTTCCCTCCCTCCCTCTTTCCTTCATTTCTTCCTCTTCCCCTCCTTTGTATATTGTAGATTTTTCTATACCAAATCTTAATAGATTCCCAATAATGAGATGCCCTCGAAATTTTCAGTGGCATTTATCTAAGAAAGGGTTGCTGGTAATTCTCTGTAGAAAAACAATATAGGTGTATGAGGGGGTGAGATAGCACAGAGTAATCTCAGCTAAACAGGGAAAACAAGCACTGGAAACAGGCCCAGAGAAGGGTCGATGTGGACAATGAAGTGTGTTAAGTTGCATGATTTTTTACTGTTAGCAAACGCTGATGCTTTAGCCTGGCTGCTGGCAACAAATGCAGGAAGCCTCTCTCCACTTCCTTCTCCTCTTATTCCTTCTTCTCTGTCTCTTTTTTTTGGCTGATTTTTTTCTCATCCTCCCACAAGTCCTTTGCAAGTGAGACTAGACCTACCTCAGCCCTCAAGACCTACCCAGGATCCTGGCTGAAGGAGGACACTGTACCCAGGACTGGTGTCTGTACCTCCAGTGCCTCTTCCGGGCCCGTTTCCCTCTCTTGCTTCCACTGTAGAGGTGGCGGTAGATACATCCCCCATCCCCAGATAAGGGTAACAAGTGGTATAAATTAGGGGACAGAGACATAAGTAGAAATTCACTGTGGGATTGTCTGGAGGCTAAATCAACTCGTCTCTTTTTACATAAACCTTATGGCTGAGACATGCAGCCCAACTGATGTCCCTGGCAGAAAGCCCCAAACAGTACCAGATAAAAGACCCTGGTTTTGTTAAATCACAGGATCTCTAGCAGTATCCATCTGCCGTCAGACTTTTTGGTTTGGGAGGAGAAGGGATATTTGCTCAAGTAAAATCTGGGGTGCCATATATGTGCAGGCACTCCCGTGAGCCAGACAAGGAGGTATTTTACTGCGTGCACCTAAAAGCACCCCAGCCCAGAAAAGCGCCCTTCTCTTTGTTCCTGCAAATGGCTCAACCCTAAACTGCAGGTTATCCTGACTCTGAAAGAACCTGCTGTCCCTGAAATGGCGCTGTCTGTAAACGCATGTCCACGGAGGACCAGGGTGAGGTAGCAGCTTCATACTCAACAACTAAGACCCCTTTGCTGAAGCTAAGTGGAGCATTTAAGAATAATCCTATTGTCAGGAGTCCCTCAGGTGTCTTCAACTTTTCTAGTCTACCTTATAGATCATCATGAGCTTCCCAGGTGGCCCTAGTGATACAGGGCCCCCTCGCCAATGCAGGAGACATAAGAGACATGGGTTCCATTCCTGAGTTGGGAAGATCCCCTGGAGGAGGGCGTGGTAACCACGCCAATATTCTTGCCTGGAGAATCCCATGGACAGAGGAGCCTGGTGGGCTACAGTCCATGGGGTTGTAAAGAGTCTGACATGACTGACATGACTTATCACACAGATTATTATGCATAGATGAGGATGACATTAAGGCTTAAATGTTCCTCTGTAGATTGTGAGTCCTCCTGTGGGTGTTCACACATGTGTGCCCCGTGCTGGTGAGGTGGTAGACAATCAAGAAGCACAATAACAAATAATCTGAGTGGCTTTAATTATATAAATGCAGATGACGCCCAAATCATTCACACTTGGTTTGGAATGATTCCTATGCTTGGTTCTGTAATGTTAGTGCATGTTTTCATATGTGTATTATAAAACAGTTAAACCATCGAATATTTGATGTACATTGCCTTATGTTTAAAATTTGCCATTTATAATCTGTCAGTTTCTGTACATGTACATCTATAAATAAGCTACCATAATGCTTCCTGCAAGACAACTGCTCAATGACTATTTGATAAATAGACATAACTTTATGTATATTCAGATATGTTAATGTGTGAATATAGCTGTGTGCGTGCACGTGTGTGTTTGTGTGTGTAATGATTCAACTCTCAAGCATGACCATCTATGGTTAGTTAAGGGAAAAGCCCGATTAACTGATCCATGTTTCAATAAATCTCTTATTCTATGCCTAACTGACATCTCTTAGAAAGCCACGAGGAGTGATTAATGAATGCTTAAAAGACAAATGCATGCTTTGTTTCCCACTATTTATTTAAGTAACCCACTTTAGCTTCCAATCAAGGTGGAAATTAATGCATCAAACATTGGAGAGCTCACACACTGAAAGCATTAGAAGGCGTACGCACTCAAGCATACACACTCTTTCACACATACTCACACACACACACACACACAGACTGACAGCCTGTTGTCTGACCTTCACATACATATCCATAGCCTGTTGTGCTTTTAGAATAAAGAGTATGTGATGTATTGTCAAAATAATTGCCGAACGTGCACAGAATTCATTCACCCCGAATTAATGTTCGGCTCCATGGGCAGAGATATTTGTGCTGATGTCTCAGGGTTATGTACATGCCAAGACAGAGCCTCCACAATGAGCTTTTGATTTCCACTTCAGGGTGTTTCCAGTATAACCTGCAGATGTAACATCTAGGCTGATGTAACATCCATCTATTTAAATTGCTGGCTGGGTTGTCCTGGGGCTGTGGTCCAGCTCATGGCAGCTGGTGATGCAACCATCTTCTGCCTGAACAGACCCTGACGCTATGTCACCTCTTACACTCCACACGTGACATTAGAATTCCAGGAAGGGGTCTTCTTTAGGTCTGACTTCAGTTTTCCCTTTTTGAACACGATACACACTTCAGTGTTTGATTCAGCAGCTTAATACCTCTTCAGGTCAGTGCCCAAGTTGAGGTCCATTGATTCAATCAATGGGCAAGCTCCGGGAGATGGTGAGGGACAGGGAAGCCTGGCGTGCTGCTGTCCATGGGGTCTCGAAGAGTCGGACATGACTGAGTGACTGAACAACCGCAATATCTCCAGCAGGTCAGTGTGCCTTTTGACCCACATCACTTCTAGCCCCCTGTCCTCCAGCAGAAATCCTCATGACTGCACTCCTTACCTGTTTCACTCAAGCCCAGAAAATTGAACCCAAACACCCAAAGGATCAGGGGGTGGCCTGCCAAGGAGCTCAAAGTGACACTGGGAATAGCAGGACTTTCGAGGAGGACAGGAGGAGCAGGAGGAAAACGTCTCCAGGAAAACATTTCCCATTTCCAGAGTGGGAGGAAATGCTCAATCATACAGCAAAATCAATTTCAAGGGCCCGGGTCTTCTCACTCCTGTTGACAGGGAGCCATATTTCAGAGTTTCTTTCCTTTTTCTTTAATTTTTAAGCCTGCAAAATATGCTTGTGTAGGAAATCCAATTTCCCCTCAGGCAAGAATGAAAGGGCAGCTCTCCACTCACCTAACTGGACACTCCAATGATTATTCCACCAAGAAAGCTAAAAGCTACTGGCGTTTGCAAGAAAGAGGAGCTGCCAACTTCTAATTGACTCTCTCATTCTCCTACCTTCCCTTTCCCTCTCTCTTTTCCTCTCCTTTCAATAAAAAGGAGTTACTTTCTGAAAGTGCTAGATTCCAATCTCATTGACGAGTTTGAGGAAATGGGGCAAAAGACCTGATTCAGACCCCAGCCTCTCTCACCATCTGTGGTTAGCATCCAGCCATCCAGGCAGGTTTCAGGGTTTTATAATCAGGACCCTGTTAACTCTGCTCACGCTGAATTCTTTTCAGAGGCTTTGGCAGAAAAGGCAATGAATTAGGCCACCTGTGCCAAGTAAAGACTGTGGCTCTCCATCTGGTTCTACAAAAACCAAGTCATTAGCCACTGCAGTTGTGACCTTCAGCACAGCCTGAAAGGAATTCAGGGCAGAGATCAGGAATGAGGCATGCTGTGCTCTGGAAGAAACTGGCAGAACAGGCCTTCATATTTGCAGGAGAAAATTTGATGAACCCCAATTCTTGCATGTTTCCGTACATAGAAAAGCAGTGTGTGTGCATGCGAGCTAAGCTGTTTCAGTCCTATCCGACTCTTTGTGACCCTATGGACTGTAGCCTACCAGGCTCCTCTGTCCAGGAGATTCTCCAGGCTGGAATACTGGAGTGGGTTGCCATGCCCTCCTCCAGGGGTCATTCCCTACCTAGGGAGCAAACTAGCATCTCTTTGTCTCCTACACTGGCAGTTGGGATCCTTACTACAAGCACAACCCGGGAAGCCCTAGAAAAACAGTAAAATTGTGCAGTTCAGTTCAGTCCCTCAGTCCTGTCCAACTGTTTGCGACCCCATGGACTGCAGCATGCCAGGCCTCCCTGTCCATCACCAACTCCTGGAGTTTACTCAAACTCATCTCCGTTGAGTCCATGATGCCATCCAACTGTCACGCGAGTGTATGTTCCTTGGTTCTTTGTCTTGTCACAACAAAGATTTGGAGTGACGGACATTAAAGCCCTTGGTGCGTCACAGCTTTCGGGTCTTGGACAAACCGTGTTATAGCTCCTAGGCAAATCAGTGTTACAGCTCTATTTTATTTAGAAGATAGCAGGAGAATCCATCCTCAAAGCGTGAGGGCATGCCAACCCAAAGATTTGAAGGGAAGAGAGTGGAGGAGTGCGTGGGGGAGGGAGAGAGAGAGAAAGTGCCTTGGCTCCTCCTTTCATATGTTTTCTCCTCCACCTGCCCTATGCAAATTGGGCTTAGCCAGGAGCGCTGTTTGTTCTACCTGAAGTCTTCACCTCAGACACGGGGTAGCTCCTCTCAGCCGCCGCCCCTGACCTCGGATGCAGGGTAGCTCCTCTCGGCTGTTCCTGCGCTGTCGCAGCCTGGCACTCTAGGCTGCTGCCCCGACCTCAGACGTGGGGTAGCTCCTCTAGGCGGCCAAGAGGAGCTACCCCGCGTCCGAGGCCAGCGGTGGCTGGGAGGAGACACCCCGCGTCCAAGGTCAGGGGCAGCCAGGAGAAGCCACGTCGCGCCCGAGGCCAGGGGCGGTGACCTTGAAGAGCCACCCCGAACCCGAAGCCAGGGCCTGCAGCCCGGAGGAGCAACCCGAGGAGTGGTGGCTGCGCAGGCACAGGAGGGCCTAGAGGAGCCATCCCACGTTGAAGGTCAGGAACGGTGGTGGTAAGGAGATACCCCTCCTCCAAGGTAAGGAACAGCGGCTGTGCTTTGCTGGAGCAGCAGTGAAGAGATACCTCACGCCAAGGTAAGAGAAATCCAAGTAAGATGGTAGGTGTTGCAAGAGGGCAACAGAGGGTAGACACACTGAAACCATACTCACAGAAAACTAGTCAATCTAATCACACTAGGACCACACCTTGTCTAACTCAATGAAACCAAGCCATGCCTGCGGGGCAACCCAAGACGGGCAGGTCATGGTGGAGAGGCCTGACAGAATGTGGTCCACTGGAGAAGGGAATGGTAAGCCACTTCAGTATTCTTGCCTTGAGAATCCCATGAACAGTATGAAAAGGCAAAATGATAGGATACCAAAAGAGAAACTCCCCAGGTCATTAGGTGCCCAATATGCTACTGGAGATCAGTGGAGAAATAGCTCCAGAAAGAATGAAGGGATGGAGCCAAAGCAAAAACAATACCCAGTTGTGGATGTGACTGGTGATAGAAGCAAGATCCGATGCTGTAAAGAGCAATAATGCATAGGAACCTGGAATGTCGGGTCCATGAATCAAGGCAAATTGGAAGTGGTCAAACAAGAGATGGCAAGGGTGAACGTCGACATTCTAGGAATCAGTGACTGGAATGGACTGGAATGGGTGAATTTAATTCAGATGACCATTACATCTACTACTGCGGGCAGGAATCCCTCAGAAGAAATGGAGTAGCTATCATGGTCCAAAAAAGAGTCCAAAATGCAGTACTTGGATGCAATCTCAAAAATGATAGAATGATCTCTGTTCGTCTCCAAAGCAAACCATTCAATATCACAGTTATCCAAGTCAATGCCCCAACCAGTAACACTGAAGAAACTGAAGTTGAATGGTTTTATGAAGACCTACAAGATCTTTTAGAACTAACACCCAAAAAAGATGTCCTTTTCATTATAGGGGACAGGAATGCAAAAGTAGGAAGTCAAGAAACACCTGGAGTAACAGGCAAATTTGGCCTTGGAATGTGGAATGAAGCAGGGCAAAGACTAATAGAGTTTTGCCAAGAAAATGCACTGGCCATAGCAAACACCCTCTTCCAACAACACAAGAGAAGACTCTACACATGGACATCACCAGATGGTCAACACTGAAATCAGAGTGATTATATTCTATGCAGCCAAAGATGGAGAAGCTCTATACAGTCAACAAAAACAAGACCAGGAGCTGACTATGGCTCAGATCATGAACTCCTTATTGCCAAATTCAGACTTAAATTGAGGAAAGTAGGGAAAACCACTAGACCATTCAGGTATGACCTAAATCAAATCCCTTATGATTATACAGTGGAAGTGAGAAATAGATTTAAGGGACTAGATCTGATAGATAGAGTGCCTGATGAACTATGGAATGAGGTTCGTGACATTGTACAGGAGACAGGGATCAAGACCATCCCCATGGAAAAGAAATGCAAAAAAGCAAAATGGCTGTCTGGGGCGGCCTTACAAATAGCTGTGAAAAGAAGAGAGGTGAAAAGCAAAGGAGAAAAGGAAAGATGTAAGCATCTGAATGCAGAGTTCCAAAGAATAGCAAGGAGAGATAAGAAAGCCTTCTTCAGTGATCAATGCAAAGAAATAGAGGAAAACAACAGAGATCTCTTCAAGAAAATTAGAGATACCGAGGGAACATTTCATGCAAAGATGGGCTCGATAAAGGACAGAAATGGTCTGGACCTAACAGAAGCAGAAGATATTAAGAAGAGGTGGCAAGAATACACAGAAGAACTGTACAAAAAAAGATCTTCACGACCCAGATAATCATGATGATGTGATCACTCATCTAGAGCCAGACATCTTGGAATGTGAAGTCAAGTGGGCCTTAGAAAGCATCACTATGAACAAAGCTAGTGGAGGTGATGGAATTCCAGTTGAGCTGTTTCAAATCCTGAAAGATGATGCTGTGAAAGTGCTGCACTCAATATGCCAGCAAATTTGGAAATCTCAGCAGTGGCCACAGGACTGGAAAAGGTCAGTTTTCATTCTAATCCCAAAGAAAGGCAATGCCAAAGAATGCTCAAACTACCGCACAATTGCACTCATCTCACATGCTAGTAAAGTAATGCTCAAAATTCTCTAAGCCAGGCTTCAGCAATATGTGAACCGTGAACTCCCTGATGTGCAAGCTGGTTTTAGAAAAGGTAGAGGAACCAGAGATCAAATTGCCAACATCCGCTGGATCATGGAAAAAGCAAGAGAGTTCCAAAAAAACATCTATTTCTGCTTTCTTGACTATGCCAAAGCCTTTGACTGTGTGGATCACAATAAACTGTGGAAAATTCTGAAAGAGATGGGAATACCAGACCACCTGACCTGCCTCTTGAGAAATCTGTATGCAGGTCAGGAAGCAACAGTTAGAACTGGACATGGAACAACAGACTGGTTCCAAATAAGAAAAGGAGTATGTCAAGGCTGTATATTGTCACCCTGCTGATTTAACTTCAATGCAGAGTACATCATGAGAAACACTGGACTGGAAGAAACACAAGCTGGAATCAAGATTGCCGGGAGAAATATCAATAACCGCAGATGCAGATGACACCACCCTTATGGCAGAAAGTGAAGAGGAGCTAAAAAGCCTCTTGATGAAAGTGAAAGTGGAGAGTGAAAAAGTTGGCTTAAAGCTCAACATTCAGAAAACGAAGATCATGGCATCTGGTCCCATCACTTCATGGGAAATAGATGGGGAAAGTGTAGAAACAGTGTCAGACTTTATTTTGGGGGGCCTCCAAAATCACTGCGGATGGTGACTGCAGCCATGAAATTAAAACACGCTTACTCCTTGGAAGAAAAGTTATGACCCACCTAGATAGTATATTCAAAAGCAGAGACATTACTTTGCCGACTAAGGTCGGCCTAGTCAAGGCTATGTTTTTTCCAGTGGTCATGTATGGATGTGAGAGTTGGACTGTGAAGAAGGCTGAGCACCGAAGAATTGATGCGTTTGAACTGTGGTGTTGGAGAAGACTCTTGAGGGTCCCTTGGACTGCAAGGAGACCCAACCAGTCCATTCTGAAGGAAATCAACCGTGGGATTTCTTTGGAAGGAATGATGCTAAAGCTGAAGCTCCAGTATGTTGAACACTTCATGCGAAGAGTTGACTCATTGGAAAAGACTCTGATGCTGGGAGAGATTGGGGGCAGGAGGAGAAGGGGACGACCGAGGATGAGATGGCTGGATGGCATCACGGACTTGATGGACGTGAGTCTGAGTGAACTCCAGGAGATGGTCATGGACAGGGAGGCCTGGCGTGCTGCGATTCATGGGGTCGCAAAGAGTTGGACATGACTGAGCGACTAAACTGAAGTCTTCACTCTGGTCCTTGGACCTTCCTTTGACCTTCCTCGTTTTTTAGCCACTGCCATTTTGGACTCCTTTTCCCTATTCTACCTACCTAACATTCCCCCCTCAAGAGATGGGAGGCCCAATTCTTTGGGAATAGGGGCGTCAAGGTCTTTCTGGCTACTTCCTGCTGAACTGGGATGGCGAGGGGTATTGGGCCTCCCCTTCTTGCCGGTTCAGCTTGGTGGACTCTTCCAGGAATCCCCTGGTAGTCCCACACCGGGGGGTTAATTTTGTCTTCCCATAACTTTTGGTTCCTCTCTATTGAAGGTGTAATGTGTTCTTCAGTAGTAACCAGGAGCTATAGAGCTCTAGGGACTGAAAAACTTCCCATCACAATTGTGGTCCCCAGTTTAGTGAGTATATCTCTTCCCAATAAGGGAGTAGGACACTCAGGGACCACCAGAAACTGGTGGGAAAATATTTGTCCATCCCAGCAACAAAGAAATGCTCAGGTGAATCTTTTAGTAGTTTCTTTTCCTGTAGCACCCAAAATGGTACAGGTTTGGGAGGAGAAGGGTCTGGAGTAGGAGATCAAGACAGAGTAGGTAACCCCTGTGTCAACCAAGAAATTTTCAGACCTACCTGCCACATCCAGTTGCACCCTTGGCTCCAGCCCTGTGATAGTTATCTGTGACAGGCGGGCTGGCTGGAGTGGGCCACTTCAGTCCTCTTGAACCATCCTGAGGGTAGGCTTGGCGCTTGACCTTGAGGCTCTTGGGTCCTGAGGGCAGAGTGCCGCCCAATGTCCCAGTTGATGGCATTTGTGGCAAGCCATTCTAGGAGACTTGTCTGGTTTGTATACTCTTTGGCCCAATGCCCCGCCTGTCTACAGATCAGGCATTTTTCTCGTGCCTTGTCCTTCAAGGACTCGAGGTTTGCCATAGGGCTTCTCTGGAGGGCGGCCAGCATCTAGGCATGCCTTGGCTCTTTCTTTCTCTCCTTCTCCTGGGCCTTGGTCTTCTTCTCCTGTTCTCTGTTATAAAAGGTATTGGTGGCTGTCTGGACCATCTCATCTAAAGAGGCAATGGAGTCCTGCTGTTGTAGCTGTTGTAACTTAATTCTGATATCTGATGCACATTGGGATAGGAATTTGTCCTTTAAAATCACCTGTCCCTCATAAGAGTCTAAGTCCAGATTGGTAAACTTTTGGAGTGCCTCTTTTAGCCTTTCCAGAAAGGCAATGGGGTTTTCATTGGGCTCCTGAGTTATTGCTGAGACTGGGCACAGTCCCACAAGTAATAGGCTTCCTTCTGTTTCCATGGGTGGACTTCCTTAGGGGGTGAGTCTTTCTGAAGCTTATCCTACCCAGAACTGTTGCAACCTGAGAGCCAGGCGTCCCTGGGTCAGGGTGCAGATCCCCAGGCAGGCTGAGGCGTGACAGCCTCCTAGAGATCGAATCCCCAGGCAAGCCGAGGCGTGTTGGCCTCCCGAGAATTGGGTCCCTGGGTAGGTCGAGGCGTGACGACATCCTGGGACCACTAGGACTAGCGGATTCCCAAGCAGGTTGAGGTGTGACAACATTTTGAAGACCAGATCCCTAGGCAGGTCAAGGTGTGATGACCTCCTGGGACCCCCGGACTGGAGTTTGGGCATCCCCAATGTCTCCAGTGTGACCAGTGCTGGGTAGAATTTAGGGGTTTGTAACTCATTGCTAGTTTGCCCACCATGGACAGGAATAGACATGATGTAAGCTCATCCTACCTAGTACTGTTGCAACCTGAAAGCCAGGCATCCCCGGGTCAGGGTGCAGATCCCCAGGCAGGCTGAGGCGTGACAGCCTCCTAGAGATCAAATCCCTGGGCAGGTCAACACGTGACGACCTCCTGGGACCCCAGGGACTAGCAGATCCCTGAGCCGGTTGAGGCATGACAACCTTTCTAGGACCAGATCCCTAGGCAGGTCAAGGCATGATGACCTCCTGGGACCCTGGGACTGGAGTTGGGCATCCCCAAGGTCTCCAGTGTGACCAGTACTGGGTAGGATTAGGGGGCTGGATATTATAGAGTATTTCCCTCCCAAGGCCAGCTATTATCTGGTTGTCTCTCCAGAAGATTGTAGAGGCAACCTTGTGGGTCTGGATGGGGCTCAGGCAAAGAGCATGAAACAGGAGGGAAGGGGGCAGGGCACAACATTTGAAAGAATGACACAGCACAAGGGTATAATGTAAACCAATTAAAATCAGTTGGGTCCAAGATGACAAGGCAAATTCAAGTACTTAATCCCCAATCTATAAACCAACAGACACACCCAGAGGTGGCAGGACAGCTCCAAAAGAGGCAGGAGTGGGTGGTTCCCCAACTCATTAGCATATGAATTCCACCCCCTCACAAAACCTAACCAGACCTTGTCCTTGGCAATTGTTCACACCCTGAAGAGCAGCTTCTCTCTGGATCCTAACAAATCCACCTCTTATCGCTTTGTCTCTCAATGAATTTTTGCAGTGAGACATCAGGGCCTGAGTTTCATTAGTTTTGGCCGAGCTTGAGTCCAGGGAGAGAGCTGAAGGACAGGAGGAAAAAGCAGTGGGAAAAACATGCCAAGGAATCCCCTTCATAGACCGCGGGAAAATTTGCTAAATATCTGACCGGTGAGTGTATGTTCCTCGGTTCTTTGTCTCGTCACAACAAAGATTTGGAGTGACTGACATTAAAGCCTTAGGCGTGTCACAGCTCTCGGGTCTTGGACAAACCGTGTTATAGCTCTTAGGCAAATCAATGTTACAGCTCTATTTTATTTAGAAGATAGCAGGAGAATCCATCCTCAAAGCATGAGGGCATGCCAACCCAAAGACTTGAAGGGAAGAGAGTGGAGGAGCACGTGAGGGAGGGGGAGAGAGAGAGGGAGGGAGAGAGAAAGACCGCAGGCACGTGGGGGAGAGAGAGAGAGAAAGTGCCTTGGCTCCTCCTTTTATATGTTTTTTCCTCTACCTGCCCTATGCAAATTGGGCTTAGCCAGGAGCGCTGTTTGTTCTACCTGAAGTCTTCACTCTGGTCCTTGGACCTTCCTTTGACCTTCCTTGTTTTTTAGCCACCACCATTTTGGACTCCTTTTCCCTATTCTACCTACCTAACACAACTATTTCATCCTCTGTCATTCCCTATTCCTCCCACCTTCAATCTTTCCCAGCATCAGGATCTTTTCAAATGAGTCAGTTCTTCACATCATGTGGCCAAAGGATTGGAGTTTCAGCTTTAGCATCAGTCATTCCAATGCATATTCAGGACTGACTTCCTTTAGGATGGACTGTTCAGATCTCCTTGCAGTCCAAAGGACTCTCAAGAGTCTTCTCCAACACCACAGTTCAAAAGCATCAATTCTTCAGTGCCCAGATTTCTTTATGGTCCAACTCTCACATCCATACATGACTACTGGAAAAACCATAGCTTTGATTAGACAGATCTTTGTTGGCGAAGTAATATCTCTGCTTTTTAATATGCTGTCTAGGTTGATCATAGCTTTTCTTCCAAGGAGCAAAGTGTCTTTTAATTTCATGACTGCAGTCACCATCTGCAGTGATTTTGGAGCTCAAGAAAATAAAGACTTTCACTGTTTTGCTGTTTTCCCATCTATTTGCCGTGCCGTGAAATGATGGGACCAGATGTCATGATCTTAGTTTTCTGAATGTTGAGCTTTAAGCCAACTTTTTCACTCTCCACTTTCACTGTCATTAAGAGGCTCTTTAGTTCTTCCCTTTCTGCCATAATGTTGGTGTTATCTGCATATCAGAGGTTATGATATTTCTCCTGGAAAACTTGATTCCAGCTTGTGCTTCATCCAGCCTGGCATTTTGCATGATGTAGTCTGCATATAAGCTAAATAAACAGGGTGACAATATACAACCTTGATGTGTTCCTTTCCTATTTGGAACCAGTCTGTTGTTCCATGTCCAGTTCTAACTGTTGCTTCTTACCCTACATACAGATTTCTCAGGAGGCTGGTAAGGTGGTCTGGTATTCCCATCTCTTGAAGAATTTTCCATAGTTTGTCGTGATCCACACAGTCAAAGGCTTTGGCATAGTCAATAAAGCAGAAATAGATGTTTTTCTGGAACTCTCTTGCTTTTTCAATGATGCAGTGGATGTTGGCAATTTGATCTCTGGTTCCTCTGCCTTTTTTAAAACCAGCTTGAACATCTGGAAGTTCACGGTTCATGTACTGTTGAAGCCTGGCTTGAAGAATTTTGAGCATTATTTTGCTAGCATGCGAGATGATTGCAAATGTGCAATAATTTGAACATTCTTTGGCATTGCCTTTCTTTGGGAATTCCATCGCCTCCACTAGCTTTGTTTGTAGTGATGCTTCCTAAGGCCCACTTGACCTCACATTCCAGGATGCCTGGCTCTAGGTGAGAGATAACAGCATCGTGATTATCTGGGCCATGAAGATCTTTTTTGTACAGTTCTTCTGTGTATTGTTGCCGCCTCTTTCTAATATCTTCTGCTTCTGTTCTGTCCATACCATTTCTGTCCTTTATCAAGCCCATCTTTGCATGAAATGTTCCCTTGGCATCTCTAATTTTCTTGAAGAGATCTCTTGTCTTTCTCATTCTATTGTTTTCCTCTATTTCTTTGCATTGATCACCGAGGAAGGTTTTCTTATCTCTCCTTGCTATTCTTTGGAACTCTGCATTCAAATGGGTATATCTTTCCTTTTCTCCTTTGTCTTTAGTTTCTCTTCTTTTCTCAGCCATTTGTAAAGCCTCATCAGACAACTATTTTGCCTTTTTGCATTTCTTTTTCTTGGGGATGGTCTTGATCACTGTCTCCTGTACAATGTCACGAACTTCTGTCCATATTTCTTAAGGCACTCGGTCTATCAGATCTAATCCCTTGAATCTGTTTGTCACTTCCACTGTATAATCATAAGGGATTTGATTTAGGTCATACCTGAATGGTCTAGTGGTTTTCCCTACTTTCTTTGAGTCTGAATTTTGCAACAAGGAGTTCATGATCTGAGCCACAGTCAACTCTTGGTCTTGTTTTGGCTGACTGCATAGAGCTTCTCCATCTTTGGCTGCAAAGAATATAATCAATCTTATATTGGTATTGACCATCTAGTGATATCCACGTGTAGAGTCTTCTCTTGTTTTGTTGGAAGAGAATGTTTGCTATGACCAGTGTGTTCTCTTGGCAAAACTCTGTTAGCCTTTGCCCTGCTTCATTTTTACTCCAAGGCCAAATTTGCCCGTTATTCCAGGTGTTTCTTGACTTCTTACTTCTGCATTCCAGTCCCCTATAATGAAAAGGACATCTTTTTCGGGTGTTAGTTCTAAAAGGCCTTGTAGGTATTCATAGAACCGTTCAACTTCAGTTTCTTCAGCATTACTGGTTGTGGCATAGGCTTGGATTACTGTGATATTGAATGGTTTGCCTTGGAAATGAATAGAGATCATTCTGTCGTTTTTGAGATTGCATCCAAGTACTGCATTTCGGACTCTTGTTGACTATGATGGCTACTCCATTTCTTCTAAGGGATTCTTGCACACAGTAGTAGATACAATGGTCATCTGAGTTAAATTCACCCATTCCAGTCCATTTTAGTTCACTGATTCCTGAAATGTCTATCTTCACTGTTGCCATCTCCTGTTGACCACTTCCAATTTACCTTGATTCACGGACCTAACATTCCAGGTTCCTACACAGTATTGTTCTTTACAGCATCAGACTTTACTTCCATCACCAGTCACATCCACAACTTGGCATTATTTTTGCTTTGGCTCCGCCTCTTCATTCTTTCTGGAGTTATTTCTCTGATCTCCAGTAGCATATCAGGCACCTCCTGACCTGGGGAGTTCCTCGTTCAGTTTCCTATCTTTTTGGCTTTACATGCTGTTCATGGGGTTCTCAAGGCAAGAATACTGAAGTGGTTTGCCATTCCCTTCTCCGGTGGTGCTTTTTTTGTCAGAACTCTCCACTATGACCCATCCATCTTGAGTGGCCCTACATGGCATTGCTCATTGTTTCATTGAGTTAGACAAGACTGTGGTCCATTTGATCAGTTTGATTAGTTTTCTGTGACTGTGGTTCTCAGTCTATCTACCCTCTGATGGATAAGGATAAGAGGTTTATGGAAGCTTCCTGATGGGCGAGACTGACTGAGGGGAAAACTGGGTCTTGTTCTAATAAGTCCCCAATGCTAGTCCTGAGTCTTGGAGTATGTCCATTATAAATCTCATCTTACAGTTGCTCTCATCTATCAGGAAAAGATTAGAAGCCCAAGTGGGATGGTTCTCACAATGTAGAGTATCTGCAGAGCTTCAGTTACTGATAGAGTCTCCATGAATCCAAGTTAGGGCTTGTTTCCTGTTATGTCTGATTCCTCATCATTTTCCCAACAAGTCAGGCAAAAATTATTAAATAGAATATCTTCTTTTAAATCATTAAATAAGGTATTTTCCTCATGACTAGCAGCAGCATAAGATCCCGTCTCCCACTGAGAGATGCTTCTATGCATGCTACTAAATTTTTGAACTTTCAAACAATTTCAAGTTCAGTTAATAGATGACAGATTTTCCTACAGTGCAATAAAAAAGCACATCTATTTTGATGGCTTATTATATACATACAATGTAGCTGTGCTAGATGCCTTTGTTCAGCTCAGGGACTGATTCAGAAAACTGAAGTCAACAAGTAGTGAGAACACCACAGGCCAACTACAGCAGTCATAGAAGATACAAGGTACCAAGGACGCCAGCAACAGAAGGCTATTCATTCTGCCTGGAACTGTGAAGGCACAGGCAGGCTAGAGGAGAGGAGTTAGTATTAGAGATGAAAAGAAGGAAGTCTTACCCTGGGAAGGGCAGAAAAAGCCTCCCCAGTAGAAATGACAGTGTGTGAAAAGGTACAGGGGGGGGTGATAGTGCCTGATTTGCCTGATTAGTGCCTTTTTGGGAAAATGATGAGGAATCAGGCATAACAGGAAACAAGCCCTAACTTGGATTCCTGGAGACTCCCAGTAACTGCAGCTCTGCAGATATTCTACATTATGAGAACCATCCCACTTGGGTTTCTGACCTTTTCCTGATAGGCGAGAGCAAATGTTAGATGAGATTTACAAAGGACATGTTCCAAGGCTCAGGACTGGAGTTGGGGACTCCTCATGACAGCGGTGTTCCAGAAGGCTCCTCTCTGCTCAGCAACTTGGCCCCCACCTCCTCCCATACGTAACACTCCAGAATTAGATGCATCTCTCTCTTTCTCTCTATCACATATGGTTCAGCCTCTGAAATGAAATTCTACCTGTGTCCCTGTCTGTGACTTAGGCCTTTCTTCCTTGGTGTCTTGGTCTCCGTGATAGGTTTTTTGTTTGCCTTTTTTTTTTTTTTTTTAAGTTCCCTAAGCCTCATAGCCATGACTTATTTGGGGAGAAACACTGATATTTGAAACTCTGTTGCAAAATGGGAATTTGATGAAGCCTCTCTGTTGCTGTCTGTCTCTGCTCTTCTCTCCCTCTTTCTCTCTATTCTGTAGTTTATTTGAAAAGTCACCACAGGTTCACTCATACTTTCGGATGTTTGAGGTTATTTTCAGCAGACTCCTCCAAGAAGGCCCACCTGAGGGAATGTATGGAATTGATAAAGAGACTTGGAGTTGACCTAAATGAGCCTTTTGCCCTTGTGTCAACCTGATGTCCCATTGTTCTTACAGGTTATTCTAAATTTCCCAATAAGATTCAGAGGGACTTAAATAACTAATACATTCAATCAATAAATGTAAGTCCATGGAATTCAATCTATTCAATCTATTTTTAGATAGTAATAACAGCAATATAGAGAAAAAAACAATGACTATGTTGGTTTTGTTAGAAAATATAATACAAGTATTTCTTTAGAGCGTATGGATTCTCAATCTCTATAAATCTTTTTCTTGTATCTCTGTGGTCAATCAAATGAAATGATTCCTTTTATAAACTGTGCTGGGTTTTAATTACAGCTGGATTGGTGGTAGATTGGAACTAAATGCCTTTCACAGCCAGACAATATGTCAGAGCTGGCAGGCACTCTTGATGCAGGTTACCCTGGATCCCTGGCAATCTGTGCCGTGTTGGCCAGAGGCCTGTTCTTGAGCTTGAAGCTTTTATCTTGGCTGCCTGGCCATGGATGGCATGTAAGCCATCTCCCAAGGAATGCAAATCTATATTCATGAATAAAATTCAGTTGTCTGCTTCAGTTTTAGACAGAACTTTCCTAGATGGCCTAAGTGTGCATATCAATGGGACCTCACCTGTAAGTTCAAGTTTATTCTTATTCCTGGCCCCAGGGCAAAGTATATCAAGAGCTGGAATGAGTATAGATCTATCATAAGTTTTAGGATCTAATACACCTTGGCTAAACCACACATATGGGGCTTCCCAGGTGACGCAGTGGTTAAGAATTAGCTCCCAGTGCAGGAGACACAAGAGATGTGGGTTTGATCCCTGGGTCAGGAGGATCCCCTGGAGAAGGAAATGGCAACCCACTCCAGTATTCTTGCCTGGAGAATCCCATGGATGGAGGAGCTTGGTGGGCTACAGTCCATGGGTTGCAAAGAGTCAGATGCGACTGAACGACTTCACTTTCACCAGTGTTCTTGCCTGGAGAATTCCATGGACAGAGGAGCCTGGCAAGCTACAGTCCATGGGGCTGCAAAGAGTCGAACATGACTGAAGTGACTGGGCATGCATGCACACACAGAGCTTTGCTAAGACTTGGTGCACTCTCTCTGGGAGGAAGAAAAAGTCTTTTCACTTCTAGGTTCTCCTGGCTGGTCTAAGAATTAAATTTATGTGAGACTGATTAACAGGAGAAAAGCAAGCATAAGTACATGTACACTTTTAATCATATACACTTGGGAGAGACCCAGGAAAACTGAGTAAGATGTCAAAATGGCTGAAACTCTCTTGTTAAATACCATGTTCAACTAAAGACAAGAGAGGCTGTTGGGGGTGCTGGTTTGGGACATTGAAGGGGAGTCAGGCCGTTCACATGGAGATGAAGAAGCAAATGGGCCTGCCGAAACAGTGGCACAGAGTGGACTCTGGTCCACTAGTCTGTTCTGACTAGTCCCCCACCACGTGCAGCCCATATCCCTGGCAGGCCCATATCTCCATGATGGCTCTATTCCTGAACAGACCCTCTATCCAAATTATTTTAGGCAATTAGTGTGTGTGTGTTAGTCACTCAGTCATGTCCGACTCTTTGTGACCCCATGGACTGTAGCCCTCCAGGCTCCTCTGCCCATGGGATTTCCCAGGCAAGAGTGCTGGAGTGGGTTGCTATTCCCATCTCCAGGGGATCTTCCCCACCCAGGGAGCTGCATCTCCTGCGCTGGCACTCGAGTTCTTCATCATCTGAGCCACCAGGCAATTAGGGAACAGGTCACAGTTTCTTCCTGAGTCTCTTGGACCTTGATTGTTTTCAGCTCCAAATAATTCACAAGACAAAGAGATATCGGAGGGGGAGATGCAAATATTCTCCCATACAACACACACCCAAACGTGTTGTATTACCAGCACAGATTTGTAAACCAGACACTGCTATTCCCATTTTACAGATGAGGGGATTGAGGCTCAATGAGCTTAAGTAAATCCCAGAGAAGAGGAGATGCTGAACTTTATTTAATGTTTTGTGTTTCCAGTGCTGTCTTGTTTTCATCCTACCACATGACATTCCTCATGGGACATGCAAAAATTAAAGATTTTTTGAAGAGGCTGTTACCTGATCTAATTTTTTTTTTTTTTTGAGTTTTTGCCTGAAAGTAGAAAATTGACTCAGTTCAAGGACAATTATGCCATCTTTGTGACACAGTCTTTGTTCTGAAAAATCAAGGCCATGTTCAGCTTGCTTTCCAGGAGGACAGAAGTCTTATAGCCCATTACCAGCACCAACACAGCAGGGGACATTTACAGCATTAAGTGTAAGGAAGGGTAATTAAATGTTGGTGCTCACTTTTCTTTCTCTCCCAGAGTTTGTTCCACGCATGCGGTGCCTTGGGCATCATCTGTCACCCTGCAGGATGTAGAAGCATCCTGATTTGTTTGGGCTCCTGTTTTGTTTTGGAATTTTGATGCACTACAACAGAACCCTCCGGCTCTGTGCCCTGCTAGGAGACTGTGGGCACAGCTCCTCCAGAAACTTTCTAGCCAACCCACTGTACCTCCAACAGGTGACAACTCATTTTTAATCCACTCTTCTGTGATTCTTTGCAGAACTCTAATGTAGCTGAGATGTCTGGTTATTCAGGCCCTAAGTTTTATTCTGTTTTCTAAAGTGAAATGTCTCTCAGGAAATGAATTGTGTCCCCACCTAAATTTCATATGTTGAAGCCTAATCCTCCAATGTGACTACATTGGGGAGATAGGGCCTTTAGGGAAGTTGTCATTGTTGTTTCAGTCAACAAGTTGTGTCTGACTCTTTGTGACCCCATGGACTGTGGCCCACCAGCTTCCTCTGTCCATGGGATTTCCCAGTCTAGAATACTGGAGTGGGTTGCCATTTCCTTCTCCAGGAGATCTTCCTGGCCCAGAGACTGAACCCACACCTCCTATGTTACAGCAGATTCTTTACTGTGAGCCACCTGGGAAGCCCATTTAGGGTGGTAATTAAGGTTAAATGAGGTCATAAGGGTGGGGCATTAATCAAGATCAGTGTCCTTATAAAAAGAGGAAGAGACACTGGAGAGCTCTCTCTGTCCACATATGCACAGAAGAAAGGACAGGCAAGGACACAGCATGAAGGTGGCCATCTGCAAGGCAGGAAGGGACCTCTTACCAAAAGCTGAAAAATGTCTCCCAAGGTCCTTCATGACTAGAATGTTATAATGTTAAAACTGGGGATTCTAGAGCCAAGAAAGCATGGATTAGAAACATTATTCACTAACTGGGATATTCTGTCATATCAGTAAATCTCTCTTAGCCTCAACTTTCACATCTATGGAAAAAAGATAAAAATACATAGGGGGTGGATCTTGCCAAAAAATAAGTGCCAGAAAGCAAAACAACACTCTCACTGACATATATGATAATTCCTGTGAAAGCTACACAGAAGCTGAATGAAAGCGTTCCCAAGAATTAGAAATGTAACAATGTCAGCATGAAGAGAAAAAATATATGTTTTTTGAATAAATATATTATTTAAATATTTGAAGAAATGTTTGAAATAAAATATATTTCACCAAGAGACAAAATATACTATTAACTCAGAGTTTAAAAGCAATATCTTTGAGTCCATAGTGATATAAATTAATTATTCAATAAATTAATATATAGAGGAGAAGAGGAAAATCTCCCAGACAAAAGTCTGAATGACCTATGCAGATACATTAGTCTCAAGGAGCTAGAGCATAACTCCAACATCTAAAATGTGGGCTGTGCACCGTGACCTTCTCCTAAAGACTGCAGCATGAAAGAAAAAATGAAGAGTAACAGCACAGTGGAGAGACCTGATGAAAAATACCACAGCCAAGGACCAAGGTCAATGACAACAGTGATAGCCATGTTGATAAGATGCATCATTAACTTAATATTATGAAAATGATATTTTGACTCTGTGGTCTTCCTCCCCCAAACCCATAACTAATTATGAGAAAAGAATGAGGCCAATCTCAATTAAGGGATCATCTATGTACTAGCTGACCAGTAGTCCTCAAAACTATCGAGGTCATCAAAGAGGAAAAGTCTGAGAAGCAGTTATAGTCAAGAGGAGCCTAAGAAGACATGTGACTAGATGTAATTTAATATCATAGATGGAGTGCTGAGCAGAAAATAAACATTGAAAGTGAAAGTTGCTCAGTGGTGTCTGACTCTTTGCACTCCCATGGACTATACAGTCAGTGGAACTCTCCAGGCCAGAATACAGGAGTGGGTAGCCTTTCCTTCTCCAGGGAATCTTCCCAACCCAGGGAGTGAACCCAGGTCTCCTGCATTGCAGATGGATTCTTTACCAGCTGAGCCATAAGGGAAGCCCAAGAATACTGGAGTGGGTAGCCTAACCCTTCTGCAGGGAATCTTCCCACCCCAGGAATTGAACCGGGATCTCCCCCATTGCAGGTAGATTCTTTACCAACTGAGCTATCAGGGAAGCCAAAGGAAAACTGAAAAATAAAACAAAAAAATAAACAGAACAATGAACTTGGGATTAATAATAATGTTCCCCCAAATTTTGATTAATAGCAACAAATATACCATTCTAACGAAATATGTTATATTACTAACATTACTAGGGGAAATTGTGTGCAGAATATACAGGAGCTTTTTGTATTAGATCTGCAGTTCAATTCAGTTCAGTTCAATCCCTTAGTCATGTCCAACTCTTAGCAACCCTATGAATCGCAGCACTCCAGGCCTCCCTGTCCATCACCAACTCCCAGATTCCACCCAAACCCATGTCCATTGAGTCAGTGATGCCATCGGACCATCTCATCCTCTGTCATCCCCTTCTCCTCGTGCCCTCAATCTTTCTCAGCATCAAGGTCTTTTCAAATGAGTCAGCTCTTCTCATCAGGTGGCCAAAGTATTGGAGTTTGAGCTTCAACATCAGTCCTTCCAAAGAACACCCAGGACTGATCTCCTTTAGAATGGACTGGTTGGATCTCCTTGCAGTCCAAGGGACTCTCAAGAGTCTTCTCCAACACCACAGTTCAAAAGCATCAATTCTTTGATGCTCAGTTTCTTTAGAGTCCAACTCTCACATCCATACATGACCACTGGAAAAACAACAGCCTTGACTAGACGGTCTCTGCTTGTTAATATGCTGTCTAGGTTGGTCATAACTTTCCTTCCAAGGAGTAAGTGTCTTTTAATTTCATGGCTGCAATCACCATCTGCAGTGATTTTGGAGCCCCCCAAAATAGAGTCAGCCAATGTTTCCCCATCTATTTGCCATGAAGTGATGGGACCAGATGTCATGATCTTAGTTTTCTGAATGTTGAACTTTAAGCCAAAGTTTTCACTCTCCTCTTTCACTTTCATCAAGGGGTTCTTTAGCTCCTATTCACTTTCTGCCATAAGCATGGTGTCGTCTGCATATCTGAGGTTATTGATATTTCTCCTGGCAATCTTGATTCCAGCTTGTGCTTCTTCCAGCCCAGTGTTTCTCATGATGTACTGTGCAATATAAGTTAAATAAGCAGGGTGACAATATATAGCCTTGATGTAATCCTTTTCCTATTTGGAACCAGTCTTTTGTTCCCTGTCCAGTTCTAACTGTTGCTTCCTGACCTGCACACAGGTTTCTCAAGAGGCAGGTCAGGTGGTCTGGTATTCCCATCTCTTTCAGAATTTTCCTCAGTTTATTGTGATCCACACAGTCAAAGGTTTTGGCATAGTCAATAAAGCAGAAATAGATGTTTTCCTGGAAGTATCTTGCTTTTTTGATGACTCAGCAGATGTTGGCAATTTGGTCTCTGGTTCTTTTGCCTTTTCTAAAACCAGCTTGAACATCTGGAAGTTCACGGTTCACGTATTGCTGAAGCCTGGCTTGGAGAATTTTGAGCATCACTTTACTAGCGTGTGTGATGAGTGCAATTAGATCTGCAATTATTTGTAAATCTAAAAGTGTCTGAAATAGAAAGTTGTTTTTTTTTTTTAAGAGATCTGGTGGAGAGTTTGAGTGCCAGTTAAAAAGTAAGGACTAAGGACTTCCCTGGTGATCCAGTGGCCAAGACTCCATTCTCCCAATTCAGGCAGGGGGCCCAGATTCAATCTCAGGGCAGGGAACATGACCTCATATGCTGAAGCTAAAGATCCCACAAGTCACACTTAAGATCCATCTCAGTCAAATAATAAATGAACATTTTTTAAAAGAAGGGCTAAACAGAATGCTTCTTAAAAATTCTTAAAGAGATGGGAATACCAGACCACCTGACCTACCTCTTGAGAAATCTGTATGCAGGTCAGGAAGCAACAGTTAGAACTGGACATGGAACAGCAGACTGGTTTCAAATAGGAAAAGGAATACATCAATGCTGTATACTGTCACCCTGCTTATTTAACTTATATGCAGAACATATCATGTGAAATGCCGGGCTGGATGAAGCACAAGATTGAATCAAGATTGCCAGGAGAAATAGAAATAACCTTAGATATGCAGGTGACACCACCTAATGGCACAAAGAAAAGAAGAACTAAAGAGCCTCTTGATGAAAGTGAAAGAAAAGAGTGAAAAAGTTGACTTAAAGCTCAACATTCAGAAAACTAAGATCATGGCATCTGGTCCCATCACTTCTTGGCAAATGGATGGGGAAACAATGGAAACAGTGACAGACTTCATTTGGGGGGGCTCCCAAATCACTGTAGATGGTAACTGCAACCATGGGGTTAAAAGATGCTTGCTCCTTGGAAGAAAAGTTATGACCAACCTAGACCGCACATAAAAAAGCAGAGACATTATTTTGCCAACAAATGTCTGTCTAGTCAAAGCTATGGTTTTTCTAGTAGTCATGTATGGATGTGAGAGTTGGACTATAGAGAAAGCTAAGCACCAAAGAATTAATGCTTTTGAACTCTGGTATTGTAGAAGACTCTTGAGAGTCCCTTGGACTGCAAGGAGATCCAACCAGTCTATCCTAAAATAAGTCAGTCCTGAATATTCATTGGAAGACTTGATGCTGAAGCTGAAGCTCCAATACTTGGACAACCTGATTCAAAGAACCAACTGATCTGAAAAGATCCTGATGCTGAGAAAGATTGAATGCAGGAGTGGAAGGGGAAGACAGAGGATGAGATGGTTAGATGGCATCACAAACTCAATGGACATGAGTTTGAGTAAACTCTGGGACTTGGTGATAGACAGGGAGGCCTGGCATGCTGCATTCCATGGGGTCACAAAGAGTTGGACATGACTGAGCAACTGAACTGAACTGAACTGAAACAAAAGTATTTATTTATAACACTAGTTACATAGGAAATATCTAATAAATATCATGATTTAAGTTGGTCATGACAAAGCAGACCCTCGGCACTCGTGTGGACAAATCCCAGGGTTGTGAGTCCCTGGAAAATAGAAATGGTGAGCTCTTTATCTCTGTTATCCCCAAAGCCCCAAAGACTTTTTTTCCTTAATTGGATTATTATCAAATATATTTCCTATTTCTGTTGTTTTTAAAATAAGTGGCCCTAAATATATTCCACATCTTTTCTTTATAACTTTGATGATGCTGTACCTGAGCCAAATTCATATGTGAATCTTCTCATTTCATCCACATAACAGGCATGATTCATGTGTTGTTACAACTCTCACTTTTTTCATTTTGTATTTATTGCTGTTATAAGATTCTGGAGTACTTACGCATTTTCTAAACCAAAAACTCAGTATAATATTTGAACACAGCTTATAAAAGATGAAGGAAAAATTGATATTTGAATGGAGAAAATGATCAAACAGATGAAATCAACAGCTGCACAACCAAGATGGCAAATGCATTTATCAAAGTGTGCTATTACTTTAAACTCTGTCACTGCAAGCCCCAAAGAAATATGCAAAACATAATACATGCTAGTTCTCTACAGATGGATCGTAAAAGCTTTCAGGTGACACTGCCTGGGCTGTCTAAGAATGACTTGCCTAATCAAAAGAGACATCTTCTATTAGAATTAATGACTCAGCACGTGGATTAGAGATTCTATTTAAATTCTCTCCCCTCTTCTTGTCCATTCAAGAGACATCTTTAATTTTAGGGCTGAAAATTTATGAATTGAAACTCTGGTTCATAGATAAGCACTCAACAGTGTTAACAAGCAATATCTTTCTGGGCTATAAAACATTTATTTAAAATCACAAAACAGTCTACCGCAAAATGTTTAGTGCCTATGGAAGCAAAGAATTTCAAAGCTGGTGAAAGAAGTGAATTCACTCAAGTGATTGTTTTAGAGTTGGATTATTAAACAAATCTCTTCTTTTCCTTATCATACCGTGGCATTGATTCTAGAACCCTCTGGTCTTTCTCAATTCTTTGGAGGGAATGCTATGAAAAAGTCATTTGATATACTCAGTATCTGTGTTATAACATGTAAATTCATAGTAAATATCAGCTTAAAGGATTGAATAAACTCTAAAGCCTGACAAATACACGCCAAGAATGACTCTACCCCAGACACTCCTCCAGGACAGATGGTGCTGTTAGAGACGACAGAAAGAAAATCTGGAGCCTATTTAAGAAGTCCTGTCAGGGGGCAGGCATCCTGTTAGATAATCATATAAAATATTTCCTTTGACCCTCACAACATTTGGGAATGGTAGGTCTCATTGTTACCACTTTATAGATGAAGAAATGTGATCAGCAGTATTAAGTCACCTCACCAAACCACACAGCTCTGAAGAGGAGAGATCAGGGTTTTCTGGGGATGGATCACTCCAAAATGTTTGTTCTCATGCTGACAGAAACTCTTGAATCTATGTAAGTTCCATATTTATATGTGTTGTACCTAAGCAGATGCTTCTCTAGAAGGCAGTGAAGCAATTTAAAACAAAATTACCATTCAACGGTGAGATTTACTCCATAAATTTCCATGAATAATTTAATAAGCTTGCATGTTGAAAAATCATGTCATATAATGGAATTTAGAGAATGCCAAGGAACTCTTTTAGTGCAACTGACTCAGTTTACAAACGTGGAAATCAAGATTTAAAAAGGACAGTTTGTCTATGTGTTATTGCAGGCAGATTCTTTACCAGCTGAGCCACAAGGGAACCCTAGATAGATAGATATCTGCTTCTTAATGGAACAAGATGAGTCATGCCAGGCACCACATGTCACACAATCACAGAGAATTTGAAATATATAAACTTTGGGCATGAAAATTCACAGAGAATTTGAATTCCATCTTTTTCATGGCTCCTTTTATGTGTGTAACTCTCCTCCCCTTTTGTTCTTTCAGTGTCTGGGATACTATACTTTTCCCCACATTAGAGTCAATTCAAATCCCTTTCTTCTGCTCCATCATTTATGCATGGGTTTCTCTCCCTACAGAGAAATTAAGAACTTATAATTTCAGAACCTTGGCTCCTCATTCTGGGCTAGGTATATGGTGAAAATGATTCATGCAATAAAAAACATACCCTTAAATAATGTTTAAAACAATAGAATATTGGAATGTGGAAAGAGCTTCATAGATCTCTAAACACGTCTTCTTTCTTTCACATCTTGGACAAATAAAAAAATATCACTGAGAGACCATTATTTACCAGCCACATGTATCTTGCAATCCACTATTGACAAGAGGTCTGAGTGAGATTTTAAACGCCCATGTGTGGATATTGGTACTGACATATTTTGAAGGAAATAAAGTGTTGGTCAGACTAACTGCAAAGCCAGGTTTAGGTTTAGGTTTTACACCATCATTTGATTATCATCTGAAATTTGCAAAGCCATTGATCCATCAGTAACATTTCATCTTCTCTGTCTCAGCCTTCAAAGCCCTCCCTGAGACTGTTGGATGTTTCAAGGATAACAACCCCATGGCGGCCTCTCACATCCTCTGGGATGGGATCAGGTGTTTACTTCCACAGCCTTTGTCCCTGACAACAAAGACAGAACCAAACTCAGCCTTCCACTGGGTTTCCCCCAAAAAACATAGCACAGACTTCCTGTCTATTGCAGAACGGTGCTGAAAAATTGGGAGGGACCATATGAACTATAAAACAAAGTAATTTGATAAATGCACAAGAAATAGGATAACAAAGTCACAACCTATATTAAATTTTAACATATTCCTAAATTCATAAATCCTTTCAGTCCATCATTCCCCTGATACTTCTTCCACCCATGATCTTTGATTTGGCTCAGAGACAACCAATACTAGCTTCTTCTCCTTTGATCTCTTTTTTCTGCTCATTCATCCCTCTTTTCTCCTGTACTCTACCCTCTTGGAGGGATAAGCTTTTTTTTTTTTTTTTAAACTGTGTCTCAAGCCACAGGGTCACAAAGAGTCAGACACGACTTAGCAACTGAAAAACAACCCCTAGAGAAATTATTTGCTTTTTCTAAAACCTTGATAGGCAGATTGGGTGAAGTTCTTAAGGGCAAGAAAACATGAAGCTCAGCTGTGCCCTGAAGAGGTTAATCAAGATGACAGGATTTCCTGGGAGGGGGCGGGTGATTATGTGGATGACGCAATGACATTTTTCCTTAAAAGAACAGTGGAAATTGATCCAGCAAGGTTTCAGACAAGGGAGGAGTTGGGAGGAAGACAGTGCATTTTAGACCCAAGAGATCATCTTCCAGAGGAAGCAAAACTTTTCCTTAAGGTATCTTTTGCTAAATTAGTGCTGGATCCCTAGGAAAACTTAAAGAATAATAATAGAACCACCAAAAAATGTTCTTACCCCCCCCAGCCCCAAATTCAGGGGTACTTATGACTAAAATAGCTTTTATGAAAAATCTGGGTGCATCTCCTCCTCCATCACTGGCCACCAGCCTGTGTAGTGGGGGAGGGGTGTGGAGCCTGAGGGTACTTCCTCTTTCTTTTCCCATCAGCCAGCACACAATGACCCATGTCCCAGCATCCGGGGCTCATCCTTTGTCTAAACAAGCACTCTCTCAAGTGTGGACACTTTGAGAGTGTGCTGCCAGGGGCTTATTTTCCTGGGGCCTGTGAAAGCCAGCAGAGTTGTCTTGTACTCAACAATTTAGTGTGAAAGACACGGGTGCTATTATCTCTAACGCCTCTGAAAGATTATAATTAAGGGTGACGGCGTTGAAAGAGAATTTCAGATTTTCTCTAGCAACAAGGCTCTAAATTGAGGACGGTACAGCATTCTGGACAATTGAACCTCCACGTAGGCACTCAGTCATAATTGCCATTGATTTAACAGTCTACAGCTCACCCCCTGCATCATAAATTGATTGTAAATGACAAGGGACTGAGATGAACACCTTTTAGGGATGGCATTCTCCTTAAATAAATATCAAAAAAGAGAAACGGTCAATTTTATTGCACTTTGTACCTCCCTCTATCCCATGAAAATCTCACCAGGTGGTTGTAAACTAAAAAAAAAAAAGTTTCTCAAAGCAAAGCCAGGTAACCCAGGAGAATCCAGAGAGGCCCCATGTTTGGTTGAATGCCAGACACTGTTTAAACCATGGGGAATTCTGCCCTTTCAACCTTGCAGCTTAACAAGGGCTCACATCTGTAGCAATCATTTGCTTTGGAAGTTTAGACTAATGATCTGGGTGCAAGATTTGGATCCAGAAAGCCAGGATTCAAATCCATTTGTTATTTTATAAATGTCTATCCTTGGCTAAATTATTTACATACTTGATTCCTCAGTGCCTCACTTGTCTCCCTTTTAAAGGAAAAGCAATGATATGAACTGACCTCACTATGAGAGGAAAATTAAATGACTTGCTAATGTGAAGTGCTGAGACTGGCATCTCTGCTGGACTGTACATGTTAGCTGTTCAAATCAGCTGTATAATCAGGGAGGCTGAGAGGAGAAGGGGCTGTGATTGATCTCATGCTTAAGGAAAGTATTGCTTATTTAATTTTAAATATTGAATAAATCATGTAGTCAAAACTCAAAACATATAAAAATACATATAAGGAAAAATCTCACTGCTACTTCTGGCTTCTCTCCTCACCCACAAGAAGTCTGTGACAGATGTTTTACATCACCAGGATTTGGTGTCATTCATTACACAACAATACATAACTAATACACAAAACCAGGATTTTACACCCGGGTAAGCTGTCCTCAAACTGTTGAAACTATAGACAGAAACACAAAGCATACAAGCAATCAAAGAGCAGTGTCCCCATAAATGTAAGGTGCTTTTCTATAATGACTGGTCTCCCTCTTGTATTAAGTATTGCTAGTCTTATTTTTAAAGAATCAGTATCTCTGTTTATGCTGTACATGTTCCTTTCCTAATATTACCAATTGAATGAGTTCATTTGACCAAGAAACCAGTTCAAACTTCAGTTTTGACTCTCTTTTGAAAAGCTACCCTTTTGGATGTCCATGGTAGTAATGAAATAGAGAACATCAAAGGAATCTATGTGTATTATTGTTATTAATACTAGTGATTACAAAAGTGATTTTAATAAGCAATCAAGAATGTTGTTGTTCAGTCGCTAAGGCATATCTGACTCTTTGTAACCCCAATGATCTCTATTCGATTCGAAGGCAAAACCTTCAATATCACAGTAATCCAAGTCTATGCCCTGACTAGTAATGCTGAAGAAGCTGAGGTTGAACTCTCTATGAAGACCTACAAGGCCTTCTGGAAATAACACCCCAAAAAGATTTCCTTTTCATTATAGGGGACTGGAATGCAAAAGTAGGAAGAGATCTCTTGGAGTAACAGGTAAATTTGCCTTGGAGTGTAAAAGGAAGCAAGGCAAAGGCTAATAGAGTTTTGCCAAGAAAACGCACTGATCATAACAAACACCCTCTTCCAACAACACAACAGAGGACTACGCATGGACATCACCAGATGGTCAGTACAGAAACCAGACTGATTATATTCTTTGCAGCCAAAGACAGAGAAGCTCTATACAGTCAGCAAAAACAAAACTTGGAACTGACTGTGGCTCAGATCATGAACTCCTTGTTGCCAAATTCAGACTAAAATTGAAGAAAGTAGGGAAAACCACTAGACCATTCAGTTCAGTTCAGTTCAGTTCAGTCACTCAGTTGTGTCCAACTCATTGTGACCCCATGAATCGCAGTACACCAGGCCTCCCTGTCCATCACCAACTCCCAGAGTTCACTCACACTCACGTCAATCGAGTCAGTGATGCCATCCAGCCATCTCGTCCTCTGTTGACCCCCTTTCCTCCTGCCCCCAATCCCTCCCAGCATCAGAGTCTTTTCCAATGAGTCAACTCTTTGCATGAGGTGGCCAAAGTACTGGAGCTTCAGCTTTAGCATCATTCCTTCCAAAGAAAACCCAGGGCTGATCTCCTTTAGAATGGACGGGTTGGATCTCCTTGCAGTCCAAGGGACTCTCAAGAGTCTTCTCCAACACCACAGTTCAAAATCATCAATTCTTCAGTGCTCAGCCTTCTTCACAGTCCCACGCTCACATCCATACATGACCACTGGAAAAACCATAGCCTTGACTAGATGGACTTTTGTTGCCAAAGTAATATCTATGCTTTTGAATATGCTACCTAGGTTGGTCATAACTTTCCTTCCAAGGAGTAAGTGTCTTTTAATTTCATCACTGCAATCACCATCTGCAGTGATTTTGGAGTCCCCCAAAATAAAGTCTGATACTGTTTCCACTGTTTTGCCATCTATTTCCCATGAAGTGATGGGACCGGATGCTATGATCTTAGTTTTCTGAATGTTGAGCTTTAAGCCAACGTTTTCACTCTCTTCTTTCACTGTCATCAAGAGGCTTTTTAGTTCCTCTTCACATTCTGCCATAAGGGTGGTGTCATCTGCATATCTGAGGTTATTGATATTTCTCCCGGCAATCTTGATTCCAGCTTGTGCTTTTTCCAGCCCAGTATTTCTCATGATGTACTCTGCATATAAGTTAAATAAGTAGGGTGACAATATACACCTTGACATACTCCTTTTCTTATTTGGAACCAGTCTCTTGTTCCATGTCCAGTTCTAACTGTTGCTTCCTGACCTGCATACAGATTTCTCAAGAGGCAGGTCAGGTGGCCTGGTATTCCCATCTCTTTCAGAATTTTCCAGTTTATTGTGATCCACACAGTCAAAGGCTTTGGCATAGTCAATAAAGCAGAAATGGATATTTTTTTCTGGAACTCTCTTGCTTTTTCAATGATCCAGCAGATGTTGGCAATTTGATCTCTGGTTGCTCTGCCTTTTCTAAAACCAGCTTGAACATCTGGAAGTTCACGGTTTATGTATTGCTGAAGCCTGGCTTGGAGAATTTTGAGCATTACTTTACTAGTGTGTGAGATGAATAGAATTGTGTAGTAGTTTGAGCATTCTTTGGCATTGCCTTTCTTTGGGATTGGAATGAAAACTGACCTTTTCCAGTCCTGTGGGCACTGCTGAGTTTTCCAAATTTGCTGGTATATTGAGTGCAGCACTTTCACAGCATCATCTTTCAGGATTTGAAACAGCTCAACTGGAATTCCATCACCTCCACTAGCTTTGTTCCTAGTGATACTTTCTAAGGCCCATTTGACTTCACATTCCAGGATGTCTGGCTATAGGTGAGTGATCATACCATTGTGATTATCTTGGTTGTAAAGATCTTTTTTGTATAGTTCTTCTGTGTATTCTTGCCACCTATTCTTAATATCATCTGCTTCTGTTAGGTCCATACCATTTCTGTCCTTTATTGAGCCCATCTTTGAATGAAATGTTCCCTTGGTATCTCTAATTTTCTTGAAGAGATCATGAGCTTCTTATTGCCAAATTCAGACTTAAACTGAAGAAAGTAGGGAAAACCACTAGACCATTCAGGTATGACCTAAATCAAATCCCTTATGATTATACAGTGAAAGTGAGAAATAGATTTAAGGGACTAGATCTGATAGATAGAGTGCCTGATGACGGAGGTTTGTGACATTGTACAGGAGACAGGGATCAAGACCATCCCCATGGAAAAGAAATGCAAAAAAGCAAAATGACTGTCTGGGGAGGCCTTACAAATAGCTGTGAAAAGAAGAGAAGTGAAAAGCAAAGGAGAAAAGGAAAGATATAAGCATCTGAATGTAGCATTCCAAAGAATAGCAAGAAGAGATAAGAAAGCCTTCCTCAGAGATCAATGCAAAGAAATCGAGGAAAATAGAATGGGAAAGACTAGAGACTCTTGTATATCTCTTCAAGAAAATTAGGGATACCAAGGGAACATTTCATGCAAAGATGAGCACAATGAAGGACAGAAGTGGTAGGGACCTAACAGAAGCAGAAGATATTAAAAAGAGGTGACAAAAATAACAGAAGAACTATAAAAAAAAAAAATCTTCAAGACCCAGAAAATTACAATGGTATGATCACTCACCTAGAGCCAGACATCCTGGAATGTGAGATCAAGGGGGCCTTAGGAAGCATCATTACCAACAAAGTTAGTGGAGGTGATGGCATTCCAGTTGAGCTATTTCAAATCCTAAAAGATGATGCTGTGAAAGTGCTGTACTCAATATGCCAGCAAATCTGGAAATCTCAGCAGTGGTCACAAAGACTGGAAAAGGTCAGTTTTCATTCCAATCCCAAAGAAAGGCAATGCCAAAGAATGTTCAAACTATTGCACATTTGCAATCACCTCACACTCTAGCAAGATGATGCTCAAAATTCTCCAAACCAGGCTTCAACAGTACATGAACCATGAAATTCCAGATTACCAGGCTTGTTTTAGAAAAGGCAGAGGAACCAGATATCAAATTGCCAACATCTGCTGGATCATCAAAAAAGCAAGAGACTTCCTGCAAAGCATCTATTTCTGCTTTATTGACTATGCCAAAGCCTTTGACTGTGTGGATCACAACAAATTGTGGAAAATTCTGAAAGAGATGGGAATACCAAACCACCTGACCTGCCTCTTGAGAAATCTGTATGCAGGTCAGGAAGCAACAGTTAGAACTGGACATGGAACAAGAGACTGGTTCCAAATAAGAAAAGGAGTATGTCAAGGCTGTATATTGTCACCCTTCTTATTTAACTTATATGCAGAGTACATCATGAGAAACACTGGGCTGAGTGAAGCACAGCTGGAATCAAGATTGCCAGGAGAAATATCAATAACCTCAGATATGCAGATGATACCACCCTTATGGCAGAAAGTGAAGAAGAACTGAAGAGTCTCTTGATGACAGTGAAAGAGGAGAGTGAAAAAGTTGGCTTAAAGCTCAACATTCAAAAAGCTAAGATTATGGCATCTGGTCCCATCACTTCATGGTAAATAGATGGGGAAACAATGAAAACAGAGACAGACTTCATTTTTGGGAGTTCCAAAATCACTGCAGATGGTGACTGTAGACATGAAATTAAGAGATGCTTGCTCCTTAAAAGAAAAGTTGTGACCAACCTAGATAGCACATTAAAAAGAAGAGACATTATTTTGCCAGGAAAGGTCTGTCTAGTCAAAGCTATAGTTTTTCCAGTGGTCATGTATGGATGTGAGAGTTGGACTATAAAGAAAGCTAAGCATCAAAGAATTGATGCTTTTGGACTGTGGTGTTGGAGAAGACTCTTGAGAGTCTTTTGGACAGCAAGGAGATCCAACCAGTCCTTCCTAAAGGAAATAATTCCTGAATATTCATTGGAGGGACTGATGTTGAAGCTGAAACGCCAATACTTTTGTGACCTGAGGCAAAGAACCGACTCATTGGAAAAGACCCTGATGCTGGGAAAAATTGAAATGGGTAGGAGAAGGGGATGACAGAGGATGAGATGGTTGGTTGGCATCACCGACTCAATGGACATGAGTTTGAGTAAAATGCAGGAGTTGATGATGGACAAGGAAGCCTGGTGTGCTGCAGTTCATGGGGTCACAAAGAGTCAGACACAACTGATTGACTGAAGTGAACTGTACTGAACTTGTGACCCCATGGACTGCAGAATGCCAGGCTCCTTTGTCCTCTACTATCTCCAGAGTTTGTTCAAATTCACTTATATTGAGTTGGTTACAAAAGCAAACAAAATAATTCTTTGATGTACCTACAAGTATCACAAGCCTTCCTACAATTTTAACTTATTAATGCAGGAGTCACTGCAATCCCAGGGCTTCCTTTTCAGCCTTTGTTGACAGTGTGTTCTGGAACACGGCCCCTTAAGTACAAGAGTGTTTCCTGAGGCACTTAGTCCTCTTTCCTTTTGGGTACTTTGTGCCTGGAACTTGGTAGGAAGAGTGGAATATTTATTGAATGAACAAACACCTTAGCACTGTACCTCAGTCTCTTCTAATACTCTGCAAATTCCTATTCTGTATTCATTTAAGAAAAGCACTGTCATTTCTTAAAATATATCTCTCTCTTTCTTTCCAAGAACTGGCATCTACAACTGAACTGATGTATGCAGAAGCATACTTTTGTGTACTCTGTGAATTATGGTGTAGGCAATTATTAAGCTTCCTGTTTTTCAACCTTTGGGAATGATTGATTTTTATGACCGCTTCCATCTGAGTTAGTTTTCATGTGATCCATGATGTAAACAGACTGAGAACCCAACATGCATTAATCCACGTGGCCCACCATTCCCCAGGGCTGCGTAATGCCTCCAGTCCAAAGACTAAAATGTCATGTGTTTTTTCCTACTAAATCACTTAACAAAACCACAAGGAAGGGGATATGGAGTTAAATGATATTTATTATTGGGCAGGTATAGTCAGGTACACTCATAGGTGACTAATTTGCAGTAATGATGGGTACAACGAAGGAAGAGTTCACTGCTCATCCATAGAAGTTTGTGCAGAGTTGAGAATGTCCTCGTGGTCTCCATGGGCTGGCAAGCACCCTTTTGGGTAAAGGGCTCCAGGGATAGAGAGAGACTCTGGAACCCTAACCCAGAAAGAGGAGGTACTATTTTAGTGAACTGGTTCTGAAAATACACCTGCTCATCTTAAGGAAAACAGAGTTACCAGTAAGACACTGTACTGTGAACAGACTAACAACTGCATTTTTTTAACATCTTTGCTCTGAGTGCTTTATTTGCTACCTTATATTATGCTCGGAATTCTACTTAAAATGTGATAATAAGACTTCCTTCATTGTTTTACAATTTTGAGCTTATTGCTATTCATTTTAGCTGTCTAGAAAATACTGATTTTTAATTTTCATTACTCTTGGGGCTTTTTGAATTTGGGTTCAAATGTTCTTTGACTTTTAGTTCATGGAAACAAAGATACTTAACATACTTGATGGAATCTTATCTACCATGTTTTCTTAAAAACTTGTGAGAGCTATTGGAGAACTGACTTGTTCCTATACATACAATTATATATGCTCACATATTCAATATACATCAGGTATCTCTGTCTGGGGTTTCCATGGTGGCTCAGTGGAAAAGAACTGCCTGGCAATACAGGAGACACAAGAGACACGAGTTTGATCCCTGGGTCAGGAAGATTCCCTGAAGGAGGAAATAACAACCCACTCCAGTATTCTTGCCCAGAGAATTCTGTGGATGGAGGAGCTTGGTAAGCTATAGTTCATGAGGTTGCAAAGAGTTGGACATGACTGAGTACTGAGCATGCACACATCCTTTTTTAGCATCTTGGTTCATTAAAAAATACACAGGCATTGCCTCCTTAGACTACCATTGTTGCTGTTCAGTTGCTAAGTTATGAGAACCCATGGACTGCAGCACTCCAGACTTCCCTGTCCTTCACTATCTCCCTCATTTGGCTTAAACTCATGTCCATTGAGTCAGTGGTGTGTAGACTAGCATACATTAGGCTAATAAAGATATTGTTAGGAGACCACTTACTCCTATCTTGCCCAACCACATCTCCTCCAGCCAGAGCAAAACTACCTGTGGAACTCCTGTGTATACTCTTTCTTGATATTTTGGATTCTCTAGGTTGCCATTGATCATTTTCATGCCCTTCCTAGGTGGAGTCAACCTTCTCTATTCTTCTTTCTAAATGCAATGCTTTAAGTGCCAATTTCTATTGTTAGATGGTGATCTGCTTGGCCTCGCTTATTACTAAGTTATAGTCTCCTAACCTATTCTCTCAGTGGAAAAAATAAGGCCATTTATTGAACACCAGCTGTGTGTCAAAAACTGACTTTGCCCTTGAGTAAAAGGCAGTTACAATGACCTACAAAGAATGTGCCTGGCAAATATTGAGGGGATGTAATTGACAGAGGGTGCCTGCTGCTGTGCTTGGAAACCAGTCACTGTGTTTGCACTCAGGCACACTTCTCACAACTGCACCCCACCTGGGATGTGTGACGTGTGGACAGCAGAGTGCTTTCTGGGAGACTGGGGAACCCTTTGAGAGTTGACTTTGGCTCAGGGACACCATGGCTTTGCTGAACCTTCTCAAGATAAGATGGAAGCCTAGGGTGCTTCTACTCAACTCTTTTCCTATATTCCTCACTGAGAATAAGGCTTTTATCACCATCTGGGAGTCTCCTGGTCTTCTCTAGCTGTCTCCCTACTTCCTTCCACAGTATTCCCCCGAATAGATAGACACATGTAGTTCTGCCATAACAGTTGCTTTATGGGTGCCCAGGACTAACATAGAATCCAAAAAGAGACTCAGGAGCTTTAGTGGGAAGGAGGAATGAAAGTAAGATGAAAAGCAAAAGAAAAGAGAGAGAGAACAGAAGGGAAGGAAATGATTTTAGTCACTGAGATATAAATCATATTTTGGAGGGAGGGGTTACTAGTTTACTAAAGCTGGAAAAGACCCTCTGAGGAGGACTTTGATTTAAATAATGAGAAGAGATGTCCTTGCAAAGATTAAAAAAATTATCATGAGACAAAATAATAGCAAGTTCAAACATCTTTAGGTAGGAAGGTTGATGCTGAGACAAAAGCTAAAGGCTGATGATGTTTAAAGAAAGTGTAGAAAGGGCTGGGGTGGAGGAACAGGCAGAAGCTAGAAGCTGGAGTCTTTTTTATGCCATTTCAGGCAAGTGTTTTCATAGGTGCTATCATCCTGAAAAGTCCTTTTCAGGCTTGCGCAGAAGACAAGCATGGAGTAGAGAGAAGAGTTTGGAAGTTATATTCTTACAGCTAAGACATGAATGTGCTCTGGACGTAGGTGTTAGTGGCAGAAATTGTGTAAACTGCTGAGAGAATGTATGTTGCAGACAACATAAGGAAACTACATGCTTGATGGTGACATATATTGAGGTGAGAAAAGCTGTAGGGAGTAGATTATATGCAGAGAATAGAATCAATAGCTTAATTTAACATATTGAGTTTGAGATTCTTATAACCTAAGGTTTTTAATATAGTATTGTAGGTCAATATAATTCAATTAAAATTTTGAGGTTCTTGTTATTAATCCAAGCAGAGGTTTGGAGAAGGCACTTGGGTATATGCCTCTGGAGCTCAAGGGAGACTTCTAAGATGAAGATACAGATTTGAGTCTTCAACCTATTTATAGTATTTTAAACCAAGGAAGTGTAGAGAATCACCTAGAGACACAATGTAGTAAAGAAGTGGAAAAAGTGGAGAAGACAGCACAGAGATATCTCAGTATTTAGATCTTTGGGGAAAGAAGAAGATCCAGGATAAGATACCAAGGAGTTGTCAAGATGGTGAAACAAAACCAGGCAGTGATAGAGTAAAATAAAAGAATAAAATAGAGTCTGAAGAAGGATAAAGTGATCAGCTCACTAAACACTGTTGAGAGGTCTAGAAATGGGAAAACAGAGAGCCAATCATTGGTTTTACAAGTAGCAACATGACTGGTGATCTGAAAGTGAGCCCTTTCAGTGGAGAATAAAAGTTAAGGGTCTACCCTCCTCCCTAGAAAGACTGAGATAACATTGAAATGTTAACCTTCCACTTCTTCTCCTCTAGACTGCCTTCTTTCCATATTTACAGGATGCTTGCTCCTTGGAAGAAAAGCTATGACAAACCTAGACAGCATATTCAAAAGCAGAGATATCAAAATTCAAAAGGATTAGGGTGGAGGCATGAGAAGAACAGAGGAAGCTAGTAGGTTTAGAAATCTCTTGCCAATATTTAGGTAAAGATAATGGTGACATGGGTTAGGCTGGTAATAGAAACTGAGAGAATCAGACAGATGTCAGACATGGTATAGAGGTAGAACTTGCTGGTGAATTTAGTGAAAAGATGAGAGAAATAGAAGTCCCTGGTATGTATCCTAAAATGAAATTGCAATGAAAGGATTTAAGAAGAATGTGGCATCATTAAAGTTGGATTTTAAAAGTCATTCTTGCTACATAGCTTCCTAAACAGTTATTACTTTTATAATTTTGCTGTAATCTTATGAACCTCCAGTGTTATTAAATGCATGTAAACTACTCTTTACCATACTTATACAGTTAATTTCCATAAACTCATCATTTTTGCTTATACATGTATTATGTTAACATGAAACTTTGCTTCATTATGGGAAAGTGAAAGCCAGTTGTAGTCTTATTTGCTAAAGATTCTGCTTTGGTATAATCAGAAATAGTTTAAAATGCATCTTAAAAATAGAAATAACTTATTCATGCATCATTCAATATTTATTTAACACTGTGTTAATAGATCTATCTAAACTCATTGTTTAAGAAACACCAATTTAATAGAATATTATTCAGTGTTAAAAAGTAATGAGCTATCAAGTCATGCAAAGACAGAGGAAGCAAAAATGTGTAATTAATAAGTGAGAGAAGTCAATTTGAAAAAGATATATACTGCATGACTCCGACTATATGATATTTGGAAAAGACAAAAGCATGAAGACAGTAAAGAGATCGGTGGTTGCCTGGGGTTAAAAGGGAGAGAAAGATGACTAGGTGGAGCACAGAGGGGTTTCAGGATCCTCTGTGTGGCATTATTATGGTGGAGACAAACCAAGAATGGACTCTCATGTAAACTATGGACTTTGAGTGATTTTGACACATCAATATAGGTTGATCAGTTGTCATAAATGTACCAACTGGTGGGGATGTTGATATGGAGGAAGGTTGTGCCAGTGTGAGTGGCAAGGGGCATATGGGTAACTTCTATACCTTCTGCTCAGTCTTGCTGTGAACCAAAAACTAAAAACTAAGCCTATTAGGAGAGAGAGTCCAAATTAAAGGCAGAAGCAGATCCACACCAGTAAGGGGATCTTAAAACCCACCAGCTGGTGGCTGGCCATGTTTCTTGGTAAAATCCAATACCCTATTATAGTATGCTTCCTGAAACATTTCTATGCTGGAGTGGGACCCACAACAACAACAAAATGTGTTGATAATTACTCTTGTTCTCCAGTTGATTTTAACAGAAAGCAGATCTGTGCAATATAAAATATCCTATTGATGTGAAACAGTTAATTCCCTAGGCTCCCAACTTGCTCACAGGAAATGAATTAGGTTCTGGAATGAGTCCAGATCATTTATTTTTTTACTCAAAATTCATTCATTGGCCTCGGGCTTACGATTATTGGTAAAAATAAGTATAAAACATTTAAATTCAATGTGGAAGTTAAATAAGAAAGCAGGGACAGGTCCCTCTAGGTAAATCACCAACAAAATAGATTCTTGTACCATTTACTGAAGGCTGACTTTGAAGCTCCAGGGAGCAGAAAAGTATAGTATATTCAGAGATAAATATGAACATTTTAGAGCTGTGTTGTCTGCTGGGTCAGACTTTCAGGAGAGTAGCTGGTGGTGGTATTGGTGAGTCCAAAATAAACATTCCTCTTCACGAACCACTAATAGCATCACTGCCTTGTCTCACGGGTTTTCCACTAAGAAATCATGGAGAATCCATGCGCCCACAGAACTATGAAACTGCCTGTGTGATAAAATGTGTTGATCTCTTATCTGACTAAATGACCTGAATTGTAGGAAATTTTAGCATATGCAGCAGTCCCCCGGAAGGCTATCTCTTTTCTGGTTTTCACACATATAAGGACTGGATCTGTTCAAATTTTTAAGCCAGGTGCATTATATTCCACTCTTACGCCTGTTTCTTCTTGTTTGCAGTTGACACTGTAACCACTCCAGACTTTCAGCCTTTCACAGTGTGCCCTACAGACGTCCATCTCTGACTGTGCCCTGTCATCCCCTCTGCTTTAAAAAGCCTTTGTATAACTTGCCCACCAGAAGTCCTGTGAAAAGTAGAAGTCATTTAGTCATGTTCAATTCTTTAGACCCTGTTATAGCCACGCGTTCCAGGAAACAAACTCACTCAGAAGGGCAATGCAGATAGTGGAGTGCAGTTTATTACACTGGCAGGCCCAAGGCAGAGTCTCCTCTTAGTCAAGGACCCCGACTGACTTTTATGAAAACCTTATGTACCTTAAGTGTACTGCTCAAGCCCACTTCCCCAATTTCCTTAAACCTAGCCTGGAAAGTGTTAAAGGGAGATCCAACCAGGTTACAGCCATGATTCACAATCAGAAGGTTCAGCTGGTTATACACTGTAGCCTACACCAATGGGTGCATAAAGATTACAAAGGTGACTGACTGCATAGGGGATTATCACATTCTTTTTGGCGACGGGAAATCTTGGTATTGAATCTGGTGTATATTAGGCTGGGAGGCCTGTTCGGCCATGGGTATATTATCCCCATGGCTACCAGGCTCATGGTCCAAAGCTCACTGAAAGTGCAAGATGGAGTTTCCTTCTTTTTCAAGATGGAGTCAGCATGGCCTGTTCCTTTCCTCCGTCAACCCCATGGACTGTAGCCTGCCAGGCTCCTCTGTCCATGGAATTCCCCAGGCAATTCTATTGGAGTGGGTAGCCATTCCCTTCTCCGGGAAATCTTCCCAACCCAGGGATCTATCCCAGGTCTCCTGCATTGCAGGCAGATTCTTTATCATCTGAGCCACCAGGGAAGCCTACGAGAGTCCTACCAGCTTTCAAAAACCAGTTGAAATCTCACATTCTCAAGAAATCTTCCCCAAATCCTTCTTATCTAGCATTCCCACCCTGTAGATTCCAACCTAAACTGCTGCATCGGGCTCTTTGTAAAGGAGGGCAAGAGAAACTACTATTTTTAACAAAGGCTTCCAGTGATTTTTACCATCAAGAAGCTTGGGAAAGCAGCTCCCTAGTCAGAATGCATTGTCCAAACACTTTATCTTTTTCCCAAATGCTGAGGAAAACTTTGCAAAATGAAAATTATTAATTGAATAAGGGGAAACCTGCTCAGCAAGTTCAATCAGGGGAAATTTGTGTAAAGCCGCACACGAGCCAGTAAGTAGTGTACATTCAAGCCTTACGCTGCCTTGTGTTAAAGCTGGAACTCTTTCCATTAGCACCATTCTGGTACCCTCAAAATACTTACGTTATGTGATGCTATTTTACTTTATGTTATTCCATTTCGTTTCAAATTATCACACAATGCTTTTAGAGATGAGCATCTCTGAATTTTCCGGGAAAGACACCTGAGGCCTTTCAAAGCAGAAAGTAATGCCTGAGGTCACATCGGTTCTGTTATTGCTCACCCCTAAAGAGACTCCACAGTTAGTATTTATTTTCAGGCTATAGGCTAGGCAACTAATTTCACAGTTTATACCCAGTCAAACCCTGTCACGTTCCTGAGATGATGGAAATCTAACATTAGGGCAAGCAGATTGATTGAGCATTTGAACAGTGATGAACTATTTAATAAGGCCTAGACATAAGGTCTATAAATGGTTAAACAGCAGTGAGGGAATTCTGTAGAAGATAAGTTTCTGTAGCCATTTCCTCTTCCCTCTAGCCCTTCCTGAATCACTCTTCTTTTGTTGCAAAAGACAACCTTTTTGTGTCTCCCTTTTCAAACTCATTCCCCAAGTCAAGAGTAATTGTGTATTCAGCTTTGGTGTGAAAACCCACTCTCACATTAAAGTAATTGTTGCTTTTCATTCCCTGGCAAACAAGCTTTAAGGAAACAAGAGAACATTTCATGTCAGCTTTTAACAGCTTCCCTTTTCTACTTTAAAACATTTATCAGTGTTTAATTTTTCATTAATTAATTAATTTTTTAACTTTACAATATTGTATTGGTTTTGCCATACATTGATATGAATCTGCCATGGGTGTACACGTGTTCCCCATCCTGAACTCCCCTCCCACCTCCCTCCCCATGCCATCCCTCTGGGTCATCCCAGTGGACCAGCCCCAAGCACCCTGTATCATGCATCAAACCTGGACTGGCAATTCCTTTCACATGTGATAATTTACATGTTTCAACGCCATTCTCCCATATCATCCTAGAGCCCCATAACCACTGAAGGCGGTAGATACAATCATGGCAAGAGAAAGAACCCTTGCAAATTTTTTTTTCTCCTGCAAAAAAATTATTTGCCAGAGAAGCAAAATAAATAAATATCAAAGAGAATGGCTGTAATGCTGATGGTGACGGAGGCTCCACACCTAAATTAGCGGGGGCGGGGGGGGGGGGGGGACATGGACATGGTGTTGCTTACCATGCTGGGATCCACCAAGGATCAGACCAGACCAGAACTGATTCTGTGGTCAAGCTTTCTTGATAATGGACACTGGGATGCCTGCCCTTGGCTTTCTACTTTGGCATTGCCTCTCTTTCTGGAATTGAGAGAAATTCGAAGGTGTAAACAAGCTCCCAAGGTAACCAGATCAAGGGATCCTGCTGGGTTGATTATACACCTCACATTTCACCCTCCTAGAGTGTATTCATCTAAAGCGATACAAAAGAGGGAGAATCTACCTGTTCTGTATCAAAGGCACGTAATCGTTTCTCCTGTGAGCTCTTTCAAGCCCAATCAGCAGCCACTTAGTAGAACTTCAGATGAAATTGAATGAACATGAATGAAGCAAATACATGAATGAGGAGATTTATATTTGTACTTTATTAAAGATTGTTGTCAGAAATAATATTAGATTCTAAAAACCAAGACTGAATATAAAGAAACGTGACTAGACAATGGATTATTTAATGTCTAACTCCTTGTTTCATTTATCCACCCATTCATTTAATATATTTAGTAGCGTAGTAATGTTAGCCTGATTGTAGACCTCCAGGCTCCTCTGTCCTTGGAATTCTCCAGGCAAGAATCCTGGAGTGGGCACTCATTCCCTTCTCCAGGGCATCTTCCTGACCCAGGCACTGAACCCTTGGTCTCCTGTGTTACGGGCAGATTGTTTACGGTCTGAGCCAGGTAACTGAATTTCAGACGTTAGAAACTCTAGAATTAGGCACTGGGGATACATAAGCCAAAGCCATCCATGACTTCCATCTGTTTCCATGCAGCCAACATTGTCAGCTCTGGAAAGGGGCCTCCAGAGCTCTGTGTCCTCCTGCAGGACCTCCACACTCACTTTCCTACTGATGCTCAGAGTCCTAGTGTGCTTCACTGTTGCTGAAGTCATTTGCAACCATAAGGTCAGTAAGCCTGCATCCCTGTGTATAACTCCTGCTTTACTGAATACCATCCCAATCAATACTCTGGACCAAATCCTTACCAATAATTGCATACCAGTTTCCAAACTTTCCATCTCCTGCCAGCACCTCTTATTATTTTACCCCATTTCCTTTGCCACCTATAATTCTCTGTGATGTCACCTCCTTGGCTCACCCTCTGAACACCTCTACCCAGGCTTGCTTGCCTCAAGCACACTCAGCTTCCTTCTTCCTGTCTTTACACTTGCATGGCCTTGACCTTAATGTTGCATCTTCTGGGCTTGCTCTTTTCTTTCCTCTAGGTCTCTGATCAAATGTGACCTACTTGATGAAGCCTTCGGTAACATTTCTATATATGAAAGCAACCTATCCCTAACACTTTTTAGTAAATTTTCTTGAGCCTGTTTCTTTTTTTCGTAATATTTATCATAATATGTACATATGCATTCATCTACCAACATACAGAGATAAGTTTATTATATATCCCTTCTCACAGAGTGTAAGCTATTTGAAGAGAAAGACTGTATCTCTTTTGATTGCATCTCAAATAGCAAAGCCTAGAATAAGAAAAAGAAAAAAACAGAAATAATGTAGAAGATTCATAAATACTTCTTTTTGTAAAAATGAATAAATCTATGAATTGTGTCTGTTCTCATTGAGACAGAGTTTAGGAGGGAAGATGGACATCATTGTTCCATAAATTTCCTCACAAACAATTTAACATTTGCAATTCAGTTGCTTTAAACTAGTCCTACAAAAATTACAAAACTTAAGTATCAGCTAAGGCTATACTTAATAAAATATCTTAAATGTAAACAAGAGAACTTCCTGAAACACTCTGCAGAAACAATTTTTATGTTCACGACCAGTATACATATCGCAAATATGTACCTATGACTTAAAACTTATAATTTCTGTTATGTGTTAAAACTTAACACCTCTAGTTTAAGAAGTAAAACTCAAGGAATGAAATTTGTGTCACTATAACACTGTTGTGCAGTACTATACAATACTCAGTCCTGAATATTCATTGGAGGGACTGATGCTGAAGCTGAAACTCCAATACTTTGGTCACCTAATGCAAAGAACTGACTTGTTGGAAAAGACCCTGATGGTGGGAAAGACTGAAGTCAGGAGGAGAAGGGGAAGACAGGATGAGATGGTTGGATGACATCACTGACTCAATGGACATGAGTCTGAGCAAGTTCTGGGAGTTGGTGATGGATAGGAAGACCTGGCGTGCTGCTGTCCATGTATCACAAAGAGTCGGACGTGACTGAACTGAACTGAATGAACAATACTGCTTTGGCTCTCCCCAGTCATCTCTGTGGAACTCCAGCTCCTTTAATTTCTGCTTTAAAAGTTTCAGAGTTCCCTGGCATGTGTCATTCTCTTGTGTTTCTTTCTTCCTCCAGGATTCATCAGCTTCCACCTAAATCCAGGATCAAGATGCAAAAATATAAGAACTGGAAAAAAAAAAGGGAGGGGGGCTTGATAATTGGACCAGCCAGCCGTCCCATAATTAATTAGGATTATGAGCCACATCCTAACATAAACAAAGTTGTCCTTGGCAGAACTCTGCACAGCCACGCTGTCAGAGGCCAGGTAAAATAAGAGAGGGGATGGGCAAATACCATAAACTAGTTAGGATGATTGCAACACTGCAACTTAGCCTTAAAGACATTCTCCAGCTGCACCAAAAATGAGGTGTTTCGCTTTGGTTTTCAAGGCATAGAGTTCAATCAGCTGCTGAGAGTGAAGAGGAATTGCAGTGGGGCAGTTGAGGAGAAAAAAGAAGGTGTGAAACATGCATCTTGGAGAACAGGAGACCAGAATGATGAGAGTAGGGTGATATGTATTCAGGGCAACTCAGACAGCCTGTTAAAAGTGAAACCACAAAATGAAAACAAAACCACTCTTCTAGGCTGTGTGATTTTTCCCCAGGGATGTTCAGCCATCCTGGAACAAGCACACAGAGGTTTATTTTATCTAGAATTGGGATTTTGTGAAGAAGGAAGAAAAGGGCAAATGTGTTGAAGTAGCTCATGTTAGACTGACTTGAATGACAAGCCCTGGGATTCAAGTAGAACAAGGAGACAAATTAGGACAGACATGAGGGTCAGTGTTTGGGGGTAGGTCACAGGGCTGCTGGAGAGACAGTCCTTGAGCATGCAACCTGAAAGATAATTCTAGCAACGTGTCCTTGGCGCAGGTCTGCTTTTAAAAAATGCTATCCATTTTGATGGTTGTGCTGTGCTTATTTGCTCAGTTGTGTCTGACTCTTTGCAACCCCATGGATTGTAGATCACCAGGTTCCTCTGCCCATGGGTATTCTCCAGGCAAGAATATTAGAGTGAGTTGCCATGGCCTCCTCCAGGGGATCTTCTCAACCCAGGGATTGAACCCAGGTCTCCCGCATTGCAGTGGGAGACTGTCTGAGCCTTTCGATAGTCAAGACAATCAAAATACTATTGCGCTCAATATAAAAGAAGAAAGGTACCCAGTTCCCATTAGCAGCAATGCAGTCCTAGAGCTTTGCTTTTCTCTGAATTGGCTGATGGCATCTTAATCTACTTGGTTCAGCTGCTAGTTGGAGTCTTGTAGAGCTAATGATTCAGAGTCTCTGCTCTCATATTCAATGTTGGATGACCTCTGCTCCACTACCACCTCAGCTCCTGTGACCTTTTTTACCCAAAATCTTAGCACAGGAAGAGTTGGGAAAATGACTTCCCATGACAAAGCATCACCTACAAGCTGTACTTTATGTTGGGAATACACACAGACGTGTATCTACACACACAACACAGTCACTTACATGTAGGATATATTCAAAGATTTCACTGACAACAAAGTGAATGGGTGATATTTTATTTGCCAACAGTTAGAGATTTTCTTTTGTTGCTTGCTCACTAGAGCATGCCTTGAACTCAAAATTAAGAACTGTTTTTCTTTCCAGAAACTCTTTGAAGAAACATAGAAGTTGCTATCACTTTTTGGTGTTTAGCTTTTAAAAAATTGAAACAGAAGTACAGTTTAAACCTCCTCAGGTTAAAATGAATAACAAGAAGAATTCTAATCAAAAGTTCCATGACATAATATGTAAACTAACAACTGGCTGTACTAAAGCTTAGAAATACAATATTCTGATGGAATAGGTGGCACCGTCTATCCCCCTTCCTGAAAGTCATTGCCTCTTGCCTCTCAGAGAAGACAGCTTGCAGAGAAAATGGAAGTTATCTCAACAGCAGGTTTGTCGTCTCATAAGCCCGCATCATTTACTTTAAAACTTGCATGAACACAACCGCAGAGAACTGTCAATGAATAGTTCATTGGTATGCCAAAGAGATGGTCAACAATTTGCTAATATTTAAATGAAAGATTATCCTGAAAATAATTATAAGGACATTCTCATTAAAGAATATTTTATCTGCAGGTTTAAAAATTAGCATTCAGTAATGAGATTTGCTGGTAGACTGGGGGAGAAAATATTAATTGAAAGAAAGCAAGAGTGATTACTGTGTTTGAGGGATGGAGAAAGGTAGGGAAAATTTGAACATTTTTATAAAGGGTGAGAGAAAATGTATCATGTACACTTGCTACTTGTTGCTAAAATTAAATAAACTGACATTTCAAAAAAGGATCATCTAAGACATGAGTGTCTTCGGGGGCAAAGCTATAGAAGCTGTCTCCTAGTTTCAGTATAAACTCTGTTCTGATTGTGGCCTACGTGTATACTCTTGTGCCTGCATCACTGTTTCCTCAGTATGTCCCATGCAACATTCATATCAAGAGATGCAATGATCAACCACATTGAAGACCCGTGTATTTTAAGCTTCGTTTGAATACCCATAATGCAGGAGACATGGATTCTATCCCTGGGTTGGGAAGATTCCCTGGAAAAGGAAATGGCAACCCACTCTAATATTCTTGCCGGGCTTATCCCATGGATAGAGGAGCCTGGTGGGCTATAATCAGTCCGTGGGGTTGCAAAGAATCAGACACAACTGAGCAGCTGAGCACATGTGCACTCAGGAATGCATCTAAGAGACTCTGAGATTTCCTGCAGTGAACACATCTGATGAATTTCCACATGCTTTTAAAGAAAAAACTTAATTCTTTTATTTACTCTACTGCTACTACCACACTCGCATTCTCATAGCAGGCAAGTGGGTCTATTCCCCACACCAAGCAAGTCTCTGCCACACCAACTGGATGCCCTACAATTCATTCTGACACTAATCCAAGAGTATGTGTTTTCTATTATTTCAAAATACCAATCTCCATCTTATTTAATAATGCACTTAAGCATCTATCTACTTGTTAATTCATTTGTTCACTGTATAACACCTTTCAAATTATGAAAGCACTGCCATCTATATCTATCTATATATCTATGTCTGTATCTGTATCTACCTTTATCTATAACACACCACAGATAAGAATAGACTGGAACATGCTGGGATTTTCCCTTGGAATCTATTGTTACAGCTTCCAGGCCACAGCATCCCTTGGCCACACTGACCTTGAATCTTAAGTTCCAGTGAAAAAGGAGAGAGCTCGTGTGCCTGCTCAATTTCAGCAAATCTTTAGTCACTTGAGCCACCATGTACTATTGGAGGGATGTTCTATTTCTGATCAGGTACAGTTATTTTCATGAGCATTTTAAGATTCTAAATTACAATAGTTTTAAACCTTCCCACTTGTCACATTGCCTTCCCAATGTGGCCTCTTAACCTTCCCACCCATATCTCTCTAATGGACTAGAGGGTGCTATAAGTGAGGGGAAGCAGCCCTTATCTGAGAGGACATGCCCAAGGCAGCCTTTGACCTGGGAGGTCTCACTCTGTTCTTGGATAAATCAGATCAGCCTGGTAGAGTTTTTATGTTCTCTAATTTCATTTTTTTCTTTTGCTCTAAATTTTGCCTTATTCTAGATGAGAACTGTTAGTTTCTCAGTCTTGTCCGACTCTTTGTGATCCCGTGGACTGTAATCCATCAGGTCCTTCTGTCGATGCAACTTTCCAGGCAAGAATACTGGAGTGGGTTGCCATTTCCTTCTTCAGAGGATCTCCCTGACCCAGGGATGGAACCCATGTCTCTTCCATCTCCTGTTTTGGCAGGTGAGTTTTTTACCATCTGAGCCATCAGGGAAGCCTCCCCAGTGGCTCTACTCGTAAAGAAGCCCATAGCGGTAGTGGTGGTGGTTTAATCGCTAAGTTCGTGTCCAACTCTTTGCCACCCCAGGAATGCAGCCTGACAGGCTCCTCTGTCCATGGGGTTTTCTACAGTAGCCATGCCTATGTATCTGGGCTTCCCTGGTGGCTCAGTTGGTAAAGAATCCACCTGCAGTGCAGGAGACCTGGATTCAATCCCTGGGTTGGGAAGATCTAATGATCTATATTTCTTGTATTTTCTGGATCATTGGGATTTCAAATATTCTGTCTCATTGTCCTATTGTATAGTTATATTTTGAATGTAATAACTATGACTACTCAACATGTAAAGATAACTTAGTTCGGGGCAGTGAATTTTTTTTAAAATTCTGACGTTTTATGATGTCTACATTGATATCATAAAAGTCACTGAAATGTTACCTGACTTCTGGCGTAATGATACTGTTCTATAACATGTTACAAATAAGTCTTTAGCATTTGAGAAAATTGGACATTTTGCTGCTGCTGCTAAGTCACTTCAGTTTGGTCCGACTCTGTGTGACCCCATAGATGGCAGCCCACCAGGCTCTGCCGTCCCTGGGATTCTCCAGGCAAGAACACTGGAGTGGGTTGCCGTGTCCTTCTCCAATGCATGAAAGTGAAAAGTGAAAGTGAAGTCACTCAGTCATGTCTCACTCTTAGCGACCCCATGGACTGCAGCTCACCAGGCTCCTCCATCCATGGTGTTTTCCAGACAAGAGTACTGGAGTGGGGTGCCACTGCCTTCTCCCGGACATTTTGAGTATCGATTTTCTTATTTGTATACTGGGAAAAAATACCTGCTTTGCTTGCTCTGTAGAAAAATTGAAAAGGAAATTATAGTACATGAAACACATTTACTTGATCCATGAGAAGGACTCAATAAAAGGTTGATGAATCTGATTAAAATTTTGCAGTATTTCTATGAACTTTCAAAGAATGTATATTTTGAAGTAAAATGATTAAACTCTCTTAGGTATTGAGTGTTGTTTTACATGATCCCTCTGTTTTAAATGTATTTTTTGTCAGGAGACCAAATCAGGTTATAGCCCCTTCCTTTACCTTTGTTTTCTAGATCTATTGTCCTTTTATATAGAAAAATATTGATTGATTTATATCTATTGTCCCATTCATCAACAAATGACAATTTAAGCCAGCAAACAATAAGAAAATAAAATATTAAAAACAATTGAACAATAGACCCTATTTTAATTTCACTGCAAATTCTCTCAAAGGGAGGTAGCAATAAAAATGTCACTTTTGGCATCAGCAGTTTGCATTTTTTTAATTCCTTCTTCTATCACAATCTTTCCTGGTTCATTTTAACCCTGATGGAATTCTCTATAATGGTCATTAAATTTCAAAGTACTGCACAATTAAGGATTAGTTAACTATTAGACCATGTAATGCCACTCTGATTTATGCAAGCTTCATTAAAATCTTTTTCAGCGAAGATCTGAGGGGGATATGAAATGCATCAAATTTAAGAATTTAAATCAGTTAATGAGACTTGTTCCTTTCTTGAATTCCAGCTATGGGCTTTTGTGATGCTAGATGCTTCAGAGAATGCATAGAACCATAAATGGTTGTTAACGATGAATAAAAGAGGGAATTTGGTATTCAGACAAGAGAAAAAAAATAAATGTACGGCAAAAACGGATGTATTTTTTTTTTTTGCATTAGCATAGTGGTAGAATATAACAGTTTTTGAATCGGACTGAACTGAGAAGTTATGCAATCTTTCTATTTTAACCACACATCAGGTTTCTCTCCATGTGTAACAGATTATCACACGCTTAGCAGCTTAAAGCAACATCCATTTATTAAATTTCAGTTCTGTAGGTGAAAAGTTGGGGTAAGTTTAACTGGACTCTGCTTAGATTTCTTGAAAATCCAAAAACACGGTATTAAAAAGCTAAGCTGTTATCTGGATGTGAGAGGGAACAATCCACTTCCAAACCCATCCAGAGTATTGACCGAATCCAGGTCCTAGTGGTTGTAGGATTGAAGTCTCCATTTCCTGAGGTTACCGGCTGTCAACTGAAGGTCCCTCTTTTCTCCAAAAGACCACTCACATTCCTTCTTACAGGATCCTCTCCTTCTTCAAACCAGCCATGACACCTTCCAGTCATTCTCAAGTTTCCAATCTCTCTGATTTCCCTTGACGACTTCCTCTTCTACCACATCCAGGGGAAAATCTCGTGATTTTAGGGTTCATAAGATTAGGTCAGGCCTGCCTGGAAATTCATCTATCTTAGTGTCAACTGATGAACTATCTGAATTATATATGTAAAATCTCTTCACAGCAGTACCTCAGTTACAGTTTGATTGGGTAATCAGAAAAATAGATTCTTGATGGAAGGGCATCTTTGGAATTGGCCCACTAAAAGTGATAAAATGGAGTTAATCAAAGAATGTAACTCAGAGGATTCTTACAAAGATTATATGATATTATATAGCTAAAGAACTTATTACTAAAACTCAGTGAACTTAATAAAATTTACATTATCATAATTATTACTATCACCATTACATTATTTTTTTATTATATTAGTATTTGAAAGTTTGGAGAAATCATAAATAGACCTTCAAAGAATACTGCTATTTTATGCTAGAGTATGTGTTACTCAAGCAGAGTTATTACAGATAGAACCAAAGCTATACCATGGTGTATATATAAATATACACCACACAAACATGTGTGTGTGTGCACACGCATGCTGTCACTTCAATTGTATCTGACTCTTTGCGACCCTATGGACTGCAGCCCTTCAGGCTCCTCTGTCCATGGGATTTTCCAAGAAAGAATACTTGAAGTGGGTTGCCATTCCCTTCTCCAGGGGATCTTCCCAACTTAGGGATCCAGCCTGCGTTGCTTATGTCTCCTGTATTGGCAGGCAAATTCTTTACCACTAGTCCCATCTGGAAAACTGATATATTGAAGATATATACACATATGTATATATTATATACTTATATTCCAGTTTGTGCCCTATCCTTTCACTTTCTTCAAGTTTTCTGATAAACAGAATACTTTTTACTTGAGTGAAACACACATTAAAATAAAATGGTAAAAATATATAACATGCAAGCAATAATCAAAAGAAAGCTAGAACAATTATACAAATATGAAAATAATTATTATTTTAGTAATAATCCTGAAGCAGTATTATTGCTACAATAAGAAAAAACATTCTTAATGATAATAACAAAATGATAAATGGATAAAAAAATTTAAAAAAAAGAAAAATAATTCTATATATGTATGTACCTAATAGCAGAGTTTCCTTAAACATGATGCATAGAACAGGGAAGAGCAAAGGACAAATGTCCAGAATTATATGTGGGCACTTTTAACACTCATGTCTGCAATTGGTAGAACATGTTCATACAAATCAGTAAGAAAAGAGAAATCTGAGAAATAGGATCAGCTAAATTGGCCTATTGTGTTTTTATAGAACATTTGACCCAACAATAGCAGAATATATATTCTTTTATTTCACATGAGACATCCATTGGGAAGTACCATATAAAGGGCCATGAAACAAACTTGTGAAAATTTAAAATATTTGAAATATAAAGTATGTTCTCTGACTTTAATGCCATGAAACTAGAGGTCAATGACAGAGAGAGAGTTGAAGAAAATCCTAAACTTGGAAATTAAGCAACATACTTAAAAAATAAGACATGTGTCCAAAAAGTCACATGGGAAATTAGAAAATATTTTTAACTGAACAAAGTGAAAATATAAGAAAGCAAAATCTGTTGAAAACAACTCAAGCAGGTAAAACTTCAGTTCCAGCTCTGACATCTAAGGTGCTCGGCAGTTACCACTCCTGTCCCAACAACAGCAAAATCCTAAAGAAACTGAAAATCAAAAACTTATCTTGTATCCACTGAGGCTGCAGAGCAAATTACCACCACGAAATCTAGAAAGATAAGTGAATTCAGATTCACAACTGAGATTTACTTAATCAGAGCAGAAGTCAGTGGACCTGAAACTTGCAGGAAATCTTAAATGGTAATTTTAATGAATTCCTGGGTATAGAAAAAATCGATACACCTAGCCAGGCTTAACCAAGAAAAAACAGAGAAAGAGAGAAAATACCAATTGCTAATCTCAGAAGTGTGAAAAGGCATTCATCATCACAGCTCCCACGAACAATAAAAGGAATATTGTAGGCAATGTTGTAAGGAATATTGCCATAGCCACACCTTGATATTTTAGACAAAATGGGCCAATTCTTTGAAAGAGCCATACTACTAATACTACAACTCACACAAGGAGAAATAGCTGATGTGAGGGCAGGAGGAGAAGGGAGTGGCCGAGGATGAGACTGTAGGATGGCATCACTGACTCAATGGACCTGAGTTTGAGCAAACTCTGGGAGATGGACTGGGTACCTGATTTAGTGTGGAGATTGTGGAAGAAACACTGCTCTCTGAAATAGTGAATATTCTGCAAAGAATGAACACACCTGCAAGACAGTTCTGTGCTGCTACAAACATTGCTCTGCAGTAACAGCTTTGAAAGTCACTGTTGGGAGTTCCTTCAGGAGCTAGAAGAATCAGAACAGGAACGCTAAACTCAGGGATTCCCAACGAAGGCAACAGAAATCTTACTGAAGAAGAGACTTAGTGTGTGCCTCAAAGGGAGCTTCCCTGGTGGCTCAGAGGTTAAAGCATCTGCCTGGAATTCAGGAGACCCGGGTTCGATCCCTGGGTCAGGAAGATCCCCTGGAGAAGGAAATGACAACCCACTCCAGTACTCTTGCCTGGGGAATCCCATGGAGGGAGGAGCCTGGTAGGCTACAGTCCATGGGGTCGCAAAGAGTCGGACACGACTGAGCGACTTCACTTTCAAAGGTCAGCCAGGGAGCAACACACCGAGACAGAGAAGAGTGGGAAAGAGTTTGTTCCCATAGCCTTGTGATGTTTGCAAATCTCAGCCACAGATAAATACAGAGATCCACAGAGATCATGAGAATGCCCACTCTGTCCTGAACATGTGGCCTAATAAGCCAGGATGGAGAAACAGAGGGAGGAAATACTAAACACGCACAAGTATACGTTAATGAAAAATAAAATTAAAATTAAAAATAAAATTAAAAACCATACACACACATCTTGATATTTATTCCAATATCCACCGTAGGGTTCAAGATTGTCCAAAATATCCAGCACCACTTAGCAATGTAATGCCCTCTTTCTTAGACACACATTACTAATCTGAAAGGAAACCTTTGGTTCGATGCTCTTGTTTTATGGGACGAAGAAGTGCAGGGTTTGGACTTGACTTACCTGGAGTCATCCATCGCCAGAGGCAGAGCTGTGCAGAACCTAATGGGCTGATGCTCTTCCTGATGCTTGTTCCTCTCTCTGCTCTTCTGCCCCTCTCCTTTCTGTCCCTTCCTTCCATCCTTCCTAGAACATGTGGTAAACACTACAGAACAGAGGACATCGTTCCCCGGGCAAGTTCTTCTGAAGTTATTTCAGGCAACATTTTGTCCTCAGCCGAGTCAGAAAAGGGACTGCGGGTGAAGATTCTTCAGACATGAATGGCATGTGTGAGTTTCACCCACAGGTAAAGAAATATGGATCTTGTGCTTGGATGCCTCCCTTTGCTTGGAATGCCCCCTTTCTTCTCTGTGCATAGTGAGATCACATTTCTTTTTCAAGATCCCGATAAAATGGCATCTCCTTTGGGAACCCCGCTGCTGCCTTGCGGGAGACCGTCCTCCTTGATGCATCATGGCCTCGCCTCTGTCAACACTCAGACCTCCTGAGCTCAAAGGCTAATTAACCTGGCCATTTATTTGCTTGTGTGAGGCTGAATGAGTTACCTCTTTAAGGCTCACATTACTCAGATGCAAAAAGGTTTTAACAGCAATACCTCTCTTAGAGGTTCAGGGGAAATTAAATAATACAAAATTAGTGGTGGGCTTTACTTTTTTTTTTTAATTTTCCCAATAGAAGATCATACAATTCTTGGGTCAGGAGATGTGTCCTGTGATCTAATGCATTCTAATCCTCTCCACTCCCTTGTCTTCATTCCCTTTTTCCTTCTACTCTGCTCTCGAGCATTTATTGGACACCTGCATTTAGGAAAGAACTTGGGCATCACCTCCAGGAGAGGGAGGGGGAAGATCTGGGCTAAGCTGTAGCTTGAGAACTTTTGCTGATCCCACAAGGCATTGCATCATGGTGTTTGCTGCTGGGCTCAGTGGATCCTTCCTCTTCGATCCTTCCTCTTCCCCTTTATGTCCTTCTCTCATTCTTGGAGTTGACACCACTGAAGTCTTCCCTCACTCACCCTGAAGGTAATGTAATTTCTTGCCCTGGTGTAGACTTTATTCTCTTCATTATCATTGTGTTTTCATCTTCCTGGCTCAAACCATTCATGCAAGAGCTCCAAAGAATGGTTTGTTCTGATTTCTGGTTTTACGGTTTTTTATGACAGTATGGTGCCATCTTAAAACCCCTGGCTCTTGAACATTTCTAGAGCAATCTGCAAATATTAACTAACCGAGTCTCACCTCAGCCCTGGGAAGCAGGGTCAGTGTGATTGTTTCCGCTTTACGGATGAGAGCACCAGATGCAGAAAGTTAAAGGGATGTGCTTCAGATTGCAAATAAAGCAGAAAACGAATGCACCGTTCAGAGTAGGACCCTTCCTCACCATCACTGTCCTTGAAAGCAGCTGGTGGAAAAGAGGAGGATGGAGGTGGGTCAGGGGAAGTCAGAGGACAGTTTCAGGGTCTTGGGCAAGATGTATCAGGGACGTGGGTTTAGCTGTATGTTTATGTGTCTCTCACCCCATCCCTGAGGACTCGGATCACTGTATCATAGTCACAGGACACAAAGCCTAGTATGCATTTAGTAACAATATGTGTGTCTGAAATAGAGATGGTGCTAGAAATACAGACCCTTTTTTCCCTTCCCAACTCTACCTGACTAGAGCATAGTAGGTAGCACTAAATTCATTTAATTTTCAGTTTTATTTGTGGGCTCTGGAGTCAGCCTAATTCCACATCTTGGCTTCATCACTTACACCTTGCAGCCTCGGGCAGATCACTGAGCCTTACTCGGCTTTATTTTCTGTTTATAGAACAAAAGAAAACAGCAAAAAATAAGCATGGTATTTATTCATGGGGTTGCTGTGTAAGGGGAACTGAAATTTTTAGAACAGAATCTGGTTCAAGGTAAGAACTCAACTCATCCCTGTCTTGAATACATGCACACACAAAAGCATTAATCATTTTATTTTCCCTCCCTGTGTCTAGTACAGAGAATCATCCAATACAGAATGTGAAGCATACATGTTATTGGAAACTGAGTGTCTCCATCAGAGAATTAAAAATAACTGAGAGCTACTTATATTAAGGTAAACCATACAGCCAGATTCAAGAGACAAATTTAAACTGTTTGACTAATAAAATTCTTATAAATAAATACTAAATATTTTTGGTTGGACAAATGCATTTTGTTGCCACAAAAGATTTTAGGATAGGATTTGCCTTCTGCAAACATTAGGACAGCTGTATGTAGCCACAGTTTATTGATAACTAGTATGGAATTCTCACAATGGATGTTCATTAAATGTTTACTGACCATTAGAGGCATTCACTTGGCGATAGTTTTCACTAATAGCCGCCTGAGAATAATAAAAGAGAAAAAATTGTGCTGACTTATGCTGACATGGAGGTGGTCAGAATTTTTACATCCTGTTCATACTTGCTGAAATCTTGATTTAGATTAAAACTCTTTATACTCATTGATATATTTGGTTGGTACAAAAATAACTATGGGTTTTCATTGTTGAATTTTGCCTTTGATATTGGAAGACATTGTTAAGTAAATGTGGTTCTGTTATACATTATTTTAATGCACATTTATTGTTTTATGGGTTTTTTTTTGCTAATGATTTATTACTTGCTCTGTATCTTATATTTATTTTAGACTATGGAAATGATGTTAGACAAAAGGCAAATTTGAACAATTTTCTTATTTGAGCTCAAACTGTGTTGTAAAGCAGTAGAGACAATTTGCAACATCAATAACACATTTGGCCCCAGAATGGCTGACGAATATACAGAGCAGGGGTGATTAAAGACTTTTTGCAAAGGAGACAAGAGACTTGAAGATGAGGAGTATAGTGGCCAGCCATCCAAATTTGACAATGACAGTTAAGGCCATCATCTAAGCTGATCCTCTTAAAACTGCACAGGGGTTGCCAAAGAACTCAGTGTCAACCATTCTGTCATTGTTTGGCATTTGAAGCAAATTGGAAAGGTGAAAAAGCTCAATAAGTGGGTGCCTCATGAGCTGAATGACAATAAAATAAAATAAAATCCTCATTTTGAAGTGTCCTCTTCTCTATTCTATGTAATAGCAATGAACCATTTCTGGATCAGATTTTGATGTGCCATGAAAAGTGGATGTTATACAACAACCGGCAAAGACCAGCTAGTGGTTGGACAGAGAAAAAGCTCCAAAGCACTTCCCAAAGCCCAAGCTTGCCACCAAAGATGTCATGGTGACTATTTGGTGGTCTGCTGCCTGTCTGATCCACTACAGCTTTCTGAATCCCAGTGAAACCAGGACATCTGAGAAGTATGTTCAGTAAATTGATGAGATGCATCAAAAACTGCCATGCCTGCAACAAACATTGGTCAACAAAGGGCCAATTCTTCTCCACAACAATGTCTGACTGCATGTCACACAACCAATGCTTCAAAAGTTGAACAAATTGGGCTCCAAAGTTGTGCCTCACCCACCACATTCACCTGACCTCTCACCAAAAAACTACCACTTCTTTAAGCATCTCGACACCTTTTTTTGCAGGGGAAACACTTCCACAACTAGCAGGAGGTAGAAAATGCTTTCCAAGAGTTCACTGAATCCTGAAGCATGGATTTTTATGCTTCAGGAATAAACCAGTTTACCTCTCACTGGCAAAAATGTGTTCATTGCAATAGTTTTCATTTTGATTAATAAAGATTTGTTTGAGCCTGTGCTCTGTGCTGTGCTTAGTCACTAAGTTGTGTCCAACTCTTTGCAGTACCATGGACTATAGCCCTCCAGGCTCCTCTGTCCATGGGATTCTCCAGGCAAGAATACTGGAGTGGGTTACCATGCCCTCCTCCAGAAGATCTTCCAGATGCAGGGATCAAATCCAGGTCTCCTGCATTGCTGGTGGATTTCTTGACCATCTGAGCCACGAGGAAAGCCCATAAATCCCAGGGTATCTTCCTGACCCAGGAATTGGACCAGGATATCTTGTATTGCAGGTGGATTCTTTACCAGCTGAACCACCAGAGAAATTCATGTTTGAGCCTAGTTATAATCCCATCACTTCATGGGAAACAGATGGGGAAACACTGGAAACAGTGTCAGACTTTATTTTGGGGGGCTCCAAAATCACTACAGATGGTGACTGCAGCCATGAAATTAAAAGACGGTTACTCCTTGGAAGGAAAGTTATGACCAACCTAGATAGCATAGTCAAAAGCAGAGACATTACTTTGTCAACTAAGGTCCATCTAGTCAAGGCTATGGTTTTTCCAGTGGTCATGTATGGATGTGAGAGTTGGACTATAAAAAAAGCTGAACACTGAAGAATTAATGCGTTTGAACTGTAGTGTTGGAGAAGACTCTTGAGAGTCCCTTGGACTGCAAGGAGATCCAACCAGTCCATTCTGAAGGAGATCAGCCCTGAGTGTTCTTTGGAGGGAATGATGCTGAAGCTGAAACTCCAGTGCTTTGGCCACCTCATGAGAAGAGTTGACTCATTGGAAAAGACTCTGAGGCTGGGAGGGATTGGAGGCAGGAAGAGAAGGGGCTGACAGAGGATGAGATGGCTGGATGGCATCACTGACTCGATGGACGTGAGTTTGAGTGAACTCCGGGAGTTGGTGATTAACAGGGAGGCCTGGCGTGCTGCGATTCATGGGGTAGCAAAGTCAGACACGACTGAGCCACTGAACTGACTGACTGACTGATAATGATTTAAAATTCACAGTACGGAACTGCAATTATGTTCGCACCAACCTAGGACAAGTTGTGCTACTGATCTAAAGGGTACTTTGGTTACAGCAAAAGCCAGTGGTACCTATTCTTTTATTCTAAAATATATTATTTATTTTGAAATCCATAAAACTTAAAATGTTAAATGTTTTGTTAATTCTCGAACCACCACATATCACAAACTATCTTAATTTTTTTTTTTTTTTTTGCAACACCGTTTCTCCTAGAAATCCACATAGTATTCTCCTGACAGGGTTTAAAGAGCCTAAGAATTTGACTCAGGTGTATTTTGAGACACCAGGAACACTACTTGGAGAATGGAGAGAACTTACCCTCTTTTGTAACCAGAATTGCAGGTCACTCATGTAGGTGCTTCACTGTCAAAAGAAAAAAAAAAAATGTAGAAAGTAGAACACAACGTTTCTTTGTAGTACCTATATTCTGGGCTGTCACTTTGATAATTCCAATTCAGACTTCTGATGCATTGCAGGGAATATGCAAGAGGGCAGGAAAAAAACAAACAGTTTTAAAGAAAATATCAGTAGAGTATTTCCCAGAAGTAGATTATGCAGGAAGTATGCAAATAACTTCTTGGATTTCTTGCTGAAGCAGGAACTCAGAACAGCAAAGACTATATGAAGAAGGAACAATCTCTTAATTACTTCATCCTTAAAGAAGGAGGAGAAATCGGATACTGAACATTTATCAAAGGGAACGCCAAAATCTTTGCCAAAACGGTCTTTTATGTGGGTGTCTTCTATTGAAATTACAAAGCTTTTACATCTCACATTTGAGTGCCACGATAAGATTGGCATTGGGTAGAGGGAAGTATATCTCAGACTATTTTATCCCTTCTTGGGATACGTTGTTGTTGTTGTTCAGGCGCCAGTCATATATGACTCTTCAAGACGCCATGAACTGCAGCATAGCAGGTTGAGATATTTGGGCTCTCACAAAGTTTTTTAGGGTTGCTTATGCTTTGGGGGGTACTAACCCCAGGACGAAACTTGTTTGTCTCCATTCCTTTGATCATGGTATTAACAATTTGAATAGGCAGGCTTCCCATAGGTAATATTAAATGCTTAAAAGGAAATGCGTTGCTTTCCTTATTCCATCTATTTATAGCTTAAAGGCTCAGGTTCAACATTCTTTCTCTCTGCCTCTATTATTAACTTGTACATATCTCCGTTGTGGCAAACACATTTTAATTACAGTTTCTGCTTGATGAATTTCCAATTCCCAGTCTTTTATTCTATGTAACCTCTGGACGTAGAAGAGGGACTTAGTCATTGAAAAAAATCTCAAATATTGAGTAAACTGGTGGGAAAATAAAAATGGAACAGTGTCTTTAAACATCTAAAACCAAACTATTCAGCAATTATCACTGCAACAATTTCACTTAACTAGACCCTGAAGGGTGGCTTCCCAGAGGGCGCAGTAATAAAGAACCTACCTACCAAGGCAGGAGATGTAAGAGATGCAGGTTCAATCCCTGGGTCAGGAAGATCTCCTAGAGGAGAAAAGGGCAACTCACTCCAGTATTTTGCCTGAAAAATCCTGTAGACAGGGGAGCCTGATGGGCTGCAGTCCGCGGGATCCCAAAGAGTTGGACACTTGAGCATCTGAGCACAACAAATAGAAAAGAAGCAGGGGGCTTTTCAATAAGAAACAAGAGCATGGTCAAAGGTTAAGAGGTGTTCATTGCAACCCAGATGATTTATTGGGAAGAGGTTGTTTTCTTTTACGTGGTTTTCTCAAACTCAGCAAGAAATCTAGAGTTTGAGCACTTCCTATCTAGATTAAAAACAACAAGTCTTGCCTTTTGCCCTTCCTCCCTCATTTGTTGGATGCTACAGGAGTTCTTCACCACAAATCATAACACAAATGCATCTAAATGTCTGGGGAGTAAGACCATAGTAGCCTTGGGTCCTCTTTAAGGATCAAGTGAAAGTGAAAATGTTAGTTGCTCAGTCATGTCCAACTCTTTGCAACCCCATGGGCTGTACACCCCCACTCCCAGGCTCCTCTGTCCATGGAATTCTCCAGGCAAGAATACTGGAGTGGGTAGCCATTCCCTTCTCCAGGGGGTCTTCCTAACCCAGGAATCAAACCCAGGCCTCCCACAGTGCAGGTAGATTCTTTATCACCTGAGCTACCAGGGAAGCCCTTAAACATCAAGGGACCTCGCTGGAAGCCCTCCCCTAATGGTTGAATGCGTGTCATGTTCCTAATTTTAAAATCAAACAGGAAGTGGAAATGGAGCTGCTATTACTGACTTGAAGATTTCCTACCAGGGCCAGGTACATCTCCTCTGAAGAGCATGGTGCCTGAACACAAGAGGGTTCTAGCAGTAGGGAAGGAGCAGGGGTAAGCGTGGAGAGGGACTGGATCCTTGGGAGCATCCAAGAGTGAATGCTTGAAGGGTAAGGAGCAAAAACCACAGGGATATTTAAGGAATTCTGAGCAGTCCAACCTGCACAGACAATAAGATCTGATCTGCATGTAAAGAGTTTGCATTCTGGACCAAACAATGTGCAGCCCTAAGTTATTTTCTCTTCCACTGATGAGGAAAATGTGGAATGGTAATAATAAAATTTTAATGACCTCCTCACAGTGTAATCGATGCTTGAGATTCCTGACTGTGTGTATTCTCCTAAATACTAAGAAAGACGTGTGATATTCACTTTTCACAGATGAAGATCAGGAGACTCAGATGCAAAATCACATCCGTTAATAAGGAGCAGAACAAACTGAAAGTGAGGTTGAGCTGGCTCCAAAGTCCATTCGGTTCTAAATCTGTGTGAGCTGGTTACCTGTGCACACTCCACTGTCGTCGTTTAGTCGCTAAGTCGTGGTCGACTCTTTTGTGACCCCATGAACTGCAGCCCACCGGGCTCCTCTGTCCATGGGACTTCCTAGGCAAGAATACTGGAGTGGATTGCATTTTTCTTCTCCAGCACACTCCATTAGAGTTTATCAAACCTAGAAGGAGCTATGGTATGAAATTTAGATATCGCATGTTTCATGGCTCCCCTTGCCTCTGTGTAGGTGGTGAAATAGAGCTATCAAGCCTTCAGAGGGTCCTTAACCAAGGGAAGGAGGGCATGTTCCAGGTGACAGAATGTTCTCCCAACCTCTCAGGGCTCTTCTTCTTGCCCATGGGGGCAGTGAAATTTAAATTGGTCCCTGTCTTCTCTTTTAGGACCAAGAGTGTGTAACAGCTTAGAAGGAATTAGAAAGGTCATAATCAAGCATGGCTAGTCAAGATGCTTTTTGTCCTGGCAATTGGCACTCCTCCTCGTGGCCCCCTCCATCCTTCAGCAGCTGTACTCAACCCCGGAGGGCAAGAGGTCCATGAAGTCACATCAACTGAGAACTCACTTCCCGCTTTTGAATTAATTTTATTTATCTATTTTTTTTGTCCATGCAGCCTGTGGGATCTTAGTTTCGTGTTGTTGTCCACTTGCCCAGTTGTGTGTGACTCTTTGCAACTCCATGGACTGCCGCATGCCAGGCCTACCTGTCCCTCCTGAAGTCTGCCCAAGTTCATGTCCATTGCATCGGCGATGCCATCCAACCATCTCACCCTCTGATGCCCTCCTTTCTTTCCGCCCTCAATCTTTCCCAACATCAGGGACCTTCCCGATGAGTCGGCTATTTGCATCAGATGATGAAAATGCTGGAGCTTCAGCTTCAACATCAGTCCCTCCAATGAGTATGCAGTTTCGGTTTCCCCTAAGATTGACTGGCTTGATCTCCTTGTAGTCCAAGGGACTTTCAGGAGTCTTCTCCAGCATCACAATTTGAAAGCATCAATTCTTTGGTGTTTTGCCTTCTTTACGGTCCAGCTCTCAAAACTGTACGTGACCACTGGGAAGACCGTGGCCTTAACTGTATGAAGCTTTGTCAGCAGAGTCTCTGCTTTTTAACACATTACCTAGATTTGTCATAGCTTTCCTCCCAAGAAGCCATCATGACAGGGATCAAACAATGAAAGCGTGGGTTCTTAACCACTGGACCATCAGGGAAGTCCTTCACTTCCTCTTTTTGAAGTCCTTCCTGAAACTCAGGTCTCTGAAATCCCTAATAGGTACATGGCCATTCCTAGGCCAGCATGGGTCACCCTCTACAGTTCTTTACTTCAGAAAAAAGACTCCCTCATAGCTTGAGGGATAGAAAAAGGTGTTCACTTTCAAACACAGGAGTGCTTGAGTGGAATGGAGCTTGGGGTGGGTAGATGGAGTAGCTTGTTCATGAGTGTGTCCCCAAGGTTCCTCTTGAGATAGGATGGCATCAGAAGTCAAAGTTGGCATGCTTGGTCCAAGCCTGGTGAATATCAGGGGTGGGTTGAAGGCGATGGTCATGAAGTGATGCTGATAAAGGCCCAGGACATTGGTCATAAAGATAGCCGGCACTCACCTATCACCCACTTTGAGCCTGGCTCTGACCTGAGCCCATTACATATACCAACCCACATACTCCTACGTCGACTCAGCCTTACAGTCTGTGATATGAATGAAACCCCTTGAGCTGTGCAACTTTCCGCATGACTTGAAAGTCCAGGAACTTTATGAATGAAGGCAATATGAAACACCCTGTTTGACAAATGCAGACACTGGGGCATAGAGATAAAGCAACTCACCCATAGACGCCTGCTAAGATTTGTTCCCAGGCTACCAGGCTACGAGGCTGTGCTTTAACTGCATCATATCTTCCCGCACCAGGAATAGGTGTGTGCTTTTCTATCCATTGCCTTCTGTGTCGTTTTTTCAGGACCCATGACTTTAAGTATCAAGACCTAGAATTGGAGACACAAAGGAACGAAACAGCAGAGGAACTCTGTATGATGGCTCTTACCCCTTGCTTTAAAACCCTCAGGGGTTCCCAGTGCTCGCAGATGATAGAATCCTGACCATTTAAACTGACTCATGAGACCTTTTGCTCTTTGGAAACCTGTTTCCCAGTTGAACGTCCAGCCACTCCTTGTTGGTCTGCTATTTTCACCTCCTCGCTGTGCTGTGTTTAGACGCTCAGTCGTGTCCAACTCTTTGCGACTGCATAGACTGTGGCCCGCCAGGCTCCTCTGTCCATGGGGATTCTCCAGGCAAGAATACTGGAGTGAGGTGCCATGCCCTCCTCCAGGGAATCTTCCCAGCCCAAGGATCGAAGCCAGGTCCCCCACATTGCAGGCAGATGCTTTTACCATCTGAGCCACCAGGGAAGCCCACACATGTGGCACCATCTCCACGTCCTTCAGACACTTGCACACAGGTTTTCTTCTGCCCAGATCCTCCCACATCACTCTACTCCCTGCCGTCCGCTCAGTTATATCCCAGTCATTCTTCCATTCTCAGCTTCATGTCCCTTCCTTCAAGGAAAGTCTGTTCACCGACAGCCCCACCTTGCATTAAATATGTGTTAGTGCCCTGCACACTCCATACTGTAGTACACATTGGACTTCTGCCTGTTTATTGTCTGGGTCCCTTGTGGAATCACAGACATCTTCAGAGGGGAGATTGTGCCCAGTTTTCCATTGAGTCCTCCAGAGCCTAACACAGAAACTGCACGCAATTGAGAGTTGAGGGAAAAAAAAAAATTGAAAACCCTCATTTTTAAGTGTATAAGTTAATAAAATCTCAATAGCTTGCAAAGCATTACCCTTTTTTTTGTATTTTTGTATTTTATTTTTTTAATTTAAATTTATTTAATTGGAGGCTAATTACTTTTTGGTAATAATTCGTGTTATGTTTTCTTCTTTCTATTTCTCTTGCCAATTTACAATGGTGGGGATTATGGTGAAGTTTAAAGGAAGAAAAATTAGTAGGAAAAGGAACTGGGTGCTTCTCTGTATTTAGATGATACACAGTTTAGAACTTAAGTAAGAATTTAATATAACAAATTCCAACGTGCTCAGAGTATTCTTTTTAAAACCATATACTTATCATCATATTTTTTTCACCTTTTCCTCCTCTCTTCTATTTCAACTGTAACAGACACACAAAGCCCACATTCAGTTGTAACTATGGGTACAAGAAATTCAACATATTTTTTTTTAAAAATCAAATGTAAAATAAAATTGAATTTATTGTAACTCACTGACTTTTGGCATGAAATTGCATATCTTTTGCAAAAAAAATAATCAAGATAATACCACACACAGACGTACATACACACAGTCTTAATTAGACTGAATGGACCAGAACAAAACCTAGGTTAGGTTTTTTAAGAAAAAGTCCCTAAATAACCACAATTTCATTTCCAATTTGTAATGTGTGTGGAGTGATATTTTCATGCTATCTTGAAGAAGGTAGATGGAAACAATGCCAAAAATTTAAACTTGTTTCCAAATATTTACATTTGCTTTGAGTTTCCCAAAGAAATCACTGATTTAAGGATTAGAAAATGAATGAGCATTTTTAATAACAATGCAATATTGATACAAAGACAAACAATTTGGGCGACAGCTGCCTCCACTCTGAAAAGCATATGGAGTGTACACATTTGGTTTCAAAGAACAAAAGAAAATGCTTAGTAGAAAAAACAGCCTGGGAAAGCAAAGCAGTAAGATATGGGGACTGGTGGGTAGAATAGAAAGAAGAAGATTGATGAGCATTCCTATAGTAGTGATACCACAGATACCCGGTCCCCGGGAACCATCATCAACCCAAACCTAAGGGTTCTTCTCTCATTTTCCTATAAAATTTGCACATAACATTTTAAAGCTCTAAAAGTTAGTCTCAGGCATAATAAATAGGCTGTACTGCTATCTCTATTTCCCAAGTGTAGAGTTATGCAAAAGTTATTATACAGAATAATAATAATAAAGACAGAACATAGTGGGAATAGAAAAGAGCAATGCCCCAGGGATGGAACACCAGATCCTTTTCAGGATGAATATTCAGGATGGCCCTTTGACCATCTGTAAGATGAGGTAGTTTGACTGCCTGAATGTGTATGATCCTGTTCAGATTCACTTATCCATTCCACAAGGTGCTCGATGAATCTCTCCTACTGGAACATACATTGTTCTAGGCACCCATCCAGAGTCTAGCTAGTGACAAGGAAAAGACACCAGTCTTCAGTCAATTAATCTAATCAATGATTTAAGGTGGAAACTAACATTTGTAATAAAAGTGCAACATAGCCATGCGACACAGTCACTGGTTGTGGAAGGAGAGGGTAGATTGATAAAAGAAGTCTCAATTAAGAGGTAACATTTAAACAATACACGTGTGATGACAAGGGTGTAGTGATAATCAAATGTTCAAGAAGAATTTATAAAAAGATAGGGCATTGTGTGAAAACAACTATCAGATCAGAAAGCATAGATTGTCTGACAAAGAGAAAAGGCAGAAAGACAAATACTGCTGTATGAAGTATCTAAAATAGTCCAACACAGAGACACAGAATAGTCTGCACAGTCAGTTCCGTTCAGTTCAGTTCATTCACTCAGTCGTGTCCGACTCTTTGCGACCCCATGAATTGCAGCACACCAGGCCTCCGTGTCCATCCCTAACTCCCAGAGTCCACCCAAACCCACGTCCATCGAGCCGGTGATGCCATCCAGCCATCTCATCCTCTGGCGTCCCCTTCTCCTCCTGCCCTCCATCTTTCCCAGCTTCACAGGCTTTTCAAATGAGTCAGCTCTTCCCATCAGGTGGCCAAAGTATTGGAGCTTCAGCTTCAGCATCAGTCCTTCCAGTGAACACAGAGCAGAGCAGAATGGGGGGCCTGAGGTGTGAAGGACGTGGGAATAAGCCAGTTTGAGGTAAAGAGTGTAAAGACTTCACTGTGGCCCATGTCTGGCTGAAACCTCCATTCAACTGTAGAACTGTAGAACTGTGGACCAGGCTGCTGGACGTGTGAGCGGGTAGCAAGCTGGGGCTCAAGGCCGATGTAGCCCACAGCACACACGAGGTATTTAAAGACTCTGCCATAGTGCTTGTGCTACTCTAACAAAAACGCCAAAGCCTGGGTGGCTTGCGCAACAGAATTTCTTTCTCTCACTCTTCTGGAAGCTGAAAGTCTGAGATGCCACGTCTGATGAGGACCCACTCCCTGGTCCTTAGATGGCCCTCTTCCAGCTGCGTCTTTAGATAGTGGAAGGGGCAAGGGAGCTCTTGGGAGCAGGCTGCGGGGACACACGTCTCTGTCATAAGGACTCTAATATACTCATTAGGGCCACACCCTCCTGCCCTAATCAGCTCCCAAAGGCCCCATCTTAAATATCATCACATTGAGGGCTAGATTTCAACAGATGAATTTTGAGGGAACACAGAGATTCAGTCTATAGCCGACACACACTGGATAGCACCTCTCGAAAAAGGGAGTAGAGAGGGCTTAGGGGACATGGACATAAGCCTGAGACACGTGCCTGTACACGCTGCGAAGAGAAGAAATGAGCACACAAAGGGAATGGGGGGCAGTCTGAGCCTTCTCTAATTCTAAGACCATCAGAAGGTCATTTTTCTCTGACCTCAGCCTCACCCACCAAAAACATTCATTCAAAGGGCCACCACTCAACCTGATCCGTGATAAACACTGAAAATGCTAGAATCAAAGAAACCCCATTTTTTCTCAATAAGTTCAAGAATTGTTATTTCAAAACCAGTATGTTAAGTACAATATAAGATACGAGGGCATAGTACTGCAATCACGGAAAAGAAATTGGCTGTTTGGGGAGAGGAAGTCAGGGAAGGCTTCCTGGGTGAGGAATACTGAGTACAGGATGTTCAGAAATAAATGCTAGGATGTTGTCCTCAGGGCCCTGGGAGTAGAGGTCATGATGTCCAAGTGGGGATTCACATGTTAGAGAGTCATCTGACCTAGAGGTTCCCTAGTCCACCTGGGTGCTACCTCCACCCCAGTCAGGTGCTGAGACAAACAATCTTCACGGAGGGCTCACTTGCTCACTTCTGCAAGTGTATGGGTCTGTGCGTGTGTTTGTCATGTCCTTTCCCTTTATCTGAATTAAAAGGATAAAATCTGAGCACATGTGGTAAAAGCTCATTCAGGTTGATGTATCTTCGTTAAGACTTCTTCCTAGGGATCAGTCAAATAGCTTCTCTGCTTTACCTCCCAATCTCAGTGCATGTCATCTCTCTGGACGGTCCAGGAGTGAAAGTGTGATGGTGTCAGTTCCGGGTTTGGGCTATGGTACCCAAGTGCGTCTGCTCAAACCCCAAGCTAATATCTTTACAGAGCCACTGTGCCCTGTCCCCGATAATGAACAGCGAAGGCATTTAATTCCATAAGAAGTAATTAGCCACCACAAATTATTGCACAAGGATATTGTGTATGGGAATAGTAATTAGCAGCTTCAGATAGTAATTCTAAATATGGTTTGCAGAATGAATCTGAGATAAGAGGCAAGGGGGAAGAAGATTGGCTTGTTATTTCAGAACAAAGAGAGGAGGTGGTGATATAAACCCGCTGAGTTGCCATGGGAATCAAGGAAATGAAATGAACAAAAAGGTGCAGAACTAAGATTTGTTAAGTGCACGCTAGGTATGAAGCAATCAGCTCCCCACAAGAGCTCTTTAAGGTTGGGGTTTCATATGACTGACACTGAGACTGAGAAAGGGTAAGCAAGTTACTCAGAGTCACCCAGCGAGGAGCTGGTGGAGCCAGCGTCCCCACTGGACCTGTCCAAAAGCCAAGCCTATGCTTGTTTTCCTGTACAAGACTGCCTCCCGGTGGCTTATTTTACCTTCCACATCAAATCCACCTACATGCATTATTGGCTATCGCTTCTGATTCTGGTTTCATTCACTCTGATTTTCCCTTGGTATTTTAGTGTTGTCCTTATTCAGACCTGCCTCATCTCTCACTTGGTGCAGGAGGTTTGCGGCTCCCTTTCCTAAAACCTAAGTGTGTTAGTTGTTCAGTCGTGTCTGACTCTTTGCAACCCCATGGACTGTCGCCCACCAGGCTCCTCTGTACATGGGATTTACCAGGCAAGGATCCTGGACTGGGTTGCCATTTACTCCTCCAGGGGATCTTCCTGACCCAGGGATTGAACCTGGGTCTTCTGCATTGCAGTTGGTTTCTTTAGCATCTGAACCACCAGGGAAGCCCTAGGGAAACCTAAGGGAGAGTGAAATACTCAGCTCCAAAAACCTAACCACGCAGGAGAAAATGAATGTAACTTTCATATTTTGAACCCAAGCACACAAGACCTTGTTGGTACCTTCTATAGTATTTCAGGCAGCCCTCATGCAAGAGAAACATGATTATTTAAGAGTCTGTTTTGCATAATAATTGAGTTAGAAATCTGGTAGCTCTTTTGCATATTTGAGCCAAGAATGCAACTGTCCTGATAGATGTTTATTCTTTACAAGTGTTGGCAGTAACAGGAAAATCAGAAAGTGGCTGAAATTTTGCCAGACACACCACTCAGCTTGTTTGCTTACTAAGAATTGTAGAGGAAAAAAATGAGTTTAAACTCTTTTTTTCAATCAGATAAATCACATCATACTTACAGTTTTCTGGTGTCTATATTTGTTATCTTTGTGGTTAGTTGGAAAACACCTGTAACTGGATTTATGGAAGTTTTGGTCTATTTGCTTCTCTAGGAAGCAGAGCTCTGGGGCTGAGGTGGGGTTGTCTGGGAGTCATGGAGCTCTGAATGGTGTCAATCCAAATAAATATCTTTGTTGCTAAGCAAATGAATGCAATGAGTCATGTGGCTGATGGAGAGTCCCTTAAGCTTCCTGGAGCATTTTTCTAAGGTCAGTCCAAGCGTCCAATTCAGTCATCATCATGCTTTACTTTCTAAGTGTTGGTATGGATGACACCTTCATTAAAACCATTATGATTTTAATAGTGATGATAATTCCAGAAAATGACAGCTTAGTGGCATTAGGACTAATTTATATGTCATGGTGTTCTGTCCAAAGGGAAAGCTGCCCAGTTCATTCTGCCCCAGCCCCTTCCTGCCATACACTTCTTCAACTTGATCAGTGTTGTGAGACAGAAGAATCCCCAACTCACCTTGTTTTGCAGCTTCCCCCTTGTTTCCATGAACCAGTTATCACTTTCCATTATTTCTCACTTGGAGAGATCTCCTCCACAAACTACTTATTCCAGTTTCCTTGAAACTGGAAACTTAGTAAGCAGATATAAAACCCCACTCAAAGAAGCTTATCTCCCTCAGCAGGCCCATACTGTTTAAGTCACCTTTCAAAGTCACCCAATTTACAAAGCAATCAGTAAATAAGCACCAGAGAAACAACTTTAAAGGCTCTCACAAACAGTAAAAACCTAACCACCTGCAAGAATAGGACACTTGCTTCACAATGGGGTACAACAGAGGGACAAAATCAGAAATGCAGAAACACCTCAAAGTGTGTGTGTGTGTGTGTGTGTGTGTGTGTTTACTGTTTTTTTTAGTGGTTTCTTGTCTCTAGTGGCAAAGCCAGGAGACCTGCAAATTCAGGAGACATAAGAGATGCAGATTCTATCCCTGGGTCGGGAAGGTCCCCTGAAGAAGGCATGTAACCCACTCCAGTGTTCTTGCCTGGAGAATCCCATGGACAGAGGAGCCTGGGTGGTTACAGTCCATAGGGTTGCAAAGAGTCGAACAGGACAGAAGCGACTTAGCATGGATGCATGATTAAGGTTGGTATGTCAAATCTGAGAAACGGGACAGATTTATCAAAAAATAATGCTAGGGACACTGGTAAATTATTTGGAAAATGTTGGGTACTTATTTCAAGTAGCTATTAATGTAATTTCAAGTTTAAAATATTATCAATAAAAATTTAAAAGCACTATGAGGAAAATAAGTAATCTTAACCACAGAATGGGAAATGCTTCTCTAAGAATAATGCCATGGGGAGAAATCATAAAGAAAAAATACATAGGATGGATACAGTAAAGCTGTAAAATTGGTATATAGTAAAGGACATAATAAAATATTTAAAACCAACAACAGATTATGAAAAATATATTTTCAAGGAAAGATATAGAGTTGATATTTTTAAAGGATTTTAATAAATCAGAAAAGCAATATCACAATAACAAAATGAGCAAAGAAGAAATTCTCACACACACATGCACACAGATTCATACAAATATACTCACATACACACACGATTAAAGTTTCATTGCACAAAAGCTTATAATAAAAGAAGTAAAAAGTTTAAAAAGTAAACATAACTTACACTTGAAATTTTTGTCATTCTCAGTGTTTACGAAATTGCAAACCTAAGAGAAAAGAAAACTAGTGCTTGTTGACCTGAAACAGATAGACTGCTAGATATTATCTGGCAAAGACGAGTTTATTTGGGATTAGCAGAGAATTGAAATTCAGGCTTCCCTGGTGTCTCCGATGGTAAAGAATTCACCTGCAATTCAGGAGACCTGGGTTCGATCCCTGGGTTGGGTAGATCCCCTAGAGGAGGCCACGGCAACCTACTCCCACATTCTTGCCCAGAGAATCCCCATGGACAGAGGTGCCTGGTGGGCCATAGGCTATTGAGTTGTAAAGAGTCAGACACAACTAAAGCAACTCAGCACAGCACAGCACAACCACAGTAAGCCAGCCATATGCCAGTCGCCCCCACAGCAAGGGGAGGAGAGTGCTCTTACAGAGGGGAAGAGGAAGTTGGGCCGGCTCTGATTCAGGAAGAATCCGCGGCTTTTCATTGGCTGGGTCCTTGCCGGAAGGAAGAGGACTCATTCTTCTTCTGGCTGTGCTCTCAGGTTTGCAGGTCCTGAGAGCTCCCCCTGCTGGTCTTCCGAGTCTATTGAATTGAGGTTTCTGTTTATTAATTTTTAACATACTGATTAAGAATTTAAGTTTTCCCCCAATTAAGTAGGAACCATCATACATGACAAGATTTATCAAGAAAATTCAAAATTAAAAAAAATCTGTCTTCCAGCTTCTTAGGCCAACTATCTCCATTGTTGGTTCAGAACATAGACTCATCAAAGAGACCTGCTAAAGGTATGCAGATGTCCATCCATTGGGCTGCTCGGTGTCCAGTGAGTCCTCTACCGTATCCAAGGCTGAAGTGGCCTCATCCAGATTGTAAGGCTGGGTCAGGTGAAGAGCTTCGGTTCCCATCTCCTAGCCTCTCAGTTCTGCGTTTCCCCATTTCCCTTTAGCATTACCTTCATCACATCACAGTGAACTTTATGAGGGGAACGTCTGGATCTGGCTTGGTCACTAGCGACTCCCCACACAGAGTGTATGATGAGTTCACAAGTTTCACAAATCGTTTTCGCCCTTCCTGAGAATATCTGGAAATTAGCAGAATGATCATGGACTTTTCTAAGCAGATTCATGGAGGATTAATATCTTATGGGTGTGAAGAAGGGGAAAATCATAGCCAAAGCATGGATGCACGTGGGCTTTCCCTGTGGCTCACACCTGGGTGAAGATAAGACATGGGCCTTTAAGAAAAGAAGCTTCCAAAGATGCTTAATCCTTTCCCAAAGTTGGGGAGACTCCGTTAGAGAACACTGTGGCTGCTTTAGGATCAGACAATGTGAGTGGGCTGTCCCAGCAGCATCTGTGTTGTCTTGGAAGGGATATACTTATATCCCTTCTAGGTCAGAGGATTTGCAGTTGACGTTTGCTCCATGATATTCAAAATACACATAGTCATTGGTTCAGTTCAGTTCAATCGCTAAGTCCTGTCCGACTCTGCGACCCCATGAACTGCAGCACGCCAGACCTCCCTGTCCATCACCAACTCCCGGAGTTCACTCAAACTCACGTTCATCGAGTCGGTGATGCCATCCAGCCATCTCATCCTCTGTCGTCCCCTTTTCCTCCTGCCCTCAATCCCTCCCAGCATCAGAGTCTTTTCCAATGAGTCAACTCTTCACATGAGGTGGCTAAAGTACTGGAGTTTCAGCTTTAGCATTATTCCTTCCAAAGTCATAGTTACTCTTAGAAAACAAACTGAGAAATGTTATCCTGGGAAGGGCATTGACAGGACTTTGTTAAAACTGTCCTCACTCTTCTCCTTAAGGGAAATGAATAACTGTAGAGGGAGTGTGTCTTGACTAAGAACACAGAGATATTTGGTTTTGTTACAACAGAAAAAGCATCTTCTGAATAAGTGTCAGAGTGATGATAAACAATGTTTCTGGTCTTCCTGCCACTCTGCCCTCTCCCTTCTTTCCTTTTCTAAGTAGTGAAGGGGAGGCTTTTCGAAGCTCCTGCCTCCTCAGGGCTGACTGATGGAGGTGGTAGTGGAAGTCACATATTGACAAGCTTTTCATAAGCACACAGCATCACTTCCTTATGTCCGTGGACACCTGCTGTCTGGACATGAATCAAATGCTGTCTATACTCTAATTTTGCCATCTCAATTCTGAGGAAATAAAGGAAGCCAAATTTGACTGGAAGCATCTCTTAAGTCATTTCTACCTCTTCTAATGTAAGTTTCAGTGACAAAATCATGGTTTATGCAGGAGAGGTGGGAACCACAGCTCTCTTTAAAATGAGTGTACCACCATAAAAATCCAACATGCTTGGAATGTTTGAAATCATATAGACAGCAAAACCACCAGGGGCAACTGTTGATCAGAATTAGAAAATCCTTGGGAAGCAACTCATCTTGAGTCAATTGATACAATGTACGTGCGTGCTAAGTCACTTCAGTCGTGTCCAACTCTTTGTGACCCTATGGACCGTAGCCTACCAGCCTCCTCTGTCCACAGGGATTCTCCAGGCATGAATACTGGAGTGGGTTGCCATGCCCTCCTCCAGGGGATCTTCCCGACCCAGGGATTGAAGCTGTGCCCCTTATGTCTCCCGCATTGTTGGGCAGGCTCTTTACCACTAGTGCCACCTGGGAAGCCCCTAAGTATACTGTGGGTCCGTTTTAAACTGAAATGGAAATCCTGCCACTCAGCCTCATGGCGGCACGTCATTGTGGACTCAAATTGTGCATCCTTGAGAAAGAGGCCGACATGAAAACTGAAAATAAAAATTAAAAGCAGCCTTCCTCTAAAATTTCCAGGCATGTCAGAGATAATGACTTTTAATTGCAGAGTAGAGTCCAAAGCTTTAATGCCAATGATGGAAAGTCAGTGGCTTGAAGAGTTCTGAGACATAACATACGAACTCTTTTGTAAATGCCCCACCACCTCTAATGTAACTCCCAAAGCCCTCCTGTCAATGGCCATTATCCTTCGTGTAAACACTGGGAATACAACAGCAGGAACTTTAGAGACATTGATAAAATACTAGATAATTTCGGAGATTTCAATAACAAGTTATCACTCTGGCTGTGCCGTAATAGACAAGAAAGAACATGCTGAGTACCATGAAGCTTCCTGAGCCAGGCTCTAAACTTAAAAAAACAGACCCTGTAGTTGGCAAGACTCAAAAATCTGCATCTTAACTGGATCCACAGGTGTTTCTCATGTATACAAAATTTTAAAACTGGTTGTAGCTTTCCACATCAATCTAGACTTAGAAAATTTTAATTTTTTAACTTCTAGTGATTTGTTAGATGCATATTTATAAATTTAGGCATTGAAAAAATCTTTCATTTAGACTCTCCTTACAGTGAACATCAAATAAAATATTATAGGAAGTGAGAGGAAAGTGCAATCAACCCATTTGGGGGAATATTGGCAGAGATTTTCAGTGCTCAATTATCATAAGCATGCTGTCAAGAAAAACTGCAGCAATGAAGTAATTACACAGAAAAAATAATGGGAAACATGCTATTTATATAGTGTTTAGGTGAGAGGGTTTAAAAAAAACTTTTTTTTTCCCTTTTCTTGCTTTTCTTCTTTCCTCAGTTAACTAATTCACAGGCAGAAATCCCAACCTTGGTTGGTTACATGATGTTCAGTAAGAGAAAATTCTATCTGAGGCAAATTCCCAAATGAGATACGAGACAAATGCAATTTTCTTTTTCGAATGATGTTTTTGAGAACTGGTTAGGTGCTCTTAAGTGATCCTCCCACAGCAAGACTGTCAGAGTGATGGAAATTGGATGGGAGGGATGGAATTTGAAGAATCCTTTCTGGAAGAGAGCTGTCACACAACTGCTGCCCTCTCACCATGGAGGGAAGAGCCCCCTTCCATCCAAGTCAAGTTACAAAGCTCACTGCGTGACTCCCGCAGGCTGGGGTCTGGGACCACTGGTGTGTGAATATTGCTGGAGAGAAGGGACAGGTGGGAAGCAGCGTGAGGTAGGGCCAGTTTTGGAGGAAAGTCTACCATCAAGATTTTGAAGCTAAAAGGCATCACAATTATACTTCCATGTGGACAACTTGCCCCAGAGAAGCTTTTTTGTAGAAGCGCCCCCAAAAGAAAGTGGAGAGCTCAGAGCAGGGGAAGCCAGAAAGGAGCCTGCATGCCTTGGGATGTGGAGAAAGTGAAAAACAATCAACCTGAACTGGGCTGGTTTCCTCACATCAGGAAAACCACAGGAATAAGGCAGCCACGTGATTCTGTCCACCATGTGTGTGTGTGTTAGGGCAGGGGGTGGAGTGAGTTGCTTAGTCGTGTCCAACTCTTTGTGACCCCATGGACTGTACCCCACCAGGTTCCTCTCTCCACGGAATTCTCCAGGCAAGAATACTGGAGTAGATTGCCATTTCCTTCTCCAGGGGATCTTCCTGACCCAAGGATTGAACCCAAGTCTCCTGCAGTGCACGCAGATTCTTTACCATCTGAGCCTCCAGGGTAGCCCACTTGGTTCAACCTTAAACATTTGCCAAATTCTAGATCACTGCAGAGCCACTGAATAAAAACATTCAGGTCCCCTGACCTCTCCTTTGTTTCCAGACTTTCACTGTGAAGGAGTCTGTGTTAATATTGTATTCCCTCTGTAACAAATTATCACAGGCTCAGTGGCTTAAAACCATGCAACTTTGTCGTCTTACACTTTTGGAGGTCACATGTCTGAAATCCCCATCCCTGGGTAAGACCAGGTGTTGGCAGGGCTGCACTCCTTTCAGAACTTTCAGGGGAGAATCAATTTTATCTTTTCCTGCTGATAGAGGCTACTACATTCCTTATCTCAGTCCCTTCCTCCATCAGAAAGCCAGCAAAGCCAAATCACATCTTTCTTAGCCTCCTGTCTCTCTGGTTCTGCCTCCCACCCTCTTCCACTTTTAATGACCCATGTGATTACACTGGGCTCACTCAGATTACTCAAGATCATCTCCTTCCTTTAAGGTCTGATGCTCAGCAAGCTTACTTCTCCTTTCCCAGGTCACCTAATATATTCACAGGCTCTGGGCATCAGGATGCAGACATCTTTCAGGAACTGTGATTCTACTGACCACAGGGTCAAATGCTGTGGTTACCAAAAGGAGGAAGAAGCAGCTCTGAATTAGGGACATAAGAAGATGCTAACTTACTCACCATCTCAATACAGGCTTCCCTCCAGCTGGAGGCAGGGCTGTGAGGCAGCAAGGACTTATTAGGGAAAGTTCCAATTGTAAAATATATTCTGAGTACTGAGTATTACATAGATAATTCAGTTTATGAATTGTATACCTTAAAATGACCTAGGAGTTTGGGTGGGGGGGTGTAAAAATTTGTGGATAAATTTTTGTTAGTTTGTTTTGTTTTTAATAAAAAAGTGAATAAAGCAGTCATAGAACTGCCCTAAATGTCCCCTGGGGCAAGTGGAAAAACTACACCCTTGGACACATGTACAGAAATCCTGGGAACCACAGATAATAAAGTCATTCCACTACTGTATCCCGCTGCTTGTGTTTGTGTCACTTAATGGTTTCTTGTATGTTCCACATGGCTTCATACAAAGGAAAACGTGACCCCATCTGAATTAGTGAGGACACATTTTTACATCAGAGTTTGCGAACTGACAGTGTGAGGTCTCCGGCTGTGTTTTGTCTGGAGACACACAGTGTTTATTTTTTAAAATTGTTCCCAGCATGTTAAAGTTGGAGATTTCGTTTTTAAAATGATCCAGTATTCTGATTTCTCAGTACAATTGGAAGATCCGGGGAAAGTGGACCTAAATCCCCTCTGGCAGCCATTTCGTGAGGAGCACAGCGGTTGCCCTTGACCTGTCCAAGGGTAGACCTCCTGGGAAGTCTTTACTTAGGTGGGTCACCTGTCTGACATCTGCAGACATTTGAACTTGGGATGCATGTAGACCAATACAATACTCTGTCTAATTTAATTGAATTGTCAAATGAATATATATTTAGTTTGTTGACTTAGAAAATTAGTAACCTAGTAAGTTAGAATATTTGATTTAGCTTCTAGCTCTGTAATTTCAAACTTACATAAAATTAGTCAAACTGGTTGATTCTTCTGCAACTGAATTATTCATCCATTCATGGGAGAAAAAAGTCATACCTACCCCTGCAGGTTGCAGGAAGCCCTAAGAAATTCACATCATATAAATCCTATAGCATATGGCCAGGCAAGTTAATAGAATAACCATAAATAGCAGACACTTTTAGCAACAATATGAATTTTCAGTAGAATTATCCAGGATTTTTTTTAATAACTGTGAAATTGATGACATAGTTATCTTTTATTATATAAACATATGCATTTTTTCCACCTGAGAAAACTTAAATCTATCCTATCATGAAATAAAAGCTGGAAAGAGTCCTGAAAAATCTCTCATTTTACAAATAGAAAACAGAGACCTTCAAAGATAATGCACTTATATGTGAATACTTATCACCGACAATGTAAGAGATGGGCCTGGAATCTCCATCCTCTCCCACCCTGTTAACTATTCTACACAAGAGAAAAAAGGCTGGTGTATAAATACTAAGAGAGATGGTTATCCTAGTCAGTTGGTGACAGGAGAAACCATGAGAGAATCATGTCTTTAGGTGAAAGTGTGATTTGTGTTTACTGCTGAACTAAGCCTGGGATTTAACTTTTAAAGGATCATATCATCATCCTGTCTGTTGTTATTATTCATGATAAAGTCCCATAACCTTTACAATTTATAACATATTTTCTCATATGTGACCCTATTTGATTCCTTATAATCCAATGAGATTCTATTATGCTTATTTTAAGCACAATAGAAAATCAAAGTGGAGAACCTGAAGGGATTTGGGAAATAAATAACTCCTTCTAAATATTAGGAAAATTGTATTTGAGAAGCAAATAAGACAAGGGAGATAAAGACACATGTGGCAGAATCTGAACTAGAAAACTAGTCTTTGAAGTCTGAGGCTTGGCCAGAGGTTCATTTCTGCACCTGACCCTCTGTTGCCATTGAATTCATTAAGGTTTACAAAAGGCAGAAATATAGATAATAATAATAAATCGTCCTTTGCAATGTACTTGTCATTTACTGACCCTTGTGGTTGTTGTATATCATCATTTGAATCCACAAATTCAGTTGATACTGCAGATATGATAGCTGTTAACCTATAGAAACACTCCAGTATTTTGCCTGGAGAATCCCAGGGATAGGGGAGCCTGGTGGGCTGCCATCTAAGGGGTCGCACAGAGTCGGACACGACTGAAGCAACTTAGCAGCAGCAGTAGCTGCAACCTATAGAAAAGGTGAATTCAGACTCAGGGTAGCTACAGAGTGACAGGCTCAGCACTAAAGCCCAGCCTCTCCACCTGTAAAGGACACAGCCTAAATTAGGTGTCAGCTTTTGCTCTGGCGTCTCCTCTGCTGCTGCTGCTGCTGCTAAGTCGCTTCAGTCGTGTCCGACTCTGCGCGACCCCATAGACGGCATTCGTCAACTGCCTATCTGAATGAGGTTGAGGCATTCTTACGGACAGTCTTCCCCAGGACAGCATGGAAATTCTTTCTCCAGTCATTTCCCAAAGGGATAGCCCATCAGTTACTGACAGAAATGTACACATACTCATACTCACCTAATTCTTATAAGAACCCTGAAGGTAGGCACTTTTATTCACCACTTTGCAGGTATAGACTGTGTTTTAGAGGGCTAAGTATACCAGAGGATAATAATAAATCATGCCAAGCATTTGCTATTACACAGATACTAAGTAGACATCATATATATATATATATATGTTTAGTGGTCATGTCTACAATATTAGTTATGTATCATTTACAATTGTCTGAGGGATGAAAAACTGATGCTGAAAGAAATTAATGGGGACTTCCCTGGTGGTTCAGTGGCTAAGACTGTGCTCTCAGTGCAGGGGACCTGGGTTTGATCCCTGGTCAAGGAACTAGATCTCATAGGCTACCACTAAGACACAACACATCCAAATAAATAAACATTAAAAACAAAAAAGAAAAGGAAGTTAATCAAGTTCACACAATTGTTAATTCAATTCTAAAAACCAATCTTGAGAAGTTCAAGGCTGATGTGAATTCTGTGGCATCAGCTCCTGTAATATGACTTTCTGCTGGGTCTTCCCTGCTGGCTCAGCGGTAAAGATTCCACCTCTCAAGGCCAGAGATGAAAGAGACGTAGTTTCAGTCCTGAGGTCAGGAAGATCCCCTGGAGAGGGAAATGGGAATCCACTCCAGTATTCTTGTCTGGAGAATTCCATGGACAGAGGTGCCTGGCTGGCTACAGTCCATGGGGTCACAGAACAGTCATATATGACTTAGCAACTAAACAACAAGAACAAAATTTTTGTCTGTCTGCTTCTGAATACATGGCAGGCACCCCACAAGCATTCATCTTCACCTCTCCCCACAACAGCCCCAAACAGCAGATACATCTCAGGAGGAACCCCTGACAGATATTTGAGACAATATACGGAAATGGAGGTGGGCATTGATTCGATCATCCATGGGTTCAAGGGCAGTTTGCCAACTTACGGCAGATATTTTACCTTAAGTTATAAAGGTTGATCGTTTTGTATTCATTGCAGAAAGTTATCTAATTTTTAAAAAATCTTTTTAGAAGAAGTGTGATGGCAAGTAAGAAGGTATTCCTAAATCTATTGATAAGGCTGCAGTGAACAGTGTTCACTGAACCCACGAGGGTAGATGTTTTGATTGGAAAGAGATTGTAGCAGAGAAAGAATGGATTTATCTGCCTTCTCCAACCCCTTCGAATGAGCACCTGCTGATACTGGAAAGGTCATTGAACATTTATCAACTACATTTTCTAAGTAGCTCTTTAGTTTCCAAAAAGCATCTCTGCCTTCTAAAGCATATACATATATATATACACACATATATATAGTTGATAAACAGTCATTTCCTTATCTCTAAATTAGCTTTGGCTTGTTAAATTTGTCTATAGATTACACTCACTCTTCAGGCCCACTAGCCAATCAAAAACGCTCCCCTTTATCTGATTCTAGGAAGCATTTTACCTGTGGCAATTTCTTCCCAGAAAATCTATTCATGGTCTCCAAATACTGTGCTTGTGACTATAGTTCAGAAAAAAATAAATATAAAAATGAATGTGACCTTTTATTGGCACAGCTTTCTTTATTTTCCTTTTCTTTCTTTCCCCTAGGTGGTTACCTTTAGAGAACTGTGCCCATAGATGTCGGGCATGCTGTTAATTAACTTTTGCCCAAAGCTATCCCTAGAAAGAGTATAGGAATGAGCCAACTTTTAAAATTCAATAGGATAGTAAGCAATGTCTAGTTTCACACTGCCCATGGTAGGATAAAGTAGAAATAGCATAAACTTTGGAATTAAATGAACTTAAGGCCAAATTCTAGAGTGATTAGGGAGAAAAACTGTACGTTTTGAGACCACAAATTTCTAAGACACATACAAAATTTCCTAGGGTTGTATTTAGATGAAAATTGGTCTAGATTTGCATAGGGGTATGGGACCTTAGTGCTGCTTCTGGAGAACAAGATCAAATTCCAAATGTACATCTTGGTAAAAATCTATCCTTCTTGGGCACCTAGTACCCAGTCCTCAGCTTAAAGATTTTCTGCCCTGTGTGTATATCTATCCTATAAGTTACATCATAAATATTGATCTGCTCCATTGACTACCTTTTACAGCTAGTATGATGGAGTGTTAAATAAAGCCATCAGGCAGAATAGCATAATAACTATACCCTACTCAGACAGAGAACAATATTGTCAATGATTAAACGTGCAGTTGCTTTCAGGAAAAAACAGGTTTAGGCATGGACTTCAGTCTAAGAGTATGTATTGTAGCCCTGCCAGAAAACAAAAATGCAAAGAGAATAACTTGCCGTTAACTAATATTGACTTTGAGGAGAATGATGTTTCACGAAAGCGGAAAGTTCAAAGCCCCATGTCACAGCATTTGAAAATTAGTGTTGACAGGCCCAGATGTCTACGTTTACATCACGGGCCCTGCTATAGAAAATACCTGTAGAAATCATTACCAAAGCAGTGTCCTTTCTACCATCCCTTTCACCTTAGTGTGTGTGCTCTTCATAAACAGTACATCTGCTCAGAGGGGTAACATGATGAAGACAATGCATTTTGAATGACATAAGAGTTACGCCTTTTCATAATTTGACTTTAGGACTAGAGATAATAGACTTCATTTACATTTCTGCTCCATGAAAAGAGTAAAAGCCACATGTAATGACTTCCCTCCAGAGCTCCCCTCTTTTTCTGCAATATCTTCACCCACAACGCACTCCTCCCATCTGTCTCTCTCACGGGAATCTTGTGAAAACCAATGGAACTCGTCAAAAGGACATAAGCTAGGGTATCAAGCAGACCCGTACCCTCATGGTAGCATCTCCCTAAGCAAGACCAACACATTCTGATCTGTCATCTATGGTAGTGAGTCTCATTTTGCTTATCCCTCAACTGGAAATAATAATAAATAGGTGATAGTCTGAAAACTCTCAGATACATTAACATAGGAAAACCACCCAACATGTATGAAGTGCTCAATAATAGTGGTAAAAGTTGTAACACTAAGAATTGTATTAGAAGCAATGGCTGTCCGACTCCAGGCTTCCCAGGTAGTGCTAGTGGTAAAGAATCCACCTGCCAATGCAGGAGACCCAAGAGACAGCGGTTCAGTCCCTGGATCGGGAAGATCCCCTGGAGGATGGCATGGTAACCCACATCAATATTCTTGCCTGGAGGAGCCTATGGACAGAGGAACCTGGTGGGCTACGGTTCATGGGGTCACAGAGAGTTGGACAGGACGGAAGCAACCTAGCATGCACTCAGATTGGACAGATGCTTCTGTCAAATCCCAAGGCTCCTTTGTGAGCAAGCCTCTAACTTCCTTAAGTATATTTACAGTTTACACACAGAACCTTATGAAAATCTACCTGAATTATTTTACTGATATTTATATAGTTTTAGTCTTTAATCACATACTTTTTTGGTTCGGTTAGGAATTCACAGTATTTATTGTTTTTTAATTGTTCCTGTGATTTACACCTGGTTCTTCCTCATAATTTATAGACATTCTGAGTTCTTTGTATTCCATTTCAGTTGATAAATACTTGTTTCTTACTGACAACAATATTGCCAAACCAACCTGCAACGTGGCCCCAACAAGTCAACCTGTACATGCAGAGGTACAATGAAACTGTCTCCCAGAATGCTCATGTGACCTCCCTATAAACAGTGTCCCTGGCCCAGCCCCCACTTACTTACATTTTCTTGTTGTTTTTTTTTTTTCCCTAGCATAGAGTTTAGTTATTTTGCAAAACATCTATTATTGTTTTGCTAAATAAATGGTCCATTCAGGGAAAAGCAAACAAACAAAAGATGCTGGATTCTGTCTCAAATGGAAGGAAGTAGCTATTCAGCTGTACAGAGAAGTCTGTTTTTAAGGTACTATCTAGAAATAGCATGCATTCATGTCCTCAAAAATATACAATTAACACCTTGTATGTTTCACCCATTGCACTGTTCAAAGGATCAGTTTGCAGAAAAATCAAATCCAGGCATTGGTCATGTGTACCGTAAAATATGCAGGGAAAAGAAGGACATGACAAGGATCCCTACTTGTATATATTTTCCATTTATTTGAATGCAGTCTGCCATCCTCACTAGAGAATAAGTCCATGAGAAAAAATACTTACTTTGTTTCTATTTTGTTCCATTTTAGAACAAATAGAATCTTTTGTTTCTATTTTATTCATCTCTGTACCCTCTGAACAGAGCAGTGTTTGAAAGACAGATGCTTCGGCATGTCTGGCAAATGTCGAATAATTGTCCCCATGGGAAGTTACTTGCTTTAGTTACCTGTTTACCAGATATGGTTACCAAATACTTCTGCTTTCTGGGAAACTAGTAACCAGGTACCCCTAACTCAATGCTGCAGTAAACTCGACCTTGTTCAGTCAATCAATTGTTTTATCTAATTCTGCCATAGGATCCTGGATCTAATTTTAGGACATAAAACTACATCCTCTGGTAACTGGAGAAAGTCTTAAAGATAGGATTCCTGGTTCTTTCTTACAATACCATGGACTCAAGAGAGAATGTTACATGATGGCTTTGTTGGTAAATGCAGGCTAAATTTACAGTGGTTAGAAGAGCCGGAATTGCAGGGCACACTGTTAAGCATGAGACACCACCAACCATCTTCCTTGACTGAGGTAAATGTCCTCCACCACAGTTGTTACTAGGAGACAGAAAAGCAAAATTGTGCTCACCCACATCTGGTAGCGATTTTAAATGGATATAACAATAAGAAGAATAATGAGAATAATGATGTTACCTAAACCAGATGGATGTGCAAGGGATTGTAAAACCATATTCTCTGCAATTTCCAAGCCATTGAATTCGCTGGTTGAATGGCACACAAAAACACAGCATCATTTTCAAATATTGCTAAACTCAATACCTGTTTGTACCATTGATTAATACCACATTGCACAAAATAAAAGAACAACTGGAGATCTACAAAGACAAAAGTGTCTTTAAAAAACCAGGCTGGATTTTGACCTAAACATCATCTCACCCAACCTTCAGTGACAGAGACCAGTCAACCTCCCAAAGGACTGTTTATCCTTGGTAAGCGTTAGCAGGCATGCCTACTATTCATTGCGCTGATAGTGCTCCAAGCATTATAAAAAAACCATCAGAGTGATTTTAGAACTCATGCTCGAGCCACAGGCTTTGCTGTGTTATCTAATAGTAACAAACACAGTGGATTAGAAGTACAGAGGAAAGGAATATCAGTCCTCAAAGGGTCTGTATCACTAATGATTCCCCTGGATGAGTTAGCCAAATGCACTGTGTGTTAGTCACTCAATCATGCCCGACTCTTTGTAACCCCATGGACTGTAGCCTGCCAGGCTCCTCTGTCCATGGGGTTCTCCACTCAAGAATACTGGGGCGAGTTGCCATTTCCTTCTCCAGGGGACTTTCCTGAACCGGGAATCAAATCCACATCTCCTGCGTTGCAGGCAGGTTCTTTACTGTCTGGGCCACTAGGGAAGCCATAATACACTGGGAAAGATTAAGGAATAGAAGAAGGTGGGCACTTGGGTGCATCCCAAGAGGTGCTATCCAGGAAGCAGTGACAAATTCAGAGGTACGAGAGGAAGTCAGCAGAAGGATGCCTAGGGATGACCTACTGGGAAAATGCGGCAGCCTAAATGCAGAGTGCTACCTGCTAAAAGCTCCCCGAGAGCACCCCCTCCTTCCCCACGTGCACTCTTAAGGTCAAATCAACAGAAGCTGGACTCTCCTCCTTTCCTCCGCTGTGCACTAGGTCCACCTCTGGGTCGTCATGATAATATTCAGGAGATAAGTTCTGAAAACTCCAAACCCTGTGAACCAGATGCTCATGTGTACTAGGATACTTTGCAGTGGACAGTCCCAGAGATGTGTATAAAGCCTGCAGTTTTTTGAGTATCAGCAGGCTGTGTCTCTGCGCTGGAACTGACCACCTGTGTGAATTTCCCGAGCTCCCCCTGGCTCACAGCTATCACAAGACTCACCGGGCTGTTGCCGTAGTTTGGCCGGTCTTATTCTTATAGGCATCTCAGGTTTTAGGACCATGACATATGACCATTGGATTTGATGAGGATGAACATGTCAGATTTTGCAGCTTCTGGAGTGTAGGTTCTTCTTCCTGAGTGCCAGGAAGGACCTCCAGGTTGGCACTTTTAAGCCAACACCGAGGTCTGGATCTTGATGTCATGGAAGGTCACCTGGGCCTTCATGCTGACTCAGAGTCCATGTGTGTTCTGAGCACTGAACGTGGAACTTGAGTTTCATCTTCTGGTCAAAGAAGACAAGCATATTTATTTTATAAGGTGATTATAGCAATGCAATTATTCACCAGATGTGAAAATACTTTTTTCACTGCTAGACAGGTAGCATCTATACAACAGTACCTTCAAGGTTCTTGTCATGGTGATTAACTTCTCTAGTCTGTATTTTATAGGCAAGGACCGAGCTGAGTCATTTAATGGTTGCTACACGTTATACCATCAGACACTCTACATAGATTTTGGAATTAAATTCTCTAACTGAGGATGGAAAAAATAGTAACTCTCATTTTCATAATTTCATATCCTTAGGAGAATTGTGTGTTCATTTATTTAACAAATGTTAATCAAGCACCTGTTCTGTTCAAGAATTAGATTTCACACATGTGCATGTATATATACACACATATACATATAAATACTTTATTTATGCACACTTATACCTCTGGGATCATAAATGCAAATCAAATTATGTAGTTTTACCATATATGCATATTTATATCTGTATATGTGTGTGTGTGTACCTGTGTAAGCTTTACCATAAGGCCCACAATAGAACGAACACTCAATATATATTCACGCATACTTTTTTTCACTGAGCTTAGAATGCATTTAAAGGTGAATTAACTTTTATGATGTTGAATTATAGTAAAGTCTCCTATAAATACAGAGAGACCAAAAGGGTGTGACTTGTACTCTGGTGGGGTGTGAGAGTTTCCCAAAAGTTGGTACCAATGATTTCTATTTTGAAAGTAAGAATCTGCCTTTTTGTGGAGAGTAGAGAAGATAAGAAGGGATATTTTGGCACCGAGAATATATACGTATACATATGACTGATTCATGTTGTTGTACAACAGAAATTAATGCAACATTGTAAAGTGATTATCCTCCAGTTTAAAAAAAAAAAAAAACAAACAGCCTGTCCAAGTTACAGAGATAGGAAACAAGAATTATTTTTTTCAGTTTACACTGAGAAATTCAGAGCAATCAAGCATGTTTAGATTGGTGTAGTGATGGAAATGGAGTAATATTCTCGGTTCTGTGTCAGAAAGTCTAATAATTTATTATGGGACTTAACTCCCATATAAACCTTAGTTAGGATCTAGGAAGCTTTGCCGTCTTCAAGAATGGAGGTTATTTTTCCTTTTCGAGCATGATTTTGTGTTTCTAAATGACTGTTAGAAATCCAGTCATCAAGTCCATGTTTCAGAAAGGAGAAAAGAGAGCAGAAAGGTGTGAGCTCATCCCCTCTTAGGTCAGAGGCTTTTAGGAGGCTTCGAGGTTGTTCTCCACATTGTGGTTCACGTATATATATCATAAGACACAACAGCAAGGTAGGAAAGTGTGGTTTTTAATTAGGAGTATTACAGCCCTGGATAAAACTAGGAATCTGTCAGTAAGAAAAAAGCTAGAATAGAAGCTATTCAGGCAATTACAAGCCTCTGGAACAAATACCCAGAGAAGGCGATGGCACCCCACTCCAGTATTCTTGCCTGGAAAATCCCATGGATGGAGGAGCCTGGTGGACTGCAGTCCATGGGGTCCAGAAGAGTCGGACGCAACTGAACGACTTCACTTTCAGTTTTCACTTTGATGCACTGGAGAAGGAAATGGCAACTCACTCCAGTGTTCTTGCCTGGAGAATCCCAGGGATGGGGGAGCCTGGTGGGCTGCCATCTATGGGGTCCCACAGAGTCAGACACGACTGAAGCGACTTAGCTGCAGCAGCAGGAACAAATACCTTTTGGTATGGCTTTATCTCTAATGAACACCTACAGTGTGCCACAATCTAAGTGGAAAGCCTTGACTGCCACACCAGATATATGATGTAATTTTCTTATTAAAAGGAAATCTACATTTTTTAAAAGGCTAAATATTTGCCTGTGATTATATGGTCATGACTATATGGACCCATATAATCATGGGCAAATATTATAGGGGCTTCCCTGGTCACTCAGTGGAAAAGAATCTGCCTGCCAATGCAGGAAGATGCCCTGGAGAAGGAAACCCACTCCAGTAGCAACACACTCCAGTACTCTTGCCTGGAAAAATCCCATGGATAGAGGGGCCTGGTGGGCTGTAGTCCATGGGGTCATGAAGAGTTGGACACAATTGAGAAACTTCACTTTCAATTTTCATTTTCATGCGTTGGAGAAGGAAATGGCAACCCACTCCAGTGTTCTTGCCTGGAGAATCCCAGGACTGGAGAAGCCTGGTAGCCTGCCATCTCTGGGGTTGCACAGAGTCAGACACGACTGAAGCAACTTAGCAGCAGCAGCAGCAACAACAACAACAGTATAGACAGTGAGTGATAGCATCAAATTTGAACCTGGATTTTTCTGGAGCCAAACCAATCTCCTACCACATGATACAGCCTTGAAAAGTTAAGAAGACCCCCTGTACCCCAGGAAAGGTACAGTGCTTTATAAAATTGTTGCATAAGTAATAAATTCAACACCTTGCTCCAGCAGATTGATCACTGCTAAATCTCTTCAGTCATGTCCAACTCTTTGGGACCACATGGACTGTAGCTCGCCAGGCTCCTCTGTCCATGGGATTCTCCAGGCAAGAATACTGGAGTGGTTGCTATGCCCTTCTCTGGGGGATCTTCCCAACCCAGGGATCGAACCCATGTCTCTTATATTTCCTGCATTGGCAGGTGGGTTCTTTACCACTAAGGCCACCTGGGAAGCCACTGAACAATTTAGAAAGAAGATAATGATATATGTTTCCATTAAAAGAAGAGTTTGGTGTAATTATACTTTCATTTACAAGCCACCCTGTCAAGGTGACATCAGTTAGCTTCTGTACCACAGGGAAAGGTCTCATTTTTAAGTCAAGCCAAGTTTCCCTTCCTGCACTTCCCACACGTGTCGCTAATTTCCTCATGATGTCTGTTAATTGTATCAGTGTCATCTAAAAGTCAAGATGTTTAAGAGGACACTCAACATCCTTGCTCCTAAACTTGACCTTCTTCCGTATTTAAGGAAGGACACCACCTCCATCCATCTAGTCAGGCAAACAGACACAATGTCATCATCCCTTTTCATCTCTCAACCAATCGCTCAAGGAGTTTTGTTCAGTTTATCTCCTCAATCCATCCCATTATTTTTTTCCATCATGGATGCACCCTGGTCTAAGTCATCATTTTCTCTTATCTGGATGCCTGAAATTTTCTCCTAATTGGTCTTCTCTAAATGCCATTCAAATGCTATTTTAAATCCTAAAAGAAGATGCTGTGAACATGCTGCACTCAACATGCCAGCAAATTTGGAAAACTCAGCAGTGGCCACAGGACTGGAAAAGATCAGTTTTCTTTCCAATCCCAAAGAAAGGCAATGCCAAAGAATGTTCAAACTACTGTCCAATTGCGCTTATCTCACACGTTAACAAAGTAACGCTCAAAATTCCTCAAGACAGGCTTCAACAGTACATGAACTGTGAACTTCCAGATGCTCAGGCTGGTTTTAGAAAAGGCAGAGGAACCAGAGATCCAATTGCCAACATCCATTGGATCATAGAAGAAGCAAGAGAATTATAGGAAACATCTACTTCTGCTTTATTGATGATGCCAAAGCCTTTGACTGTGTGGATCACAACGAACTGTGGAAAATTCTTGAAGAGATGGGAATACCAGACCACCTGATCTGCTCTTGAGAAATCTGTATGCAAGTCAGGAAGCAACAGTTAGAACTGGACATGGAACAACAGACTGGTTCCAAATTGGGAAAGGAGTATGCCAAAGCTACATATTGTCATCCTGCTTATTTAACTTATATGCAGAATACGTCATGCAAAATGCCAAGCTGGATGAAGCACAAGCTAGAATCAAGATTGCCAGGAGAAATATCAGTAACCTCAGAAACATAGATGACACCACCCTGCTGGCAGAAAGCTAAGGAGAACTAAAGAGCTTCTTGATGAAAGTGAAAGAGGAGAGTGAAAAAGCTGGCTTAAATCTCCACATTCAAAAAACTAAGATCATGGCATCTGGTTCCATCACTTCATATGAAATAGATGGGGAAACAATGGAAACAGTGAGAAACTTTATTTTGGGGGGCTCCAAAATCACTGAAGATGGTGGCTACAGCCATGAAATTAAAAGATGCTTGCTTCTTGGAAGAAAAACTATGATCAACCTAGACCTCATATTGAAAAGCAGAGACATTCCTTTGCCGACAAAGGTCCATCTAGTCAAAGCTATGGTCTTTCCAGTAGTCATATATGGATGTGAGAGTTGGACTATAAAGAAAGCTGAGCACTGGAGAATTGATGCTTTTGAACTGTGGTGTTAGAGTAGACTCTTGAGAGTCCCTTGGGCTGCAAGGAGATCAAACCAGTCCATCCTAAAGGAGATCAGTCCTGAATGTTCATTGGAAAGACTGATGCTAAAGCTGAAACTCCAATACTTTGGCCACCTGATTTGAAGAACTAACTCACTGGAAAAGACCCTGAAAAAAAAAAAAAAAAAAGAAGGAAAAGACCCTGATGCTGGGAAAGTTTGAAGGCAGGAGGTGAAGGGGATGACAGAGGATGAGATGGTTGGATGGCATCATCAACTCAATAGACAGGAGTTTGAGCAAGCTCTGGGAGTTGGTGATAGACAAGGAAGCCTGATGTGCTGCAGTCCATGGGGTTGCAAATAGTCAAACATGACTGAGTGATTGAACTCAACTGAACTGAACTTCCTACTCACCCTTGCCTTATTTCCTTATGTTTTGCATGATCTGACAAGAGAATTTAATTGTGTCACAAATCCTCATGCTGATTTAACCATTGCACTGGTTTCCCAGGGTCTGAGGATAAAGATATTCACAGCCATTCTGACCTCTTGCCCCAGGGTCCTTTCTGTTACACAGCTTCTAAACCCTACGATGTGCCCTTGGCCTTCGAATGTGACCTTCTCCATCCCACCTGCAGCTCCACCTCACCTGCAGACTCTGCTTTACCCTGAAAGACCTTCGCTAAACCCAAGTGATATTTGTGAACCTTGTCACCAAGCAGATCTCACTGTTACACAATAACAGCCAGTGACAGGTGTCTCCTCTTCACAACTCAGACTGCAGAAGACAGACACGTGGAGGCAGCCAATCCTAACTGACATGATTTCAGTGACCAAAAAATCTCCTGGAGAACAGGCTCTATGTCCATTGAATGAGGTAGAATGGACATCTCTTCCTTGCACGATCCAGACAAGGAAGAAATTGCATCCTCTCTATTCCCTCTTCTCTTTGAATACTTCAGGAATGAAATAGCTTTATAAAATTCAGGTTTCCAGAAGGAAAGGGCTGCCTTACTCTGCAGTGAATCCCCTATTAGTGGCCAGCATGATAGCTCGCTGGTACTGGATCCAATGGGCAGCCTCTTCTCTCCCCGCAGACCCAGGGAGTACATGCTGTGATCGCACCTTCTAAACCAGAGCAGTAACACCCCCACAAAGGCAAATATTGGCCATGGGATGGGGGCCAAAAATCTCTCCCTTTTAACATATAAAGAGCAGACCTACATATACTGCATGGGTTGAGATATAGTATATCTGTGGTATTAAAATTTCACAGGGGAGAGCGAGTAAGGAAAACTGCTGGTGCTGCTGTTAAGTCGCTTCAGTCGTGTCCGACTCTGTGCAACCCCATAGACGGCAGCCCACCAGGCTCCCCCGTCCCTGGGATTCCCCAGGCAAGAACACTGGAGTGGGTTGCCATTTCCTTCTCCAATGCATGAAAGTGAAAAGTGAAAGTGAAGTAGCTCAGTCGTGTCCGACTCTTAGCGACCCCATGGACTGCAGCCCACCAGGTTCCTCCGCCCATGGGATTTTCCAGGCAAGAGTACTGGAGTGGGGTGCCATTGCCTTCTCCTGGCACAGTGTTAATAGCATGAGAAGTAACAACCACACCACAACAGGAGAGTAACAGTAGATGGGAGAGAATTCTCATTGAGGAAGGAAGGCCATGGGCTTTCCTGGTGGTTCAGACAGAAAAGAATCAGACAGAAAAGAATCTCCTGCAGTGCGGGAGACTCAGGTTCAATCCCTAGGGCAGGAAGATCCCCTGGAGAAGGGCATAGCAACCCACTCCATAGCAATTCTCCAATTGCCTGCAGAATTCCATGGACAGAGGAACCTGGCGGGCTATAGTCCGTGGGAATGCTAAGAGCTGGGCGACTAACTCTAACACTTCAGGAAGGGTCATACCTCTGGGTTTGGACTCTACACTGGCTGGCTGAAACACTTTGAGTTCATTGTTTTCGCTCAAATCTCTTGTTCCTCCGTTGTAACTTTGTGCCAGCGAACCGAGCACGCTTGTGTTTCACACCCATTTAGGGAGCAATGGCGCTCCTTTCGTCACTGACTTACTGTACCCTTCCTAGGGTTACTCGTCCTGTCTTCAAGTGTCCACTGGATTAGCAAGTACCCACCAGAAAATAATGACAGACTTGACTAAGTGTGACTGACACCAGCGGGAAGAAAACCGGTCTACATTTTCAGGGCCCCTTGCCTCTGGTTCCTTCCTCAACGGTGACAAGCGGCAGACAAGAGGGTCCTCAGCCATCCTAGTTAACGTGCTCTCACACCGCACTCTTTAAATAAATTTTATCTGATACTTCATCTTCTACATTCTATTTCAAGTTCACATTAGGAATACCCTGGAGGCATTGTCTTACTTGAAAAATGTTATTTCAATTAGTTGAATATCATTCTTTATAGGATTTAGGTCAAATGAGGGCCAGCAGTAAATCCAAACCAAACAATATGTGTCTGCAATAAATTTCTGTTTCTGCATTATTCATATATAATGGCATAGGTGACTCTTCAAGCATTCTGAATTAAGTAGAATTGATTTCTCACTTTTTTATGCTCTGTTGTACAAGCCTTTTTGTACTTTTACTTCTCCTTAACAAATAAAGTATTGATTCATCTCCACCGAACATGTTTTATTTAAACTTTGGTCTTTGTCAGCAACTTCGTCCTTGGTACCCACAATTCCTGCTCCTAACTTTTCAATTGTCTTTTGATCTTGAAGGTGAAATCCTTCAACCAGGCTGCTTAGCAGGAAGTAACTGCAGAGCAGGTTAAGATCTCATCAAGAATAACAAAACAGAGCGCCTTTGCCCTTCCTTTGAGCTTTTACTCTATCAGCACACCCAAAAAGTCTCCTCCACATTCTTATTCCATTTGGATGGCTTATGCATAAGCATTGCCTTTCAACTGTGTTGTCCCTGTGTTTTTAACCAAACAACAATGTCACATCTCTTTTAACTGAATCCGTGAGCAAGGTTGTCTGTCCCTCAGTAGACTGGGGGTGGGGAGGGCTGCGCTCAGTAGTAGTCCCGGCACAAAGCACAGAGCCTGAATCCAAGTTGAAACTTGACCAACATGTATCAGAGGAGTCATTTTGAGCAGAATTTATTCTTTTCTCCTTTAAGAACAATTGACAGAACATAAGACAGACAGCGGAGCCTGTGACTTTCATTCTTAGTTCACTTGGTAGCCCTCAAGTTTCATATGAGAATAAAAACAAATGAAGAATCGAATGGATTGATGATCAGGATGGGACTTCCCTGGTGGTCCCAGTGCAGACGGCCTGAGGTTCGACCCCCGGTTAGGGAACTAGATTTCACAGGCCACAGCTAAGACCCAGCACAGCCAATTATTTTTTTTTTTTTTTTAAGAAATAATCAGAATGATAATCTCCAGGTCACATTACAGCAAGTAAGTCACGTAGAGAAAAATTATATGAGAAAAATATCATATCACATAGATGGAATGTATAAAAAGTACAAGCAAACTTATTTACAAAACAGAAACAGACTCATAGACTTAGAGAACCAACTTATGGTTACAGGGGGGAAAGGCAGAGAGGAGAGATAAAGTACGAGTTTGGGATGGACATGTACACATGCTTTATTTAAAGTAGATAACTAAAAAGGACCTCCTATATAGCACAGGGAACACTGCTCAACTCTGTAACAACCTAAATGGGGAAAGAATTTGAAAAAGAATTGATACATGTAGACACTAAAAAAAAAAAAAGAAAGAAAGAAAGAAAACCCTATTTGCAACTCCAGATCTAATCTGAACTTTGTCTAGCCCTGGCCTCTGGCTTAGTTTTCCCACCTAGATTGGAAGAAAACCATCCCAGATGTTACCAGCTTTGCCTTCCATAGCTGGACTGTGATGATCACACAGATATTTGCAGCTTATTTGCTTGGGTTCAGACAATCCTGCTTAGTGGCTAACTTGTGCTTCCCTGGTAGCTCAGATGGTAAAGAATCCATCTGCAGTGCAGGAGACTCGGGTTCGATCCCTGGGTCGGGAAGATCCCCTGAAGAAGGGAATAGCAACCTGCTCCAGAATTCTTGCCTGCAAAACCCCATGGGCAGAGAAGCCTGGCAAGCTACAATGGGGTTGCAGAGTTGGATATGACTGAACAACTAACGCTTTTGACTCCATATTTCCTCTAGAACCCAGCCATCCCTCCTTTCCTGCCCAACATCCTCTGTGTGACAGTCCTCAGTGTCCACAGGCTTTCCTCAGTCCCTGCAGCCCACTGCCAGATGCCCACAGCACGAGGCCTTCCAAGCTCATCTGCCGCCCTCCTCAAACTGTCTGCCTCAGGGGTCCACTGAGACACACACGTGCAGTCTTGCTGCACGGGTCAAAATGCCAGACCATCGTTTTTGCAAAGGACAACCTGCAAAAGCAATCCTCTGTCCTTCTGTCCTGCTCTGAATGTACCCAGCATGTCGAATTAACACTTCCTGGGAAGCCAAGGCTTGAGCTGCTTTACAAATCCACATCTGCTCCTGGTCTCTCTCCCTCAGCAGAGGACTCAGTGCCTGTTTCCTGAACACATGCTCTGTATGATACAGAGATGAACTGGGCATGGCTCCTCAACAAACAAAGAAGTTTGTTGTCTCATGAGATAGATGTATGTGCATGTGTGCGAAGTTACTTCAGTCACGTCTGACTCTTTGTGACTCCATGGACTGTAGCCCAGTTGGTTCCTTTGTCCATGGGATTCTCCAGGCAAAATACTGGAGTGGGTTGCCATGCCCTCCTCCAGGGCATCTTCTCAACCCAGGGATCCAACCCATGTCTCTTATGTCTCATGGATTGGCAGGCAGGGTCTTTAACCACTGGTGCCACTTGGGAAGCCCAGAAAGATGTATCAGTTCAGTTCAGTTCAGTCGCTCAGTCGTGTCCGACTCTTTGCGACCCCATGAATCGCAGCACACCAGGCCTCCCTGTCCATCACCATCTCCTGGAGTTCACTCAGACTCACGTCCATCGAGTCCGTGATGCCATCCAGCCATCTCATCCTCGGTCGTCCCCTTCTCCTCCTGCCCCCAATCCCTCCCAGCATCAGTCTTTTCCAGTGAGTCAACTCTTCGCATGAGGTGTCCAAAGTACTGGAGCTTCAGCTTTAGCATCAGTCCTTCCAAAGAAATCCCAGGGTTGATCTCCTTCAGAATGGACTGGTTGGATCTCCTTGCAGTCCAAGGGACTCTCAAGAGTCTTCTCCAACACCACAGTTCAAAAGCATCAATTCTTCGGCACTCAGCTTTCTTCACAGTCCAACTCTCACATCCATACATGACCACTGGAAAAACCATAGCCTTGACGAGACAAACCTTTGTTGGCAAAGTAATGTCTCTGCTTTTGAATATGCTATCTAGGTTGGTCATAACTTTTCTTCAAAGGAGTAAGCGTCTTTTAATTTCATGGCTGCAGTCACCATCTGCAGTGATTTTGGAGCCCCCAAAAATAAAGTCTGACACTGTTTCTACTGTTTCCCCATCTATTTGCCATGAAGTGATGGGACCAGATGCCATGACCTTAATTTCTGAGTGTTGAGCTTTAAGCCAACTTTTCACTCTCCTCTTTGACTTTCATCAAGAGGCATCCAGGCCAGTGGCGGCCGGGAGAAAGACGTATAAATGCAGATGATTTCCATATTAATAGGCCATTGTCATCTCCATGGATGTTCCCCGTACAAACATGCCATTTCTCTGGCAGCTTGATGTGGTACAACCAAGGTCCTCTTTTGTTTTTGTGTTTTGTTGGGAAAGAAATGTCACCAAAGCCATGAACAGTATTTTTATTTATTTATTTTTTAACAGTATTTTGAGAAAAACAACTTTTATTCTTACTCCTCTCTCTTTTCAATACCCCAGAGGCAGAATGGATAACAAGGCCAGAGGGTCTAGGCTCAAATCCCTTCATCTGTGCCTCAGGCTGTGCACTCAGTCAAGAGTGCAGTGGCCTCTGAGTCTTCCTCACAGGGTAAGCTATCTCCGTGGGTGGACCCACAGCTTTCACAGAACAATTGTTGAATTCTTTTTCCTATCCCCGCCCCAGTGAGGAATGTTTGCACACACTTAGCTTTCCCTCTGAAGTTTCTTCTTGCCCTGTGTCCTTCCACTTCACAGTAGGATTGTCCCTTTTGTCTCTTAGTTCAGATCTTTTGGACACACCTTTCTGCTCCTTACAAATTATTTTCTAAGCAAATAATATTTCTAGAGTGATTTTCCTTGGTGCTCCCTGTCAACCCCTCACCCCCTGCACCGCTTCTGAAGGAGATTGCTTTGGTTCCCACAGGTGTCCTTTGGGGCAAACACACCTTGGATCCCTTCATTTTTATTTGGTTTTATTTTTATTTTTTTGGAGTAGAGTTGATTTACAATGTTGGGTTAGTTTCCTCTGTACAGCAAGGTCAATCAGTCATGCACATATATTCATCTACCCTTTATCAGATTCCTTTTCTATATGGATCATTACAGAGTATTGGGCTACCTGTACCATACAGTAGGTCCTTATCAGTTATCTGTTTTATATATAGTAGTGGGTATATGTTGATCCCAATCTCCCAATTTACGCCTTATGTCTTCCCCCTGCTGGTAACCACAAGGTTGTTTTTTACATCTGTGACTATTTCTGCTTTGTAAGTAAGTTCATTTGCACCATTTTTTTTTTTAAGATTACACATATAAGCCATAACTTGCAGTATTTATCCCTTCCTGTCTTACTTCACTTAGTATGACAGTCTCCAGGCCCATCCATGTTGCTTCAAATGGTGTTATTTCACTTTCTTAAATGGCAGAGTAATATTTCATGGTATACATGTACATCTTCTTTATCTATTCATCTGTTGAATGGGTCTGAGTTGCTTCTATGTCCTGGCTATTATAAATAGTGCTGCTTTGACCATAGGGATGCATGTATCCTTTTGAATTATGGTTTTCTCAGGGTCTATGCCCAGGAGTGGGATTTTCCTGGGTCATACGACAACTCTATTTTTAGTTTTTTTTTTGTTGTTGTTGTTTTTAAGGAAACTCTATATCATGCTCCAAAGTGTCTGTGAAAGTTAAGTCTCTCAGTTGTGTCCGACTCTTTGCGACCCCATGGACTGTAGCCCATCAGGTCTCCAGGCAAGAATACTGGAGTGGGTTGCCATTTCCTTCTCCAGGGGACCTTCCCCACCCAGGGATTGAACCCAGGTCTTCCGCATTAGAGGCAGACGCTTTAACCTCTGAGCCACCAGGGAAGCCTTAGATTTTAGGAGTTGTCACGTAAACATATATTTTGAAATTTCTTCTGTTTTTTTTTGTTAGTTTGTTATTTAGAAACAGGTCAAGCAAAAGGAATTAGAGTGAACCCTCTAAAAACGTGTTCTCCAAAGTGTCTGTATTAATTTACATTTCCACCAACAGTGTATAGGGGCTTCCCTTTTTTCACACCCTTTCCAACAATTATTGTTTGTAGATTTTTTGATGATGGCCATTATAACCAGTGTAAGGTGATACCTCATTGTAGTTTTAATTTGCATTTCTCTGCTAATTAGCTGCATTAAACATCTTTTCCTGTCCTTTTCTGACCCCCCTGTTTTAGAGGGTTCACTCTAATTCCTTTTGCTTGACCTGTTTCTAAATAACAAACTAACAAAAAACCAGAAGAAATTTCAAAACATATGTTTACATGACAACTCCTAAAATCTAAGGAACATATCAACTACGCACAAACCTTATTTCTGATGCCTCAGAAGAAATGAGATTCAGTTCCATCTGAGCTTAGATTTTTTGTGGAACACATGTGCTCTTCGGATCTTATGGACTTTCTCTGTATTTATATTGTGACTCTGAAAAAGCTGACCCAGGCCTGCGAAAGACTGAGTGGTGGTCCATGGGCAAATCAATTGCTCCCTCAAGAGGTGAGAGATGCGAATGAGAAAACCAATAAAATAAAATAAAAATTGGCAGTCTTTCATGATTTACAGTCAGTGTCTTCAGCCTAGTAAACCTAATCACGTTGGTTACTATTTCACTACATTCACTGGCAGAGTCCATTAGAACAGTCTAATTTACACTGCAGTGTAATTCATCTGCTTTATTAAGGTTGTTCTTGTATTTATGTTAGAAGTAAAAGCGGCTTCTGGCTCAATGTTATACAGTCATTCTGAGAAAATGCCACAGGGCACAGCAGTTAATAAACCCGGGAACTAGATTCCAGCACCCATATTGTTGACATCTGACAAGTTTACTGGGAAAGTTGTTAGGGTGATGCAGAATCTTATAAAAATAGACATTAGCAACCTCATTACAGGCCCATTCCAAAATAATTGTGGATCCCACTGATGAAAATAGTTAAAGGTTTTTGCATAGACTTTATTGAAAATTGGAGCATTTAATTTTTCGCCTATCTCCTTCCCAGGAAAACCTGCATAGGGTTAGCTTGCATTGATGGTAAGGATATGATACCTGAACCTAACACAACATTGTTAACTAGACTCCAATATAAATATTTTTTAAAAAGAAAATGACCTCATCAAAAGGTAGTGATGAATGAGAGACTGAGAGAGTGCTTGTTCAGTGAAGGCATGCCTCAGTTCCAACAAGACTAGAAATTTCCACAAAAGTCTGCTTAACTGCTGAGAAACCCCTCCGTTCTGTGGAGAGTCAGGTGGCCGGCTCTCCTCTATAAAAAAAATAGTAGTGATCCTGACAAGACACCATCCTTATCACTCCCTCAGTGATACTCACAGACAAGGCAGCCTTTATTTTGTGATGCTAGTCACTCCTTGAGTGTCTACCAGGAGCTGTGTTTCCAAGAACTCATTATTTGCACTGGTATATGAATTTTTAAAAAAATCAGCTTTTATAGAAAGTAAAGAAACAAAGGGTGGTAGAGAATAACCTAACGCCAACTATAAACCATCAGATATGGAAGAGGCAGAAGAAACATGGAAGCAAGTAATTATTGAACAAAGAAACTGAAGACAGTGTTCAGCCTAATATCTCTGCCTGGTGAAAGGAACAGGGATTTGTGCATGGAACTGATTTCAATTTGAATTCATATATTAAAATGTTCCTTACAAGGATAGGCATTTGAACAGTGCCTAGTACACAGTAGGTACTCAATGAAAATTTTATCAATAGTATTAGGACACCTGAAACTAACACAGCATTGGGAATCAACTATGTGCATGTATGGTTGTTCAGCTGTGTCCGACTATAACCCCATGCACTGTAGTCCACCAGGCTCCTCTGTCCATGGGATCTTCCAGGCAGGAATACTGGAGCGAGCTGCCGTTTCCTACTCCAGGGCATCTTGCCCACCCAGGACTTGAACTTGTGTCTCTTTGCATTTCCGACATTGGCAGGCAGATTCTTTACCACTGCGCCACCTGGGAAGATCGAAATCAACTATACTTTTATTGAAAAATAGTATTTAGGGCCATAGGGGATGATCTAAGGACCCAGCATGACACTTGTCACATGTAGAATAAGTGAAGGAATTTTCTCAGTATTACTTTATCAGGACTTTCAAATGAACGTCAGAGCACCAAGGAAGGAAAAGATGTCGGAAAAAAATCTGGTGTCGTACATCAGGAAGAAATCAGGAATGCACGACAACTCAGGTTTCCTTACAATGCAGGGGCCATGAAAGAAGGCCTAGGCTCCAGAACTGAATCTTTCCTCATCTGTTAAGCGACTTCAGGTCAATCGCTCTCCCTAAGTGGGTCTCTATCTCTTCATCTTTAAATAAAAATATAGGAACAATATTGGCATTATTTCTTCTAAAATTAAAAGTAAGGAATAATGCCTCTTAGAATACAACTGCTTTCTCCATCATGTATATGGTGGTTCTTTGACTCTTTTCTATGTTATCCATGCACAATCTGAAATTCACATTATAAAACACATCTCTCTCCAGTACATTTTAATAAAAGTCCAATTTGAGCTGAAAACCAGAAAGAAAAAAAAAAAAAGCTGGTTTCTAAAAGCTGGTTTTAGAAAAGGCAGAGGAACCAGAGATCAAATTGCCAACATCTGCTGGATCATGGAAAAAGCAAGAGACTTCCTGCAAAGCATCTATTTCTGCTTTATTGACTATGCCAAAACCTTTGACTGTGTGGATCACAATAAACTGAGGAAAATTCTGAAAGAGATGGGAGTACCAGACCACCTGACCTGCCTCTTGAGAAATCTATATGCAGGTCAGGAAACAACAGAACTGGACATGGAACAACAGACTGGTTCCAAATAGGAAAAGGAGTACATCAAGGCTGTGTATTGTCACCCTGCTTATTTAACTTATATGCAGGGTACATCATGAGAAATGTTGGGCTGGATGAAGCACAAGCTGGAATCAAGATTTCTGGGAGAAATATCAGTAACCTCAGATATGCAGATGACACCACCCTTATAGCAGAAAATGAATAAGAACTAAAGAGCCTCTTGATGACAGTGAAAGAGGAGAGTGAAAAAGTTGGCTTAAAGCTCAACATTCAGAAAACAAAGATCATAGCATCTGGTCCCATTACTTCATGGCAAATAGATGGGGAAACAGTGGAAATAGTGGCTGACTTTATTTTCTTGGGCTCCAAAATCACTGCAGATGGTGACTGCAGCCATGAAATTAAAAGACACTTACTCCTTGGAAGGAAAGTTATGACCAACCTAGATAGCATATTCAAAAGCAGAGACATTACTTTGCCAACAAAGGTCTGTCTAGTCAAGGCTATGGTTTTTCCTGTGGTCATGTATGGATGTGAGAGTTGGACTGTGAAGAAGGCTGAGCACTGAAGAATTGATGCTTTTGAACTGTGGTGTTGGAGAAGACTCTTGAGAGTCCCTTGGACTGCAGGGAGATCCAACCAGTCCATCCTAAAGGAGATCAGTCCTGGGTGTTCACTGGAAGGACTGATGTTGAAGCTGAAACTCCAGTACTTTGGCCAACTGATGTGAAGAGCTGACTCATTTGAAAAGACCCTGAGGCTGAGAGGGATTGGGGGCAGGAGGAGAAGGGGACGACGGAGGATGAGATGGTTGGATGGCATCATCAACTCAATGGACATGGGTTTGGGTGGACTCTGGGAGTTGATGATGGACAGGGAAGCCTGGTGTGCTGCGGTTCATGGGGTCGCAAAGAGTCGGACACGACTGAGTGACTGAACTGAACTGAACAGAAAAAAAAAAAATCCAGTGACTTCAACATTAACTGAAATGTCCAGCATTTCAGACTTGGTGCTTCCACAGTTTGAGAAGAATTGGAAAGGACATTGCATTGTTTTAGTCTGCCAAGACTTTTAAAGAACTCCTCCTTTATCATAATCCTTATCACTCATATCCAACAAGTCATCAATTCTTGCAAGTTCCTAAGCATTTCTCAAAATCATCATCTCCTTTCATTTTCTAAAGCTACTTCCTTGGTTCATTCCATATTGTTTCTTGCCAGGACTCCTTAGATTGATTCTCTGTTTCTAACTTCATCCTCTTCCAATTTGTACCCTGCATTTTCTATATTTCAGATCATTCAAGCCTTGTTTATGTAAAATTGTATCTTGGGTATTGCTTCTTCTGACTGTACTTTCATCTACTGAACAAATATTTTCTACCTGTCCTGGAGAAAATCATCAGTACTCTCTATGCTTCAGTTTAAACAGCTATTATTAAATAAGAAAAATAATGACAATAACCATGTCACTGGGTTGCTGTGATTATACGCTTACTTCAGTGTCTGGCTCAGAGTCACCACTCAAGGTATGTTTATATGTATTATTGACATGGTCATTGTACAATCTTGCCAAGCGAGCAGAAACCTCTGAGAGCTTTTGTATGTGAGGCCCCTTCTGCCTGGATCTTTTTTCTCAGATGTCTCCATGTCACCTTCTGTGCCTTCATTCAGGTCTCTGTTCAGACAGCACTTCAAAAGGAATCCTTTGATTTTCCTCAAGGAAAATAATTACTTGTCACTTTCTGTCTTCTTTATCCTGTTTTATATTTCTTCATGGCACAGATTGCTTATTGAGCTTAGATCATGTGCTATCATTATTATTATTATCTCACTCTTGCTTTACAATATGCAGGGGTTATACTTGTTCATATCTGTACACTCCCAACAAAAAAAGCTGCTTGATGCATGGCATGTGCTCAATAAATATTAGATCTATCAATGAGTGAATTGAAGACATACTCTTATTTGATGATGAGTGTAATGAACACCTTAGAAAAACCAAAATCAGCCTCTAGCCTATAGTAAAAGCAACGACCAGGAAAACCTCCTCTATTGTGCTGCACAAGCTGGTTGTGGTGGTTCCTTCGGAAATGCATTCAGATAATCTTAACCTTTTCCACACTGTGCTTCAAGAAGCTCCCTGACTAGAATATGAAATCCAGTTGGACTTTGAGTTATTTCTATAGGTCCATGGGTACTATGGGAGAAGGCAGTGGCATCCACTCCAGTACTCTTGCCTGGAAAATCCCATGGTTGGAGGAGCCTTGTAGGCTGCAGTCCATGGGGTCGCTAAGTCGGACATGACTGAGCTACTTCACTTTCACTTTTCACTTCCATGCATTGGAGAAGGAAATGGCAACCCACTCCAGTGTTCTTGCCTGGAGAATCCCAGGGACAGGGGAGCCTGGTGGGCTGCCGTCTATGGGGTCGCACAGAGTCGGACACGACTGAAGTGACTTAGCAGTAGCAGTATCATGGGTACTATATTTCTACACCCAGAAGAGTGTCTGGAATTATGAGAAACAATTTTTAACCCCCAATTGCGTGCAATCTTCAAATTTGACAATGCTTGACCTTCATGCCTTTTCCCAGTTTAGTGGCTTTTGTGGTCTTTGTGTGCTTTGGCCTTAAACCACAACAATGTTGTTTGTTGAAGGTGGGTGCTCTACTTATAAATCATTCCCCAAAACAGGAGCTAAGCAGCATCACAGATTTGAAGTGTGAAAAAAAAGACTCAAGAGTGACTTTAATGAGTTAGAGCCAAACACTCATGAAACTGGGCAGGTTTTGTTCTGCTTGTTTTTTAAACATTTATTTATTATTTGGCTGCATTAGGTCTTAGATATCCATGGCATATTAGACTTTGCTCCCCAACCAGGGATCTAACCTGCATCGCCTACCTTGGAAGGAGGATTCTTAACCTCTGGACTACGAGGGAAGTCCCTATTTATTTTGAATAAGATAACTCCTTTGACAATAATGTTGTTTGTATTATTAAGCATAAGTGATTAACACATAATGATAAATAGATTATTTTTAACAGCTGGAAATTGTTGAATGCTCACATAGAATCAAAATACAGAAACATTATGTGGTGAAAGAAGCATTGATCTTAGCGTATAGAGAATTGGGTTTTGTTCCAAGCTCTGTCTCTACACAATTTCTCTCCTGCTTGGGCAAGATATTTACTCTCTTAAAATGTCTGCATTTTTATATTAGTAAGAAAAACAAGGGAGCTGGACCAGGTAAAATGAAAGATCTTTCTCATTATAGCACTCCACAGTGCGAGGCTAAATCTATTCAGATACATCATTTTCAAAATGATTAAATGGTAAAATCAACCAAAAGAACATGTCTGGGTTTAAAAGATCCAGAATTCCACATCTTTAAGGACAACACAGAGCTTGCATTTCAGAGGGCGTGAGGTCAAGCCTGCTTCAATGATGGTGTGCTGTTTTTCAAGGCGTAAGTGCCCTTTCTGGGATTCCCAGCTTGGCACTGTATCTAAGTCTAATTAAATCCCTTTGTGTGAACCTTAAATACACTTAATTAAAACAGGTAGACTTGGGATGATTAATTTCAAAAGTAAGTAGGTTAAAGTGCAGGCTCATTTCTTCTGCTAATTGGCTGAAGGATGATCTTCCTTGCCAGGAGGCCACAAGGCAGGAGATTCATTTCTTCCATTCAAATCTGTTTTAAATGCCTTTTCAAAGCCTTTAGGCTTTAGAATTTGAGTTTTTTAAAAATTTTGAATGTTGAGGATTATTTATCCTTATTTTACACTTAGTTAAAACCAAAGCAGGGCTCACTAGAGATCCAAGGATTATAGAGTAACCAATGGTCGATGAATCTAGACCCACAGTCAGCGAAGCTGGTCACGTGGTAACTTCATTATCACTCCATCACTCTTGAGAGACAAGCTTAACTTCATCTATTATAAAAGGTTTTCACAAACTGTGACTTATACATTAAATATTTGATTCTTTGAAATGCTCAGTTTGGCACGGAAGTATCAGATTTCCCCAGTACTGCAACCATAGCCATCCTTGTGTATTTAAAACTGCTCCCATTAGACCTAATCAAACTCAAAGCTTTTGCACATAAAGGAAACCATAAATGAAAGGAAAAGACAACCCACAGAATAGAAGAAAATGTTTGCAAACGATGTGACTGACAAGGGATTAATCTCCAAAATTTACAAACAGCTCATGCAGTTCAATATCAAATAAATAAATAAATAAAAATAAACAACCCAATGAAAAAGTGGACAGAAGGCCTAAATAGACATTTCTCCTAAGAAAACATCAGATGGCCAATAGGCACAGCAAAAGATGCTCAACATTGCAAATCATTAGAGAAAGAAAATCAAAACTAGAAAGAGATAGTGCCTTCATGAGTCAGAATGCCCATCATCAAAAAGTCTACAAGTAATAATGCTGGATAGGGCATGGAGGAAAGGGAGCCCTCCTACACTGCTGGTGGGCATGTAAACTGCTACAGCTGTTATGGAGAACAATATGGAGGTTTCTTCAAAAAACTAAAAATAGAGCTACCATATGACCCAGCAATTCCAGTCCTTGGCATATATCCAGAGAAAACCATGGCTGGAAAGGATGCATGCCTCCCCCCTCCAGTCCCCCAACCCCGCCCAGGCCACACACACACAGTGTCCATTGCAGCACTCTTTACAGCAGCCAGGACATGGAAGCAACCTAAATGTCCATCAGCAGATGAGTGGATAAAGATGAGGTACATACACACAGTGGAATATTACTCAGCCATTAAAAAGAATGGAATAATGCCAGTTGCAGCAACAGGGATAGGCCTGGAGATTCTCACACTAAGTGAAAGAAGCCTGACAGAGGAAAAGAAATATCATTTGATATCACTTATGTGTAGAATCTAAAAAACTGACATAAACTTATTTACAAAACAGAAACACACTCACAGATATAGAGAAGGAAATTATAGTTTCCAGATGGGAAGGATAAAGGGAGGGAGAGTTGGGGAGTTTGGGATCAACATATACACACACTGCTGTATTAAAAATAGATAGCCTACAAGCACCTACTGTATAGCACAGGGAACTCTGCTCAATACTCTACAATAACTTAAAAATTTGGAAACGAATAGATGCATATATATGTGTAGCTGAATCATGTCACTGTACACATGAAATTAACATGACATGTTAGTCAACTCTCAGTTCAGTTCATTTCAGTCGCTCAGTCGTGTCCAACTCTTTGCGACCCCATGAATCGCAGCACACCAGGCCTCCCTGTCCATCACCAACTCCTGGAGTTCACTCAGACTCACGTCCATCAAGTCAGTGATGCCATCCAGCCATCTCATCCTCTGTCGTCCCCTTCTCCTCCTGCCCCCAATCCCTCCCAGCATCAGAGTCTTTTCCAACGAGTCACCTCTTCGCATGAGGTGTCCAAAGTACTGGAGTTTCAGCTTCAGCATCAGTCCTCCCAATGAACACTCAGGACTGATCTCCTTTAGGATGGACTGGTTGCATCTACCTGCAGTCCAAGGGACTCTCAAGAGTCTTCTCCAATACCACAGTTCAAAAGAATCAGTTCTTTGGTGCTCAGCTTTCTTCACAGTCTAACTTTCACATCCATACATGACCACTGGAAAAAACATAGCCTTGACTAGATGGACCTTTGTTGGCAAACTAATGTCTCTGCTTTTGAATATGCTATCTAGGTATATATATAAATAAACTACTTTGCTATACAGTAGAAATTAACACAACATTGTATGTCAAATATGCTTTAATAAAATAAATTTTTTAAAAATTAAAAGCAAAACAAAACAAAAAAACTTGGTGCCATTGAAGCATTAGCAGTATGGCTTGGCTGAAGTGACTGAGGGAAACACAGTCCCAGGTCACCTGGAGAGGAATTCCCTCAACATGGTCCTTACCATTTTCATTGTGTCTCATATTGTGATGAAAATGTGATCACTACATTGTTGCAGAAAATGAAGAAATGAGGTACAGAAAATTCATAATTTGCACAGTTTGCATGGCTGATGACAAGTGCTGCTGGGATCCATATCAGTGAACTTTATAAGTTTATTTTGCGGAGCACAAGTTGTAACCAAGACTCCTTGTGACAAGCCGAAAAGTTTCCTGCCTTCTTAGAGCTAACCTGTGGAGGAATACACAATTTTCTCTATGAAATTTCAGTGACATAGAGCACCCTTGCTGAGAACCTGGAGGAAGGCTAAGGGCTCCCTCCAGACACCTATGATGAGGGAGACCCAGGGACAATAGTTATTCTGTGCTGATAACAAGAGTGCTCTCCAATCAGCATCACCCTATCAAGTGAGCAGTGTCTAATATCTAAGCATTGTCTAAGAGCTCCTTTTCTTCCCATTTCCTTCCTATCACCTTAGAATGACCTGAAGGTGTATTCTATCATAGTGCTTCTACAACTGGAGTTGCAAAGAGGACTCTATGAGGTCTCACATTATTTTGAATTTTAATAAATTGATAAGCTAAAAATTTACCCCAATTTCCCTTTATTTTTCAGACAGGTATTGAGCACTATGTGTCAGTCACTGTCCCAGCCTCTGAAAAGACAAACAGGCCGGTGGAGCTTGGTTTTCATGGCAAGAGAGGAAGAGAGCAAGATGGAGAGAGGGGACAGGCACACAGGGTGCCCTTGGGAGAGAAAAAGCACAGATGACCGACAGCTTAGAGACACCTGGGTCTGGCCACACATCAGCACTAAGAGTTAATTTCCCTTAGTCGGTGTCATTCTTCCTCCAGGAGGAAAATCAAGGAGAAGGTGGAGCAAAGGAGCACAGACTTCCTTCTCTCGACCCCTCTTTCTCCCTGGGAGAACTATTGACCCAGGTCACCTACAGCCTGGAATCAAAACTCCCTTTACCCCAAACACACGTGAGGAGAAGGTGCACCAGTGCCCCCTCTAGTTACACAGCTTCCAATATTAACTTTTCACAATAAATTAGAACTTAGAAATGTTCATTTACAATTTACACAGCAAGTAAAATATGCAATGCACATTACTTTAGCAAGTGCCAATGTGGGGCCCTCATGACTCATATCAATTTCTCTATGGGCGTTGTTGACATTGGAGTGGCTCTTCGTGCCACTGAGCTGGGTCTGTAATTTAGGACGCACTGACGTGTGGCTGAAATAGGATTACCCACACTTTTCTAAGTCTGGGTTTGATGAATGAAAAATACAACTGGCTCCAGCTTTTTGAGAGGTCAGATATTTCATACATAGTGAGAAGAGCTGGAGGGCTAGAGTTCAATGAGGCCTCTGCTAGGCTCGTTGTTTCATCCATGAAGAAATTCGTGGACTGCAGGACCCAGTGAAGGCAGCTGCTTGGACACCTCACGATGACTCTCAGGAGCACATCTGGGAGCTCCTGGGAAACTAAGGCCGCCATCTGCCAGGGTCCTCCTACAGCTGCCATCAGAGAATAATGGATTTGCCTTCCATCTGCCACTCACATCTCTGTGAACTAGAGGCATCAGAACCAAATCTGTTTGGAGGAGGCCAGGAACGTGTATTCCTCAAGATCTGTATATATTATATATTATTATATATATATTACTTGTATATATTATATATATAATGTATTTTATATATATATATATGTATATATATACATACTTAGTTGCTTCAGTCACGTCTGACTCTGCGTGACCCTATGGACTGTAGCCCATCAGGCTCCTCTGCCCATGGGATTCTCCAGGCAAGAATACTGGAGTGGGTTGCCATGCCCTCCTCCAGGGGATCTTACTGACCAGGGATTGAATTCGCATCTCATATATCTCCTGTATTGGCAGGCAAGTTCTTTATCACTAGTGCAAACCAGGAAGCCGTATACTTATGGAGAGAGAGTCTTCCCTCAGTATTCAAGGGTGATTGGTTCTAGGACCAACTTTAAAAGTTAATAAAAATAAGCGGTTTGGTTCTGCTATCCTTTTGCTAAAAGAGGAACTGAAGTCTTTAGAATCTGAATAATCCACTAAAGGCAAAAATTTGTCTGTGGCTGAACTGATGCTGATATTAATTCCTCCCGAGGTCTTCTCTCGACACTGCTGGTATCATCGATGTGAGCTGATTGTGCGCTTAATTAATCAAAGGGGAAAGTGAATGCAGCAGAGAGCATTTTGGAGATTAGTTAAGAGGTACAGGAAATTAGTAACTGAATTAGAAATTTTATTGATTGGTTGTGGAAAGAAGTCTACAGACATTAGAGCCTGAATAATAAAAGTGGTGAGAGCTCCATGAATTCAACAAGGCAGGGGATTAAGGAGGCAACCAAGATAAATTCAGCTTCAGTTATGTGGTTGAGTGGCTGATAGAACACCTTGGTATTAAGGTTCATCAGGAAGTTAAAAAGCACAGGATGAAAATCTGGGGAGAGAAATGGCAACCTGACACGGAGAAGTAGCCGGCAGTTTCACAGTGGTAGGCCCTCTGTCAAATCTTTCAGGTGGGAAGATCTGAGTTCCGTAGGACAAATGGTGTATATGTGGACATATATAAAACCTTGGGGTATCAGAGGAGATCATAACATATAACTTTTCTGGAAATCTAAAATTAAATTCAAATGTTTATCATCTTTTAGAGCATAAATATGGACTGTTAGAATAGCTCACATCTCTACTCTGCCAAACTGTTGAATGTTTAATATTGAGGAATCAAAATTGTTGTGACACTCAGTTGTCATGTTTGAAAACTGGGGATAATGACAAGATGAACCTAAGGGGTCTTGGGAGGGTTAAATCAGATAATGCATTTAGTGCCTCAGGGTGTATATCCAGACAGTCTCTCCATTGTTGTTATTCATTTTGTTGTCAATATTTTGCTCTTATTTTTCTTGTCATCATCTTTATTATCTCTCAGTGTTCCTTGAATCTCTTAGAAGAGGCTGCCTAGATCGGGGTTTTGAAAAAGGCTGCCTGAGACTGACAATCATGATGGATTCAAGGCTCCTGCCTAGCGGTGGCTGGAGGGAATGCTAGGCGCCAGTACCCGTGACAGAAATTTTCATCTCAGACTGCAAAGTTGATGGGTCTGAGAAGGTGAAGTTTCAAGGAAACTTTAAGACACTGGGGAGCATAATATCTCTGGGAAAATTCCCTAGTGACAATGCAGAATTACACTCACAATGGTCATAAACATCTTGGTGAATCCATGCTTTGGAAATTAAGTGTCTCTTCCTGTGATAAGGTTTGCTTCTGACAGGGAGATAGGGGACCTGTGATTTTCACGATCAAGAGCTTAAATCTCAGGATGCATGCCCCATCACGAAGTCCCCTTGACCACTAAACTGTGCTTTTTTTGCTGCTCTCTCTGCTTTAAGCTCAGTTCAGTTCAGTCACTCAGTCATGTCCGACACTTTGTGACCCCATGGACTGCACATGCCAGGCCTCCCTGTCCATCACCAACTCCTAGAGTTTACTCAAACTCATATCCATTGAGTCGGTGATGCCATCCTACAATCTCATCCTTTGTCATCCCCTTCTCCTTCTGCCCTCAATCTTTCCCAACATCAGGGTCTTTTCCAATGAGTCAGTTCTTCTCATCAGGTAGCCCAAGTATTGGATTTCAGCTTCAACATCAGTCCTTCTAGTGAATATTTAGGACTGATTTCCTTTAGGATGGACTGGTTGGATCTCCTTGCAGTCCAAGGGACTCTCAAGAGTGTTCTCCAACACCACAGTTCAAAAGCATCAATTCTTCAGCACTCAGCTTTCTTTAGAGTCCAACTCTCACATTCTTAGATGACTTAGATGGCTATGGAAAAACCGTAGCCTTGACTGGACGGACCTTTGTTGGCAGAGTAATGGGTTGCTCAGCCCTAAAACCTATCCTGATGTTTCCCACTGCCTCTGCTCCTCCACCCTGCCCTGCTCTCAGCTCGCAACTATAGATCCTTCCTCACTCTCGAACCTCTGGGAATGCCACGTCTGCCCCCCAAATTCCTCTTTATTCATGTACATATTTCTTAAACCTTACATCCAACTCCCACTAACACATCTGTGCTCAATTAAAAACTTTCTGATGATGTCAACCTTGACCACTGTGGACACCAAGGCAGTGTTTGTCAGTTTTGCCCCCCTTAAACTTACTCATTGGACTTCACTCATGGCTCAGAGGTAAAGAATCCACCCAATGCAGGAGACCCAGGTTCAATTCCAGAGTCAGGAAGATTCCCCTGGAGAAGGAAATGGCAACCCACTCCAGCATTCTTGCCTGAGAAATCCCAAGGACAGAGGAACCTGGTGGGCTACAGTTCACAGGGTTGCAAAGAGTCGGACAGAACTCAGAGGCTAAACAACAAACTTCATCACTGGCCTCTCCTTTTCAGGCCGTACTTTTTGGAGGAGCGTGCTATGCAAGGCTCACTCTGCAATGGTTTTCCCTCTCTCGTGTACACCTGTGCAGCTTTCAGGGTCTCCCTTCTCTACACGTTATGGAGCTCAGGCTCTCCTGAGAAATGCCCACTCTTATCTTCCTTAATTTGTTTGTCTTCTGCTTACACTGATTGCCGAAAGCCTAGCTAAACCGTATTTACCTTTCTGGAACTGAGTACAGTTTCTGCCTGCGTGATCTAATATACAATGCCCAGTTTTGTTCTTATTAGGGTGTCATAGCGCAATGCTATGCATTTCAGTGAATCCACCTGATTGATGTGTAATTCACGTACAACAAAATACACACTTTTTAAATGCACGTTTCAGTGAGTTTTGACAACGGTTACATCAGGGTAACTGTCGTCATGATCAAGATCCTGAACATTCCCATCACTCATGCCTTGTACCCATTACCAGGGCTTCCCTTGTGGCTCAGCTGGTAAAGAATCCGCCTGCAACGCAGGAGACCTGAGTTTGATCCCGGGGTTGCGAAGATCCCCTGGAGAAGGGAAAGGCTATACACTCCAGTATTCTGGCCTGGAGAATTCCATAGACTATACAGTCCATGGGGTCGCAAAGAGTTGGACACTACTGAGTGACTTTCACTTCACTCATGTCTTACGCCCATTACTATGCCATCCTGAACTCCATGCTGATTTACATTCTCTCACCTGAGAACAGAGTCTCACTTTCTAGATTTTCATGTAGACATCATCATAGAATACGCACTACTTTATGTAAGTGACATTGCTCTACATAACCTTTTTGAGATTCATGCATACTGTTTATCTATCAGCAGCTCATTTATTTATGGCAAATAGAATCGTATGGTGTGGGCACACCCCAATTTACTTTCCAGCTTTATTGAAGTGTGATTGACATTTCTTTTTTTTTTAATAATTTATTTTTTTTTACTTTACAATTCTGTATTGGTTTTGGCATTTCAAATGATAAGATATTCAAAGCACATATAGTGGCGATCTGATTAATGTGTATGCCATCCTTTTATTTATACACCTTCATTATGGACATGGATGTTATTTTCATGTTTTGGTTAAAATAAATGAAGCTGTCATGGAGATTCATATACCAGTCTTTGTATAGATGTATATTTTATTTTTTTAATCTGTGTAAAATACCTAGGATTGGAATCCCTGGTTTATATGGTTGATGCATGTTTAACTTTAAAAGAGAATACCAAACCATTATCCAAAATTTTATCATTTTGCTTTCCCTCCAGCCTGAAAGTTCCAGTTTCTCCACATCTTTACTTTGTATTATGTTTATTTTTTATTTTACTTTTTTAAAGTTTACCCCTTCTAATGGGTGTGTAGTGGTACCTTGTTGTGGCTTTAATTTGCATTTCCTGGCTGACTGATGAAGTTGAAACATCTTCTCAAGTATTTTGTGGCTATTTGCTTCATTTAAGTATAAACTGACTCTTCAAGTATTTTTTACTTTTGGTGGATTGTCTGTCTTTTTATTGTAAATTGTGAGAGTTATTTATATATTGTGGATACAAGCCCTTTCTCAAATATGCATATTGTGAATAATTTCTCAGTCTGTGACTTGCCAATTTATTTTCCTAAAGTTATCTTTTGATGGGGCCAAAGATTTTAATTTTCGTGTGGTCTAATTTATTCTTGGTGATTATTAACATGTTTATTGCATTTTATACTCCATCTAAAAAATGTTACCTACTCACACACTGTAAAGATAGCATCCTAAGTTTTCTTCCAAAACTTTGCACATTTATTTTTTATGTACATGACAAAAACTAATGAGTCCTAATAGCTAGAAGTTAAAAATAGAGAGCGACAGAGAGGCTCATGTATTAGCTGGGTAGCCTTGGGAAAGCCATTTAGTATTCTGAGAGGAAAAAAATTCCTCTGTAACAGTGAGATTAATAATATAATCTGCACCTGCTTTGCAGAGTTTTGAGGAAATTCAACATTATGCACAACAGGCAAGTTTTGGTAACGTACACAGGCTACATGTGGATGATATTACAATAAGCAGTATCAATAACCAGAATATGTTGCTGACTAGTCACAGCGTAAACACCATTTCTCCCCTATAGGCATTTCTAGCTTTTTCTTCTCTGTTTTCTGTATATATGTTACATCCTTTACTATTTGACTCTTAATTAACCAAGTAAGGAGTATGAAACATAGAGCTTCTGGACCACACACATCTCATTATATACACCACACAATTGTATGAAAGTAAAAAATATTTTATCTTGTAATTCTTGTGTGTAAGACCCACAGTGGGTTATACCTTAATACTTTCTCTCAGTATGCTCTAGGACTTCCTCAGGGCTTCACTGATAGCCCAGCTGGTAAGGAATCCCTTGCAATGCAGGAGACCTGGGTTCAACCCCTGGGTTGGGAAGATCCCCTGGAGAAGGGAAAGGCTACCCACTCCAGTATTCTGGCCTGGAGAATTCCATGGACTGTATAGTCCATGGGGTTGCAAAGGGTCGGACAAGACTGAGCGACTTTCACTTCAGGGCTTTCCCGATGGCTTAAAGGTTAAGAATCTGCCTGCAGTGCAGGAGACGCAGGTTCGATCCTTGGGCCAGGAAGATTTCCTGGAGGAGGAAATGGAACCCACTCCAGTAATCTTGCCTGGAAATCCATGGACAGAGGAGCCTGGCAGGCTATACAGTCCAGGGGGTCACAAAGAGTCAGATATGACTGAGCGCACACACACACACACACACACAGAGAAGCAAATATACAAACTTATGTGACATTACTTCAAAATAGTGAAATAATTGACAATTTTAGATAATCTTTCATGGTGATGCTGTCATTGACTTAAAAGGGATAGAAAAATGATTCAGTCTTTGAGAATTGAGGAATACAATTTTAGAACTTGAGCTTTGTTAACAACATCTTTCTGCTCCAGGATTTTTGTTTATGCTTTGCAAATCTTTCCAATTTTCCTCTTCTTTGAAAGGCTGACATTTCTGAAATTGCCATCAATTTTTCTATTCTCAGGACAAACTTCTCTATTTTATAAAATTTATTGAATCTTTTTGACCTTATCAAGAAAATGAAAAATTTCCCCAACATTTTCCTATAACTTCGTGTTTCTCAGTATGACTTTTAATCACCTTATATTTGTTAGGGGAAACAAAAATTTAATATCCTCAAATACAGTCCTCCACTGTTTCAAGCAGTCTTTTGTTTACTCTAGAATATTTGATGGCTTTCAAGTAAACAGCTGATAAATTGAGTAAACTAAGGCTATTAAATTCCAAGGATATTTTGCCAGTTTATTCACTGAAAATAAAAAAGAAAATATTCATTGAAAATGAAAAATAAAAAAAGAAAAACTCTGTTTCAGATTAGCATTTGGAGATTGATTTTCTCCTGATAGTACTGAATCCATAATTAATAGAAAAATGCCAACGCTTCAGTAAAATGCTCTACTTCGTACTCACTCCTTAATAAACTATATCTCTTCTATCAGCTCAATAGTATCAAGGCTTCCTTTGATCAGATTTCCATGGAAATGTATCTTAAGTAACCATAACTCTAGTTTCTTGGCCAGCTCCCTAATTGCTACAACTAACTTAGCCCTCTATTTCCTTTTTTTTTTTTTTCCAATGTTCCACTCCATTAGGAAAAGAGATCATATTTTCTGAACTGATGAAATTAAACTCACCCATATTTTTCCAGTCATCATAATTTTTACAAAGAGCTCATCTAATCAATTTTTGGCAAGAGAATGACAATACTACACTAGATAGTGCCATTAAGATGAAATAGTCATGCTGTTGAATTAGAGATACTTAAATTAGGTAGACTGAAATTTAGTTTGGCTCTTACTGTCCTCATTCTTCTAAACCTTAAATACATGTTTTGCAAGGCTGGGCATTTAACTTCCATCCATATTTCTCACAGTGCAGAAAGGAAATATCATTTCCCAGGCTTCTGCAAACAGAGATGTTGCATGGAAACTGAATTTATAAGCTTCATGTTCAATTTCCAAAGGATGTAGTGACAACCGTCTGCTCAGCCCAGCACACAGAATTCCAGTGGCAATAGTTGAGCACTACTGCCCTAAGCTAACTCAGTGATATATATCTGATATCAACATAACCCAAGACAAACCCGGGATAACTTCCACAGCTCCACTCCCCAGTTTGTGCCATGATGTTCCCAGGGCTGCTGTGCTCTTGACCATTTGATGTCCTTCTGCACTTACTGCTCCATGATAATTTGCTGATTTTTTTTTTTTCCACTTTGGTCATTAGCTCAGCTCTCCAAACTACTTTCGCACTTCCCCTCAGGTTAAATCTGTAGCCTATGCCTTCCCCAGCTAATAGGATTTGAACTTTGTGATCAGACTGGCCAGTGAGACTAAACTCACCTTTCCTTGGGCTCACTAGGGCTTCGTCATAGATGGTGCCCAATGAACCCTTGCGCTTGGAGACTATGGTCTTCCCTTAAGTTGCACCACGGGAATTCTTCTGTTTTGGTTCCATAATTCTTACTCCAGCTTCCCAGGTGGCTCAGACGGTAAAGAATCTCCCTGCAGTGTAGGAGACCGGGATTTGATCCCTGGGTTGGGGAGATCCCTTGGAGAAGGGAATGGTAACCCACTCCAGGATTCTTGCCTGGAGAGTTCCATGGACAGTACAGCCCATAGGGTCACAAAGAGTTGGAAATGACTGTGCAACCAACACTTTCTTTCACTTTTCCCTTTGAGGAAACATTATTTGGAGTCTTGAAACAAATCCTTTCTGGTTCATCCTCTTATATCAGGACCAAACCCTGTTGCCTCTCTGAAGTTATTGGCTTAGAGCCTGTTTTAAGTACAAAAACTGAGGAACCATAATGTTACCAGCAACCTCATTTACAGTATAAACACTGCTTGCTGCTGCTACTGCTAAGTTGCTTCAGTCGTGTCCGACTCTGTGCAACCCCATAGACGGCAGCCCACCAGGCTCCCCCGTCCCTGGGATTCTCAAGGCAAGAACACTGGAGTGGGTTGTCATTTCCTTCTCCAGTGCATGAAAGTGAAAAGTGAAAGTGAAGTCGCTTAGTTGTGTCTGACTCTTAGCGACCCCATGGACTGCAGCCTACCAGGCTCCTCCATCCGGGGGATTTTCCAGGCAAGAGTACTGGAGTGGGGTGCCATTGCCTTCTCCGATATAAACATTATAGATGTCTATGTCTAAATAGATATTAATGACACAACTTTATAGTTATATTACTTTTTCTCAAAGTGCTTTCATACATTATGCCAACTATAAAAATGATACGAAACAAAGTTTTTGTTTTTGTTTAAGAAAAAGGAATGTAGGACTAGGTTTTTTTTTTTTTTTTTTTAAGTTGCTACTTCTTCATTACAAAGTGCAGATTGCTGTGTCACTAAGGTCTGTCCAAAAGAATGACCACATATAATTTTTTAAATTACTGAGTTCTACTGAATGCCTGCTTTGCTAATGTAGTCATTACTTAACATTCAAGTCCCTTAAGGTCAGAGAGTGCCAGGAACGTGTGCTTTAGAAAGTGTGCAGCACCCATGCAGACGGATTGTCTGGGTCACTTTTTTTGCAGTGTCTCACAAAGCAACAGAAACGGTGGCAAGATCTCACAATGAGAAAGTGAATTAAGAACCACACTCTAGCCTTGGCTCTGCCACTAAGTAACTGCTCTGAGCTCATGGGCAAGTAACTTCAACATCCTCTCTTCCCATTCCTTAAGCTGTGAAGAAAAAAGCTGGAGTGTTGCTACTGCTCACAGTGCTGGAGAGATTCTTGGAAAACACACTGGTTGAGATGCGGCCCCACAAGGAATTCCACAGAGTGAGGCCAATGAATCAGGATTTTTGTTGGTGTTTTTGTGTGTGTTTTTTTTTTTAACTCCAGGAAATTTTGTTGCACATCCTTGGCAAAAGTTCATTGGATTAAGTGTTAATAACAGTAGTAGTTAACATTTGTGGAGTACTCATTACATGCCAGACACTCAAGCTAAGTATCTTACACACATTATCTCATTTAGAAACCTCTATTTACATTTTCTACCCAAAATATCAGAATTTCAGGATAGTTACTCTAGCCATAATCCAATTGAGGTTTAGGAAACCCCATCCTTGGGAACTTTGAGAAACTCTCAAACTTTGTAGACTATTTTTTGCATTCTCAAATTATGTTAATAATTGCAACAACCCTATGTTGGATTCAGGCAAATGTTATTTCTTCCCTTTAAAGTTGAGAAAATGGATTCAGAAAAATCAAACAACCAACTCAAGAAAACACAACCAATAAGAACAGCAGGAAATTGGACAAGAATTTTGATGTACTCTTCTAAGGCAAATCAAGTGTTGATTTCTTCAACACTATTTCTGAATGAACTCTTTTTAAAGTGATTTATCTAGTAGTTTTGGCTGTGCTGTGTCTTGACTGCTTCACAGGGCTTCCTCTAGCTGTGGCTTGTGAGCTCCAGGGTAGGCAGGCTTCGGAAGTCACTGCACCGTGGTTCAGGAGTTGTGGCACAGGGGCTTAGTTGCCCTGTGGAGTGTGGGACCTTCCCAGACCAGGGATCAAACCAGTGTTCCCTGTACTCCAAGGTGGATTCTCAATCACTGAACCACCAGGGAAGCACTCTGCCTGAATTGTTATACAAATACTTAAATATCCCTGGTCTGATAATCAATATAATATGTGGGAGGGGGATTTCAAGTCAGAGTTTAATCTGCTTTCAAATATGAAGACACAATGCAAGAATATACATGCATTCTGCTTTAATTTCCATCATACCTACAAGAATAGCAGGCACTATTTTCTAAATACAAGTATTGTGGAGTTTGCATTAAATGCACATTTTTATAAAGTGCTGTGAAGAATCAAATAGTGCTGACGTCCAAACTAAAGTGAAGAATGTTTCAAAACAATACCTATCTCGATCAATGCTGAAGCACCTGTGTTTATTTCCTGTACCTTACTTTGAGACTCTCCTCCTCCATCAGCTATTTCAGTAGCTATTCTAAAAATTCAGATCTATGAGTCAATGCTATTGACCTGGCGTTCTGGTTCCCAGAATCTGATGCTTACAAAGAAATTGAGAAGCCAAGCGCTAGAAGGCAAGGTATAGCTTCCCGATATCATTCTACTGGGCTTTCCTGGTGGCTTAGCAGTGAAGAATCTGCCCACCAAGCAGGAGATGTGAGAGTTCAGAAAGATCCCATGGAGAAAGGAATGGCTACCCACTCCAGTATCCTTGCCTGGGAAATCCCATGAACATAGGAGCCTGGTGGGCTACAATTCCATGTGGTTGCAGAGTCAGACATGAATGATGAAGCAACAATAACAACCTATTCTGTCCTGCAGATGAACATCAGGTAATATGTCAGTGATATTTTGTGACCTTGGCCAAACACAGTCTAAGAGTAGACACGCCCAAGTAACACATTCAGTTTATATGGCAATGATGTTAGGCTGATCTCAGTAACACAATGTGGACCAGAAACATCAAAGCTAGATAACAACTCTGGGGTATTTGAATTCAGGGTGAGACCCATTCACCGTCCAGGCCGCATTCACTGACAGATTTTTGAAATTCACTTTGAATCATCCCAGCAGTCATATTTCTTTAGCTTTTGGACTGAAGATAAGCAAGTTAATTGTTATGTCCCTTTCAAATGTAACTTGGTGTTCATTTTATGCCAGCATCAGTGTCGTCTACTGGCAAGAATGCCACTTTTGGAAAAAGAAAAAAGAACATCCTGTCTGATCTTGCTGCAGACTAGAAGCCTGTCTTTACTCTGGTCTCTGAGCCTCAGATGTTTTTAATGTGTTAAAGAAGGAAAATGATAAGTATCATGCCTATTTTAACAAGTGTATTGTACAAATCAAAGTGATTTATGTGCCAATCATTTATAAAGCCATAAATGGTTACACATGTTTAAGAATGATGGCGCTTTGGAGGGAAGAGCAGCTAATTAAGAAACAGAAAGACCTGGCTTGTAGGATTTATTCTGTAACCATTTGGGATATGCCCTCAACCAAGCTAACCCTCAGGGCTTGTTCACCTGTCTATAAAAAGAAAAGGAAACATTTCACATTTCATAATCCCCAGAGTATCTGTCAAGTCCGATACTATGGTATTACATATGGTATTATAAAATATGGTATTATTTTTGTTGTAAATGTAAATTTTGCATTATCTATTAACACCTCCACCATTTTCCTCTAAATGACTATTTTCCAATTATTTCACACCTTCAATGCACATATGTTTTATCTGTTTTTCTCAAGCATATTTTTCCTTGAGAAATAACTATTTATAAGCATCTCTGAGGTTTTTCCCTCCAAATCTATTCAATCCTCTATTATTTTTCTCCCTTTGTATTCATAACCCTTCCAAATTAAATACCATTGGCACATTTAATTTTAGTAGACATCTACTTTATCCTTGGTGATAAGCTACAAGAAAGAAGGCAGAGTATGTGAGATTTCAAAGTGAGAGTAAATAACATGTTAATGAAATGCACAAATTACACTAAATTGAAGATGTAGCAAGCAACAGAGTGAATAGAGACGTGATGCAAATGGACTCTGAGGGGTTAGAGACCCAGGCAGACAATAGAAAAATTGGATTTGGTTAAACACAAATTCAATAAGAAACACATTTCCTGAGAATACTGACTGAAGGGGAAGATACGGTGAAAGGGTTGGGGAGGAAAAGTACATTAATGTTCTGGAAATATATTAGCTAATTCCAAAGGTCTGGAGGAGAAATTGAAGTGCATCACTCTATTTTTCTCATGGCATACAGGAAATTTATCTAGTTGTGCACCCAGCAAGCAACCACTGAATGATGACACCATGCCTAGCCCTTGACTACTCTGGAAGTAAGAGTTAAACAAGATATGATCTGGGGCTTCCCAGGTGGTGCTAGTGGTAAAGAATCTACCTGCCAATGGTGGAGACATGAGAGATGCAGGTTCGATCCCTGGGTCAGGAAGATCCCCTGGAGTAGGAAATGGTACCCTACTCCAGTATTCTTGCATAAAAAAATTCATGCACAGAGGAGCCTCCATGGGGCAGCAAAGAGTCAGACATGACTGAGCAACTGAGCACACATAAGACATAACCCTCCCTTCCCAAACAGCTCACAGTCTAGAGGAGCTAGTGAACCAACTGTTCTGGGGGATAAGGGCAAAAACAGAGGCATCCATAATATACAGTAGAAACTCAGGTAAAGGCGTGAATGTGTAGTATTCACATTACTTTGGAGACGTGAGTTTAAGTTCACCAGGTGGACAAATTGCAGAGAAAGGTGGAAGACATTTCACTTGGAGCAACACCTAAGGCCAAGAGTAAAAACATGAACCAAATCCATCCTCCCCCATTCTTAGCCCCACTCCATGATTGTCCACCCTTGATAACTCTGAACTCCACAAAAGAGACCAGTCCAGTTTCCAAGTCAGTTAAATTCAGTTCAGTTCAGTTCACTGTTTCCACTGTTTCCCCCATAGACTGCAGCACGCCAGGCCTCCCTGTCCATCACCAACTCTCGGAGACCACCCAAACCCATATCCATTGAGTTGGTGATGCCATCCAACCATCTCATCCTCTGTCATCCCCTTCTCCTCCTGCCCTCAATATTTCTCAGCATCAGGGTCTTTTCAAATGAGTCAACTCGTCACATCAGTTGGCCAAAGTATTGAAGTTTCAGCTTCAGCATCAGTCCTTCCAATGAACACCCAGGACTGATCTCCTTTAGGATGGACTGGTTGGATCTCTTGGCAGTCCAAGGGACTCTCAAGAGTCTTCTCCAACACCAAAGTTCAAAAGCATCAACTCTTCGGTGCTCAGCTTTCTTTATAGTCCAGCTCTCACATCCATACATGACCACTGGAAAAACCATAGCTTTGCCTAGAAGGACCTTTGTTGGCAAAGTAATGTCTCTGCTTTTTAATATGCTGTCTAGGTTGGTCACAGAGTCGGACATGACTGAAGTGACTTAGGAGCAGCAGCAGGTTGGTCATAACTTTCCTTCCAAGGAGTAAGCATCTTTTAATTTCACGGCTGTAGCCATCATTTGCAGTGATTTTGGAGCCCCCTAAAATAAAGTCAGCCACTGTTTTCACTGTTTCCCCATCTATTTCCCATGAAGTGATGGGACCAGATGCCATGATCTTAGTTTTCTGAATGTTGAGCTCTAAGTCAACTTTTTCACTCTCCTCTTACACTTTCATCAAGAGGCTCTTTAGTTCTTCTTCACCTTCTTCCATAAAGGTGGTGTCATCTGCATATCTGAGGTTATTGATATTTCTCCTGGCAATCTTGATTCCAGCTTATGCCTCATCCAGCCCAGCATTTCTCATGATGTACTCTGCATATAAGTTAAATAAGCAGGGTGACAATATACAGCCTTGACATGCTCCTTTTCCTATTTGGAACCAGTCTGTTATTCCACGTCCAGTTCTAACTGTTGCTTCTTGACCTGCATACAGACTTCTCAAGAGGCAGGTTAGGTGGTCTGGTATTCCCATCTCTTTCAGAATTTTCCACAGTTTGTTGTGATCCACACAGTCAAAGGCTTTGGCATAGTCAATAAAACAGGAGTAGATGTTTTTCTGGAACTCTCTTACTTTCTTGATGATCCAACGATGTTGGCAATTTGATCTCTGGTTCTTCTGCCTTTTCTAAAAAAAGCTTGAACGTCTAGAGTTTCACATACTGTTGAAGCCTGGTTTGGAGAATTTTAAGCATTACTTTGCTAGCGTGTGAGATGAGTTTCCAAAGCAGCAGCATCCATCTCTCCTCTATGATGGGAGGATATCTTTTCTGAGACCCTCCCATTCCTACCTGTCTGGAAAGCTCTTTTATACATATATATATGTATTCTTTTTTAAATAATTAGTTAATTAATTTTTGGCTTCATCGGATCTTAGTTGCAGTACCTAAGATCTTTTCACTGTTGTGTGTGGGCTCATTAGTTGCAGTTTTGGGGACTTCTTTGCCCCTCAGCAAGTGGAATCTTATTTCCTCGACCAAGGATTGAACCTACGTCCCTTGCATTGGAAGGCAAATTCTTAACCACTGGACCACCAGGAAAGTCCCTTGAAAGATCTATTCATAGGTAAGAGATTGCCCCTATGTACATTCCAGGGAAGATCTATCTCTTCACCTTTACCATCCTGTACATGAGGCCAGTCTAGATTAAGTTTCTCATCTTCCTGTTTAAATGTGTTCAAATTTCTTCTCTCATATCTGGCATTTCTTTTTACTGAAAGCCCTCTCATACACTACTGGCAAATGATTATTTCCTTTTCTCCATTTCCTACTAGTGTGTGAGATTTTGAAGCACAGAGCTTGGATATATTCACCATGCTCCCTGAGGTGTGTAATCTCCTGCATAACCCAGGGTAGGATCTCAATCAATGTTTTGAATAAGGGAGTCAAGAAACAGGCATATTCCTTCCAGCAGAAAGGAGAGGCGCGTAGGAGCGACCAGGCTGAAGCATGGTTCAATGCCTATACTTTGGGCATAGCGTGTGTCAAGGAAGGTGAATGGTGTGAATCAGGTGAAACAGAGATCCAGTCTGCCGTTCACTCACTCCCTGTGTGACTTCAGGCAGCTCACTTTACCTCACCAGTCAAGAAGGAGATGAGAACAGCTCCTCAGAGTTTCAAGACTAAAGAGACTCTGCCTTTTAACTTAATGTCTGGCATATTATTCGTATTACAGGTGGTGCATAAAGTTAATTTCTTGTCTCCTTAAGTCTCGACTCTAAAAAGACCAACTTCTGAGGCTCCATTTTCAGGGACTGAGCCCAGGCCTGCCTTCAGCAACCACGCGGGGACAGTCTCGGAGTGAAGGAAGCGATCAGCATGGTGAGGCAGGACGCTCTGAGCGGAGTGTCCACACTCAGCTATGGCGGGAGGAGAAAGCTACTACCTGGGACATCCAGTGGGTTAGTATCGCTTGCATTATCTGAGATAATATCATGTTTTGTTCCCTCTACTCATTTCTTCTTGGAAACGGCAGTTTGTCTTAGCTGCTATGAGGAGGACTGACAGAAGAGCCATCTGTGTGCCTTCACATACACAGGCTCAGGTTAGCGAGGGTCTGCTCGGCAGGACCCAGGCACGAGGCAGTGTTCTCTGAGGGCTCCCAAGAGGAAGACTTTTGGTGAGGAGGATCAAAATCCAGGTCATTTGGCCAGTTTCCTCCACTTGGAAGGAGAATCCCTTTCCAGGAAGCAAACACACAGAGCTGAAACTGAAATCTATTTTTTATTTACCTACCAGTAGGATAAGAAAACAACATTTAATGGTTCCTGTTGTGGTATCAAGGAAATTCAATTCTGAAATTGAGGAGAGAGAGAGAAAGAGAGAGAGAGAGAATTAAAACATTTTGTAGAGCTAATCAAATGGATTTAGTACTCTCACTTAGAAAGTGTGTGATTAAAAGAATAAAAATCATATAGTTTATGGCTTCCTTTATTTTATTATGACTGTTTTATTAGAAAAGACATTAGCTATTCGTCTATGAGTGATAGATGCCGAATAAACTGAATTAGGGTTATTATTAAGGCTTCATTAAGCCAAGCAATTTCAATCACTCATTTGTGCTCTCCTTAAACTTAGCATGCTAATTAAGCTAAAAGAGTGTTAATATTTGAAAACTCATCAAGCTCTGGGGAAACAGCTCAAGCCCCACCTCTTCCAAGAAGTCCTCCTTGTGTGTTTCAACCTCTTCAGATTGAGTGATGACTTCTACTCTACACCCCCCTGCCCTAGGCAAGGGACTTAACACATTCTAGGCGGATATTACAGGAACCATCTCATGAGAAATTCTCAATATTAGTGAATTTCTACTTCTGCCAATGCTAAGAATTACACTTCTGTAAAACACAAACAGAAAACAGGATAATGCAATACAAGAAACAAATGTATTCAGATATTGTAAGATGAGAAGCACAAGATTGCAATTTCTGAGAAAAGCAACAGAAGCAAAGAGAACCCAATCATCACCCAAGCTTTCTGGCCCAGGAAGTAACCTATGGATTTTGACACAAATGGGCTGTCTCCCCAGCTCAGCCATCTTCCTGAGCTGGGGAGACAGAGGTGAAAGTTTGAGGAAGTCAGAGCAGCTAAAACCCATGGATTCTACAAAGAGCCCTTCAGTCTTTGGCTGAACACCAACTTGTTCATGTGTAGAGAGAAATCCGTCCTTTGTACTTCTTTCTATTCCAGCTGCAGGAGAAAGAGCTTGTTGACTACACAGGACTTTCAACAGAGACCCCAGATGACCTTATAAGCATGGCTCAAATAGCTCTAAAATAAAGGTGAATCTTGACCTGCCCTAGAACAGCTTAACAGAAAAATTCAAACAGATCAAATAAATCCACAAGTAACTCAACTTCCTGTCAGTAAAACCCCAATACTCTTTAAAGGAATGCAATGGAGTGCTTCATGATATAAAATATGCAATGCCTATACATCCATGGACTTCCCCCAGACAGTAAAAAATTCACCTGTAATGTAGAAGACTTGGGTTCGATCCTTGGGTTGGGAAGATCTGCTGGAGGAGGGCATGTCAATCCACTCCAGTATTCTTGTCTGAAGAATCCCCATGGACAGAGGAGCCTGGCCAGCTACAGTTCACAGGGTCGCAAAGAGTCAGTCACAACTGAGCTACTAAGCACACAGAACACACATCCATACCTCCTCCAGGGGATCTTCCCAACCTAGGGATCGAAGCCAGGTCTACCACATTGTAGGTGGATTCTTTACTGTTTAAGCCAACGAGGAAGTCCAATTAAAAGTTACCAGACAGTAAAAGAATTAGGAAAACTGAACCCAGAAACAGGGATGATGGAATTTGCAGAAAACGGCTATGATAAACGTGCCACATATGCTAAAGTGTATAATGGAAAACATGAATATGATGAGAAAAAAATGGAAGATAATAAAAAAAATAACTAAGTGGATGGTTCAGCAGGTAAAGAATTTGCCTGCAATACAGGAGACATGAGAGATGCTGGTTTGATTCCTGGGTGGGGAAGATGCCCTGGAGAAGGAAATGGCAACCCATTCCAGTATCTACGGTTCAAAGAGTCAAACACAACTGAAGCGGCTTCATGCCCATGCATGCGTATAACTAGTCACTTTACTGTACAGAAGAGATTGGCACAACATTACAAATAAACTACTTCAATAAAAAATAAAATAAAATATTATAAAGAATGATCACATGGTTAAGAAAGCACCAAAGTTGGGATTGTAGTGAGATGTAGGCAGGTAACACTCTTTCCCAGAGAATGGAGCTAACAGGCAGAGGACAGTCCTGCCTCTGGTCTGCTTGACCCAACGTTCCATGCTCATGTCAGAGTTCTCATCTCCTTGAGTTATACTTCTGTCTCTCTCTGCGCCTGAGTTCTTGGCTTTTGTCTCTCCAGATCCTCCTAAGATTTTCCTTCTGCCTAGCTTCTTTGCTTTGGCAGTTTCTTTTCAAGGATTTGATGAAAGATGTTATCCAAAGTGACTTCCAGAATTGCTTTCCTTTTTCAATGTTGGGGTTGGAAGTGAGGCTAGAGAGCCTCTCACTCCCTATCACAGCTGTATTTAATTTGTGTGTGTTTCTTTTCTTGTTAATTCTTTGTTTTCATACTAAATGAAGGCTGTATCATAAGATGACATGTATCAATGGTCTGATTTCACCTGTGCCCAGACAGCACCTGGCCCAGAAAAGGGGATCAATAGTGCTTGTTACATAGAACCCTGGAGAAGGAAATGGCAACCCACTCCAGTATTCTTGCCTGGGAAATCTCATGGACAGAGGAGCCTGGTGGGCTACAGTCCATGGTGTCACAAGAATTGGATACAACTGAGTGACTAAACCACCACCACCACATAGAACCTTAAAGAAGAAGCTCCAAGGAGAAGTCACAAGCTTGGAAGCCAGAAGGAAAAGGCCAGGCCCCTCATTCTTTTACTGATCAGCTCAGTGACTTTCTTTTCTTCATCTGTTTTGGAGAAAATAGCTCAGAAGGTTGTGGAGACACTCAATGAAGGGCGCCTGTTATTATCATTACTTTTGCTTCTCCAGTTTTTTGTGGGGAGATGAGTCTAATTAGAATCTGATTCATTTCTTACAATAAACTTGAACAAAAATGCTGCAATGTGATCAGTTAGATACTAAAATGTGATTGATTTGTGTGGTTTCAAGAACATCAGAAATACGAGGCAGCAGAGTGGCAACCCACTCCAGCGTTCTTGCCTGGAGAATCCCAGGGATGGGGGAACCTGGTGGGCTGCCGTCTATGGGGTCGCACAGAGTCAGACATGACTGAAGTGACTTAGCAGCAGCAGCAGCAGCAGAGAGTAATACAGCCTTGTCAAGTCCAAAGAAAACATCTCCTAATCTTAATCCATGTAGGGCAATCAAGAATTATATTGACCAACATATTGTTTGATGCTCACGATGAGATCATGTGATTGCCTTCCAAATGGAAAAGCATTAGTCAGAAACTCTGTGCCGTTGTATTTAAATACATCAAGGGGAGAGGGGAATGGGCACAATTCCTCAAAACCTAAGTCCCTGGAGAGAAACAGAACACCGGATACCAGTCAGTTTTCACCTCATTCAACAATTCTCTAGGAAAACTGGAAATAAGACCCACACTTCTGGCACTCTTTAACTTCAGCAGCAACAGGCACATCTTAGCTGCAAGACTGAGTTCCGTGGGAGAAATCTCTCCACTTTGGGAAATGACTTTATTGGATTTATTGGCTGAGCAGCTGATCTAGACAGTGCAAGGTAAAAGCTCAGTGCTGAAATGGATAAGATTATGGTTGAAATTAATGAACCGAGAAGGAAATAGGAAGGTTGCATATTAAGCGCTTTCCCGTGAAGGTTCTGGAGATCAGAACGGAATGCTGTGAAACTAATGAGCAAGTCATGCCAGCCTACAAGGCTTCAGCCTTGGTAATGATCTTCCTCTTAAGAAACATATTCTAATCAAACCTTAGTCCCTAAACACTGTCTCACAGAAAAACATTTTCTTAACACACCGGTTCCACAATACAGGTAGATTAAGAACACAGCAAAAGGTTAGAGAGGCAAAGATAATAAATGTTTCTAATAATAAAAATTTTCTTAAGCACACCATTATGGGCTTCATAGAAAGGAAGTGATGATTTTAAGAAACTCAAGAATCAGAGCTATTGACAACAGAGGGCGAGTCAGAGTGCCTATTTGTTTTCAGAGAGTATTGAAAAGCCCCCTTCAGCCTTCAAGAGACCTCACTTTTACTGCTTCCAATTCAGATTGTTTCATGGGTAGAGCTGTCAGATTAAGTGTATAATGTTAAGGTAAATTTGAACTTGAAATAAAAATATGTGTTTAGTGTAAATAGGACCTAAATAAATGCATAGGTTATACTTATGGTAAAATACTGTTGTTAATTTGAAAGTAAAGCTAACTGGGCAACCTATGTGTTACATCTGCTGTATGTGGTATCAGTATCCATAGGTGATGTAGCGAAAAGAGAAATATCAATACTACCGTGACATGAAAGTACCAGACAAAACAGTTTGTTATTTGCTGTTAACATGTTTTACAAAGTGCTTTCCCAAAGTGCCTAGGCTCATTTTTAAACTCAAATAATCCCACTGAGGCCAGTATTTGAAAAATATAATATTAAAATTGTTGCTACAATGTATGTATATAAACGTACGTGTGAGAGATAGAAAGGGAGAGAGGAGAAACAGAGAAGGTTATTAGTGCAAAAATGTATTATTTACAATAACAAATTAAAAGTATCTGTATATATTTGGTTATATAGTTGCATATGTACCTAGACATGTATATATGTATATATATGTTTACATCTATATATATAATTAGTTATCAGTCAGTTCAGTCAGTCATGTCATTAGTTATAGTTGCATGTATACTAGATATAGATAGCGTTATATATAAATATATGATAAAGAGGAAGATTGAGAGAGAGGAATGAAATAAACTTTAAAAAAGTTTAATTCTTTTTTTAGGTTTTGCGTTTAAGTCTGTAATTCATTTTTTGAGTTAATCTTTGTATCGGGATGATCTGCTGAAGAAGGGGTAGGCTACCCACTCCAGTATTCTCAAGCTTCCCTGGTGGCTCAGATGGTAAAGAACCCGCCCGCAATGCAGGAGACCAGGGTTCAATCCCTGGGTCGGGAAGATTCCGTGAAAAAGGGAAAGGCTACCCACTCCATTACTCTGGCCTGGAGAATTCAGTTCATGGGGTCACAAAGAGTTGGACATGACTCAGCAACTTTTACTTTTTTATCTATGGTAACAAGGTATGATCAGTTGTTGTTGCTGGGTTTTAGCATAAAGATACTCAATTTTTCTAGCACCATTTGTTCTCAACAGTGAGGCATGTGGGATCTTAATTCCTGGAACAAGGATCTAACACGTGCCCTCTGCATTGGAAGATAGAGTCTGAACCACTGGGCCACCTGGGAAGCTCTGAGAAAAGCAATAAACTCTGAGGTGGAGAGAGACAGATACGCCTAGATGCCTGGGATGGATGAGCTTTCTAACTTAGAGCCAGCATTTAGCTCTAGGTTTCCAGGTAACCTAGGTAAAGAGAGGAGGTATAGGGCATCATTTATTCCATTGCTTTGTGCTTCAAGTACTCCTGCAATAAACCTAAAAAGAAAACATTTCATGTTTTCCTGACCCCTACTTTTAAAAAACCCCGTTACAAGATGTATGGCAATATATAAGGAAATTCCATCTGATTTAGATGCCTTGTTTCTTTGCTTGTATAACATATTCTGCTTCCCACGATGAAGCTGACCCCAATCCTTCTTCACTTCTTCTACGTATGGAGATGTTTGTGGTCTTCATCACCTACCAGCCCACTATAGACCCTGAAACACTGAGGGAACACCTCTCATGAATTTGAATGAAAATGTCAGATTTGCAGAATCCAGCAATGTTCCTTGGAGAAGGCAATGGCACCCCACTCCAGTACTCTTGCCTGGAAAATCCCATGGGCAGAGGAGCCTGGTAGGCTGCAGTCCATGGGGTCGCTGAGGGTCGGACATGACTGAGCAGCTTTACTTTCACTTTCCACTTTCATGCACTGGAGAAGGAAATGGCAACCCACTCCAGTGTTCTTGCCTTAAGAATCCCAGGGACGGGGGAGCCTGGTGGGCTGCCATCTCTGGGATCACACAGAGTCAGACACGACTGAAGTGACTTAGCAGCAGCAGCAATGTTCCTTAGTCAAAGCTATCTTCATAGCAACATGGGAGCCTAAAATCCCATAGGAAGACATAAAATTCTTTGGATGATGAATTATAACATACTTTTTATGAAAGGAAGTGTTGTTGTTGTTTTTTTTAATGTTTTCCATTTAACCATTAACTAAACCACTATGCTGGGGATTCTGAGGACATGTTCAAGATCTGAGTTTTTACCTCCTTTTATTTATGGTGCATATGTGTTCAATTGTTCAGTCATGTCCAACTCTTTGCAACCCTATGGACTATAATCCATCAGGCTCCTCTCTCTGTGGGATTTCCCAGGCAAGAATACTGGAGTGGGTTTCCACGCCCTCTCCAGGACTGAACCTGCACCTCCTGTGTCTCCTACATTGCAGGTGGATTCTTTACCACAGAGGCACCAGGGAAACCCCTTATTTATGGTTGCTCCATGTAATTCAGGATTCTTCCAAGAAATTATTATGATCCAGATGTTTTAATCTTCATAATATTTTGTGCTATTTGAAAGTGAAAGTGTGGAAGTGAAAGTCACTCAGTCGCATCTGACTCTTTGCAACCCCATGGACTATACAGTCCATGAAATTCTCCAGCCCAGAATTCTGGAGTGTGTAGCCCCTTCTCCAGGGGATTCAAATTGTGCATTCGATTTTGAAGTCAATTTAATGGTGTAGGACAAGCACTTCCTCTCTTAATAAAATAAAATACAAAATAAACAATTAATGTGTAACAGATAAAGAAGAATTGAAAAGTTTTCTGAGAACCTCTGGTTATTAAACATATACAATACAGATGCCTTTAACTAACGTTCTACAGTAGCTCTCAATATGACCAAAGTAGTTTAGAAAACCGCTGTCTTGAAAGATTTCCACACCCATCTGCAAGGTCTAAATGCAGCCTGCTGCCTGTTTTTTACAAATGCATTTTTTTTGGATCAAAGTCACCATCATTCATTTGCATATTGTCTCTGCAATATGCAAATATGGCAGAGACTCTGGCATGAAAAAGCTAGAACATTTACTATTCTGGCTTCTTGCAAAAATCTTTTCTGACCTCTGATGCAGAGTATACAGTCATAGAAAGAGGAGGTTCTCTAGCCAGGAGTGGCAGTAGGAACACTGATGATCTGGTTATTATCAGAGGAATAAGAAGATACAGAGCACAGAGTGGACATAATGCCCACGATTTTGGCCTTTTTGTGTCATGGCTTAGAATCAATAACTGAATATTTCGCACTAACAATCCACCCTAGAAAATATGATCTCTGAAACTCTCTGAGCCAAGGTCAAGGACACAGACAAGAGGGAGACAGAGGGGACTAAATCTTTGATTTAGCATATACATTTGGAAGGTTGATTAACGTTTCTGAGTGACAATTTCCTCATCTCTAAATTGAGGGTAATGATGTCAGGTGACAAAAATTAAAGAAATGATGCATGAAAAAACATTGGCCCAAAGTAAGTACCAATGCATGATAAACATTAAATAGGGCAGCTTCTTGAACTAGCTTGACTCCACAGGTCTCCATCTATTAGATAATTATACTGCAGATGCTGTCTCAGGGACAAGATTCTTTCCCTTGGCACAACTATTGCTTTGTTCTCCCATCACCACCTCCTGGATTCCTCACCCTCTAGTCTGTACCTGGCTTCTCTGAACTCTGCGTCTGTACACAGCTTTGCATTGCCTTGGGCCCGGCTCAATTCAGGGCATATTTTCACTTCTGTCTCTGTGACCCATTGAGCCATCTGTCTCTATTGTTTAAGATACAGTACTTAATAAAATTTAGGACAAAGGAAATGTATTCCCTCCTGGGAGACAGTGAATATTATTAACCCTAATGTTCTGCCTTCAATATTATATAAAGTGGAGATAGGATTGTTATAGCTGAAGAGTGAGTTTAATAATCAAAAGGCATCTTTAATTTTATACTATCAGACCACTGAAGAAGATAAAAGATGTAAAGTATGTTTTAAAGTCCCTAGAAAAAGGATATGCTTGATCTAGCTTATTGTTTCCTATTAAATCATGGGTCACAGGTCAAGGGTAAATAGAAGAGAGGGACGGAAGATGCTGTTTTTAATTGTAGAGTTGGAAGGGTATATGCAAGGCATTTCTATGCCTTGTCATTTCTAGAGTTATTTTACTATATATATATATTACCCTTAACATCTTTCATTCCTTGTTGTTCATGGCATTGCAACCCAGTAAGACAAAGCGAAAAATAACGTTCTCTTTTGGAAAGCAGATGATGATGTAAAGGGCAAAAATTGTTGTGAATTGCTCTACATTGTACAGTTATTAGTGAAGCGGGTTCCAGGTGGCAGGTAAGTAGATCATGGTTCAGTCCGTAGCTGGAGATTTTAGTTGGGGATTTTAGGTCAGTCCTACCTAAGGAACTCTGGACTGTGAATCCCATCAGTCAAATGTGGCCCCATTGTTTAAGGACTCCAAACATATCCTGGAGAAAGGGAAAGGGGGCTCATTTAGTCAGTTAGCAGTAACAGCAAAAAATGATCAGCCAGTGTTGGCCAGTTACCCTGCTAGGCAGTGAAACACAGAAGAATAATTGAGACTTAGTGCCTACCCCATAAGAACTTCACAGTTAAGAAGCACGTTATTACGATTAAAATACAGTGATTTAAATGCAGATATAAAGGTAATCAGGGCACATATCTGGAGCAGAAAGTATGCCTGTTTAAAATAAGTTTAGGGAATTCTCTGGTGGTTAAGTGATTATGACTCCATGCTCCCAATGTAGGGGGCACAGGTGTGATTCTTGGTCAGGGAACTAAGATCCCATATGCCCCATGGGCAGCCAAAAAGGAAACACACAAATAAGTAAATAAATAAAAATAAAAACTAAGTTAAGCTTAAATATTTACTTATTTACTTACTCTCCAAAAATGCAACCTGGAGCAGAATTAAGTGCGTGGAGAACTTCCTGGAAGAGGTGACCTCTAAGTTGAAACCAGAGAGATGAGTGAGACAAATTTAAAAAACAGGTTACAGGGACTTCCACCAAGAGGGAACAACACACAAAAAGCTTAAAAGCCACAGAACTAACTGCAAAGCACAAGAGTGAGGAGCAAGGTCAACTATGTGTTGTTTGCTTAGCCGCGTCCGATTCTTTGCAACCCCATGAACTGTAGCCCACCAGGCTTCTCTGTCCGTGGAGTTCTCCCAGTAAGAATACTGGACTGGATAGCCATTCTCTTCTCCAGGGGATCTTTCCGAACCAGGGATCAAACCAGGTCTCCTACACTACTCTTTACCATCTGAGCTACCAGGGAAGCCCAGTGTAAACTATGGACTGCAGTTAATAATTAGAGCATCAATACTGGCTCAGCTGCAATGTGCCACGCTAATGCAGAATGTTGCAAATAAGGGAAACTGCAGGGACTGGAGGTTTGGGGAGAAGAGTATAAGGGGAATCTGTACTTTCTGCTCCATTTTTCTGTAAACCTAAAACTATTCTAAAAAATAACGCATGTACACCCGTGGTGGATTCATGTCAATGTATGGCAAAACCAATACAGAATTGTAAAGTAAAATAAAAAACAAATTAATTAATTTAAAAAAAATAAAAAATAAAGTACTAACTTTAAAAAGCGATCAAAGATGACAGTGTTTAGAAAACACAGTCATAAGCTATGATTAGAATGTATCACAGATACAGAGGATATACTTGGAGGTGAACAGAATCAGGATCATGAACAACTTGAAAGGAAGAGCAAATGTTTGAGACCTTTATTCTAAGACACATTAATCATTTTATCAGTGGAAGTGATAAAATCAGATATTTTTGCTTTTTTTTTTTTTTTTGAGAACATTTTAGGGACTCTTGAGAGAAAGAGTGTAAGGGATTCAAATTTGTGACCTGGAGCAAATTACTGAACCTCCACATATTTCTATCTGTAACATGTAATTAGTATTCCCTGACTCTCAAGTTGTTGTGGAAATAAAAAGCAAACAAATAGGGTCTTTCCTTAATGGTCCAGTGGTTAAGGCTTCCCTTCCAATGCAAGGGGTATGGATTCAATCTCTGGTCAGAGACCTCAGATCCCACATGCCTCACAGCCAAAACACCAAAAAAAAAAAAAAAAAAAACCACACACACACACACATAAAACAGAAATAATATTGTATCAATTCAAAAAGACTTTAAAAATGGTGAGATATTTCCAAAAGTGTCTGACCCCAAATGGTCCCCGAATTTTTCTTGTTACACCCTTTCTTATCAAGGAACATGCCTCTTGGAAGTCCTCCTTTTCAAGAACAGTAGAACACTTACAGAGTGGGTTTTTTAAATTAAATTTTTTTCTCTCTTGACTGACACATAACTGATATGTAACACTGTATAAATTTAAAGTATAAAACAGGATGATTTGATACACATATATATATCAGTAATGATTCCTATCATGAGTGTTAAGTACACATTTGTTGACTAAATGAATGAATGAATCTGAGAGTTATCTTGAAGGGATTGACTTGCATGAGGAGGGCTGGGTCTTCCCCGGTTTGAACGTCCTTCTCGTGACATTCCAACTGAGTTTTTAAATTCCTCAGCTGTTCACTTATTCACACTGACACTTCATTAGCACCATATCTGTTTGTGAGGAAATCTGGCAAAGTTGATTCCTCCAGGCAACTCGTTTGTACTTTTTGTCCTTTGATTGCAATTAATGAGATGAATTGTTTATCTACTTCCCATTATGCTTTGATGAGGCCCATACAAGTACATTCTCCAGGAATACACGTATTTAGTATGAGTGTGTTGTCTTACTGGGAGAGCAGTGTTATTATACCGCTTCATTAATGCCTGTACATGTGGTTCAATTAAGATTTACAAATTAGGTTTAATTAAGGTTTATAAGCAGTGAAGTGAACTCCTGGCTGTATTAAAACTGCTGATTCCTCTTCTTATTCTTCTTTCTTCCTTTTTTCTTATATAGCCTTAATTATTATTAGAAAAACATCAAGAGGGCACTGGAGCTGGAAGGGGGTCTTCTCTGAGCATCTGACGTCTATTACTGTCCCCACAGTCCTTCTCTCAATGAGTTCCGGAACATAGGTGCCAGAACGTACATTACATCTAGATCACACCCCATTTGCATCAGCAAAAAGTGTCCAGGGCCACTGGAAACAAAGTACTCATATCAGCTAAGTGACACTGGAGTAGTTACTCACCTTTTCCTGTTCTGAAAATGCAGAGATAATAACACCTTCTTTGCTATGTGACTACAGAAATTACTTGAAGTGATTTTGGTAAAGCATCTGGCATGGAGCTCAATAAATGATAGCTATCATCAGGTGGCTCAGTGGTAAAGAATCCACCTGCCAATGCACGAGACGCAGGAGATGCAGGTTTGATCCCTGGGTCAGGAAGATCCCCTGGAGAAGGAAATGACAACCCATTCCAGTATTCTCGCCTGGGGAATGCCATGGACAGAGGAGCCTGGTGAGCTACAATCCATGGGGTTGCATAGTCAGACATGACTGAGCAATTGAGCATACATCATTAATAAGCGTACACAATTTGGGCCTTTCCTCATGGTCTGGTGGTTACAACTTCACCTTCCAGGGCAGGGATGTGGGTTCCATTGCTGATCAGGGAAGTTCCAACATGCGTGGCTGCCAAAAAAGCAAAACATGAAACAGAAGCAATATCATTAGAAAAAAGTTCAATAAAAACAAAAAATAATGGTCTACATGAAAAAAAAATCTTTTAAAAAAACACACAATTAGATGTGTTAATAAAGGAAAAAAGCAAAGGGAAGCTTGGCTGACCTTTAAACAGCAAAATGATGCTGTTGTAATGCTTCAGGGTGTCAACCAGGTCTCTGTTTGTCTGTCTCTCTTTCTCTGCTTCTCTGTCTCTCTTGTCCTGGTTCTCTTCAAATTCAACAGATACAAGTACATAATGAATACCTATAAAGTGTCAGACAGTGAACAGAGATTTTTTAAAAAAAAATGAAACAAAAATTACAGCTCCCTGTCTGGAAGGAAGATAAGACGAGGTATGAGAAATAAAAGTCAGTGTCATCTGAGGTAGAGCTAGGCACAGGTTTCAGCGATCCTGGCAAGGAAGGAAGGATCCTGCCCCGAGTAAGTCGGTGCTCAATTGACTGGCTGGCTTTGTGTGTGCAGACGGGGGCAGCGTGGTGCTGGCTCATTCCTTCTTCTTGTCAAAAGATTTCTGGTTTCCAAGATATGTGGAAAATTGATGTTGATATGAAATTCCACTTAATAACAAGTAGGCAGCATCAAGAAACTTCTTTTAGGTAAATGAGCTTCATGTGGCTTTGTCTAACTCACAACCTTATAGACTAGGAAGTTCAGTTCGGTCACTAGGTCGTGTCCGATTCTTTGTGACCCCATGGACTGCAGCACGCCAGTCCTCCCTGTCCATCACCAACTCCCGGAGCTTGTTAAAACTCATGTGCATCGAGTTGGTGATGACATCCAACCATCTCATCCTCTGTCATCCCCTTCTCCTCCTGCCTTTAATCTTTCCCAGCGCCAAGGTCTTTTCCAATGAGTTAGTTCTTCGCATCAGGTGGCCAAAGCACTGGAGTTTCAGCTTCAGCATCAGTCCTTCCAATGAATATTCAGGACTGATTTCCTTTAGGATTGACTTGTTGGATCTTCTTGCAGTCCAAGGGACTCACAAGAGTCTTATCCAACATAACAGTTCAAAAGTATCAATTAGACTAGGAAACTAAGAACCTAATCCAAGACCTAGTTATGCCCCTCTCTGAATCTTTATTTCCCTTCCTTGAAATAAAACATGGAGGTATCTCTCTCTGCCTCATGTTCCCCTAAAAATCATTAGCAAAATCCAGAGAGAAGGTGGATGTAGCATTATGAAGGATTAGAAAATGCTTGTTAAATTGTATATAGCTATATAAACATAAGAGGTTATTATTATGTTGATTATCATTGTTGACAACGCCGACAAATGCGCTAATTATGCTCATAAAATGAAGATGCAAATGCTTTACTCTGGACTTTCAAGAGAGGCTTATTCTTCTCCTAAAAGAGAGATTATAAGCACAAAATATTCCTTTTTATTAGCACTCCCTGCAATAACTGTCCCGTGTAATATTAATAACAATAATAAAATGTAAGTCAGTTCCTCATTATTTTCAGGGGGAAAAGAACACGAGAGCTAAAAACTTGAGTGAGCAGGAACTTGTCTCTTTTAATGATATCTGTAAAAAGGCAAAGGATGTGCCGGTACATCTGTGTTCCTCTCCAACACCCTCTCTTTTGCATTTTCCCTAATTCCTGTTTGCGTCCCTTTCCTGTTTGGCCTCTTTTGTGACCTCAGTGGATGTATTAATAAAAATGACCATGACGAGCCCTACAGCTGATCTTCTCTATTGTCCAAAAGACGTATCCTCCCCAAACCGTCCTAGACCTGTCGAGTGGTATTTATCAGTACATTTGGCCAGAGTCCTTGGATGAATTCTGATTGCATATGACAAGGTTCACTTCAAGGACTCTTGTTTAATCTGGGTTGCACATACATGAAGAAGCTGCTACCCAGAAAAACTATGACAACTCAGTTTTTCTACATCATTTGGCACAAGCTGTGCTTGAACAGCTGGGTCAAACTTGACTAAAGGAAAACATATCTGCCTTGACTTTCCTTGACTGGTTCTGAAAGACACTTGGGCTTTACACCCTTTCAGTGAGGCTCTATGTTGGGTCAGGCAGTCGTCTAGGTCCTGTCAATGATATAGGAAGAAATAACTTGGATTCTCACCAACAATTAATAGCTTCTAATTTGTCTGAGTGAACGTTGTTTAACACATTGCTACGAAAGCAGTGCCTTAAAGAAACATGAATTTATCATCTTACAATTCTGGTGATCATAGTCTGAAATAGGTTTCACTGGGCTGTTGTTCAGTCACCAAGTCATGTCCGACTCTCTGCAACCCCATGGACTGCAGCACTCCAGGCCTCTGTCCCTCACCATCTCCTGAAGTTTGCCCAACTTCATGTCCATTGCATTGGTGATGCCATCCAGCCATCTCATCCTCTGGTGCCCTCTTCTCCTTCTGCCTTCAATCTTTCCCAGCATCAGGGACTTTTCCAATGAACCCGTGGGCTAGTATCAAAGTATCAACAGGGGTGTGTTCTCTCTGTAGCCTCTAGGAGAGAATCTTCTTCCCTCATCTTCCCAAGCTCTTGAAAGCTGCCTCTACTTCTTGACTCTTGGTCCTTTCCTCCATCTTCAGAGAAAATGATGCAGCATCTTCTAATCTCTAACTCTGACTGCCCTGTATCCCTCTTCCACCCATAAGAACCCTTGTGATGATGTTGAGTCCATATGGATAATTCAGCAAAATTTCCCCATCTTAAAGTCAACATTAACTGCATTTGTGATCTAACTTCCCCCTCCCACATAACTGGACATAGTCCTAAATCCCTGGAGTTAGAACATGGCTGTCTTTTGCCTTACCACACTGACATTACCTAAATTGGGAAACAGCTGGTACATATCAGCAGAAATCCTATAATGATATGAATTCTATAATCGATATGATATGATTCATGCTATTTACATGAAGGGAAAGTCACAAAGTACAACCCAGAAGGGGAAAAAAAGAAGGTTCACAGTGGTCACAAAAAGACTAGATTATAGATGTTAAAAAGGAAAGAAGAAAAAATATAGAAAAATATAAACTCCAGTTAAATTTATTAGGAGTTCGGTCTTGTTCATGTATCAGCCAGAGGAAAGAGAGAGACTGGAGAAGGCACCCTCACCGTGAAAAGCCTCGATCCCTAAATAATATGCCAGTTTCTGCTCCTGGTACATGGACGCACAAACTCACACGGAAGGATGTGGAGTGAAGTCTAGCCGGGCTTCGCCATGATCCAACGATGGAGAAAGAAGCGGGGGATTTTGGGGGAGGGCTGGACCTCTCCATCACAGATTGGAGAGCCTGAGCACTGTGTTTCCATGTTCAGCATCCTCACCCTCTGCTAACTCCTGACCTGCTTTCCCCTATTACTTGTACGTCCAGTTGAACAAATGTGTCATTCCTTCTACTCTCGCTTATGTAAAGACCCCTGATATCATACAGGGTCCTTGGACCCCAGGTCATGGAGCACACCAGTCTTATCACAGTGGACATGTAGAGGAGAGCAGCAGTAATGTTAAGGAAATAAATGTGGAAAAAAATAATGATTCAAGCCACTAGTAACATGGAAAAAGAAAAGGCTCTGGTATATGATCGAGTTCCACTTTGTCACTTCCTATAAAAAAATAGAAAATTTAAAGTTAATTATCTATCACTGCCCTCACTTGCAAAACAAGCATAATCAAACCTTCCTTAAGGAGTATATTGGATGAATTATATTAGGATATCTGCCTGCAATGCAGGAGACCCAAATTTGATCCCTGGGTCAGGAAGACCCCCTGGAGAAGGGAATGACAACCCACTCCAGTATTCTTGCCTGGAGAATTCCATGGACAGAGGAGCCTGGTGGGCTATAGTCCCTGGAGTTGCAAGAGTCAAACACGACTGTGTGATTAAGCACCTACACATGGTAGAGTATAAAAACAGTGTAGTCCTTTGCTCAGCACTTACTGATAAGTTTTAAATAAAAGATGCTATTAACACACTTGATGTTTATATTGTTTGGCTAAAATGGTAATCCATTTCTTATATCTTCCCATTTTAAGGAAAGGAAATTAAATTTGAAAGATTAACAAGATTTGGCTACATTTTTTTCCCCTCTTGAGTTAAACCATAAGTTTAATATGCAACTTTGCCAGTTATATTTCTGAATCAATTTTTGTCACTTGGACTATGAAAAAACAAATCAGGGCACCATCAATAATTAAGCAGAGAATATTAGTTTTGCAACCACCTTCTTAGCAAAATAAGCAATTGAGAAATAGCTTCTAACATAATCCTTTTAAACAGCAAACATGAAAGCATCAATTTCTACATGCATATGCCATTGTTTATAAATAACCCACTTGCTGATGTGTAAATTATATCAATATTATACTGTTTTATTACTTCAGAGACAAATGGAATCACCTTTCTAAAGAATCTCAAATGATGCTGAATTTAATTTGCAGTTCATGGAATCATAGACATTAAAGTTTGGGCAGGATTGAATCTGTGTTTTCACAAACTGTCCTCTGGTATATGAATATTTTGTTACATGCTTACCAAGTGGGTGCCCACTCTCTCTCCTAGTACTGACAGAGAGTTTGCTACTTCATGGGAGGAGGTTTAATCTATGGACTGACCTGTACAGCATTAATTTGTTACTTAATGGATTAATTCAAAATGAACGTTTTCTGCATATCAGACTAGGTGTTGGTCAGAAGCGTAAGATTAATAATAGTCTCCATATTCTGAGAGCTTTCTGTAAATCGGAGACCCTGTAGGCTGTCTCTTTTAATCTTCCTACTGCAACCTGTAATTCAACTTTATTGTTAGTCACATCTTAATATGAGAAAACTAAAGCTTAAAAAGATAATCTGCCTATAATCATGCAGCTACCTGAATTCAGGGGTGAGGACAGCGTCTCTTTTTAAATGCATTTTTATTGGAGTATGGTTGCTTTACAATATTGTGTTAGTTTTTATCGTACAGTGAAGTGTGTCAGCTATAAGTTAACACATACCCCCTCTTTTTTGGATTTCCTTCCCATTTAGGTTACCAGAGGAGGACAGTGTCTTTATGCTGTTTTCTGTTCACTCCTAAATTGCGTAATGATCCCAGCTCTTAAAAATTCTAGACTCAATGTTAAGACATGAAAATAAATGAATTAAGAGACAAGTTAAGGAGAGTCACAACAGACATACACACACACAGTATCATGGGAGCACAGGAGAACACACTCTTAGAATATATTTCTATTTGTTTTTTTTTTTTAATTTTATTTTTACTTTATTTTACCTTACAATACTGTATTGGTTTTGCCATACATTGACATGAATCCACCACGGGTGTATACAAGCTCCCAATCCTCTATTTGTTTTTCAAATCTATCCCCTTCAAAAAGTAAGAATTAAAATCAATTACTTGGCCAGATAAAATGTCATGTGCCCTTTAAAGACAAACCTACATCTTGCTGGACTTTGGATTTTAGGTTCTAACATAGTGATGATATCAAAATTTACATTCCATCAGTTAGAGGTTATACACATGTAAAGTCTTCTCATCGTTACTGTGCACGTACAAAATTGCCTTTTACGTGTGCCAGGCCTGGTTCTAGTACCTCCCTTTAGGATTCTTTCTTTGATTTCAGTTTCTTCATGAATTCCTTTATCACATATTGGCCTAAATTAAATAATTACAGAAAGCCTACTTGTCAACCAGCACTATGATGATGATGACGATGATGGAGAAGAAATTTAGTGAAAGCTGTCTGATAGTCCCTGAGATGGAATAGCCACTGGATTAAGGCCATGGACTCTGGAGTAAACTAGATCTGGGGCCATCATTCACTACCTGTGACCTTGACCAAGGAACTTAGCCTCCTTAATCCTCTTTGTTTACCCACTGGTGAAATGAGTATTTTATTGTTTATCATGAGAAGTACACAAAATAATCCAGGTGAAGTGTGTACATGAGACTCAGGGTGATTTACCAATTGTTGATTATGTGATGTCTTTTTTATAACTATGAAATAGTAACCGATTTCAGAAGTGCAAACTGAAGGCTGTACCCTTCCTCACAGCCAAACTTATCTTCTGATAGGAGTAACAAATAATACTTGATACGTGTAAGGTATTTGATTATTTATAGATGCTTTTCTATTAATGATCTCATTTAACCTACACATGAACATAGGAAGGAGGCCATATCATCCTCATTTTGATGGTGAAAACTGAGACCAAAGAACTTGAAAAGGTTTTCCTCGGCTTTTCCAGTGGTTTACCAATGGCTAATGTGACAAAAAATAAAGCGATAAATTACATTAATGGCGTCTTCTTGAACGACAAAACTTTCTTTGCATGTTTAAAATTTTTTAAACAATAAATTTTATTATCATCACTTTATTGAGATTGATTTTATTAATTAAAATTTCAAAGCATTTGCTTCATTTAATAGGACAAATTCTGCCCCACTGCATTTCAATGTTAGCTATAATTAATGATGATATTATGAAAATTAATGCTTTTCCATTATCCATCATGACATCATCAGTACTAATGATCTGTTGCTTCTCTGCTGATGGCAGTTAAAGGAGCCACATTTTAAAGAGGAGAGAAGAGCCTGAATCATTTTCAGACCAGTAAAATCCTCTCCACTTAGGGAATATTTAATTCTGTATTCATGCAACAAGCATGGTACAAAAATAACCTGTATTCCAAAACCCAAGGCATAATCAGGAATCTAGCATGACATAACTGATCATTATAATTAAAGAAACATTGGGTAAGTATATCCTCCCAAAGGGTTCTTCTGTTGTTCTTCCGTTGAGATGTACTTTCTAACACTTAAAGTTCCTTTTTCAGAACTTAACATGGGATATTGGGGAAGAAAAAAATAAGAAGTTAGTAGAGATAACGGGTTTTATATATACTAATTGTTTAATGCCCATTTAACCACAAAAAATAAATATAACACCCTCAATCACTATACCTGAAACCAGAGCTCCAGACAGGGTTATACAGCTAACAAGAGGAGAAGACTCAACCTTTTAAAGGTAAACATTGCTGGAATATTAATAATTCATGCCTGTCAGCAGCAGCTTAATAGAAACTTCTCCTGAAGAGGGTGGGTAGAAATATTGCCCAATTTTGCCTGTGGCTTAGATCAGAGAATTGGGTGACTTTTATTTATAGAAGCATTGATTTGAAAAGATTTTGTGTAAATAATTGATGGACGAGACAATGATTAATTTGCCAACAAAGTAGATGGAATCTGAAAGTTAGAGCTGGAGAGTGTCTTGTAAACCCTCCTTCTTCACAGAGAAAACAGAAGATGTGAATATTTCAGGGACATGTTGTGCTGGGTGTGATTGAGGACAAGCCCTTAGATGTCCCTAACTCAGATCACCACCACGTCTCTCCATCACCCCTTGTGGGCACAAAGATGCGTGTTCACTGGGAAGTCTACGAAATGAACAGAAAGGGCCAGGCAAAGGCTTCGACTTCTTGCAGAAAGAAACACAATGAGAATGATATATTTTTTCTTCTTTTTCCTGTAGGAAGATTATGGGGCTTCCCTGGTGACTCTGATGGTAAAGAATCTACCTGCAGTGTGGGAGATCTGGCTTCAATCTCTGGTTTGGGAAGGTCCACTGGGAAAGGAAATGGTAACCCACTCCATTATTCTTGCCTGGAGAATACCATGGACAGAGGAGCCTAGAGGACTGCAGTCCATGGGGTCGCAAAGAGTCAGACACAACTGAGTGACGAACACACACACACAGGAAGATGATGGCTTCTGCATCTTTCGCTGCTTGGACTCCACAGTCGATGTGTTTCATCTGGTTGACTTGTCCTGTGTTCCCTTCCAACTCACTACTTTTAGTGAGTCACCCTCAAGGGTGAAATTTCAACCCTACTTGGCACCTCAAATAAAAGATACCTGTGCTCCAACCACAGATATTGATCCTCTGGGCTCTCATGTTAAATGTGCAAACACAGTATCAAGTTACTATAATAGATAACCACAGGACCTACTGTATAGCACAAGAAATTCTGCTCAATATTCTGAGATAACCTAAGTGGGAGAATCTTTAAATGAATAAATACATATGAATGTATAACTGAATCACTTTACTGTACACGTGAAATTAAAACAGCATTGTTAATCAATTATACTCCAATATAAACTAAAACTTAAAAAAAAAAAACCTGAATCACTATATTATACACCTGAAACTAATCTAGTATTGTAAACTGACTATACTTCAATTTAAAAAGACATTTAAAAAGTCTCTGTTGAAAAGAATAGACTATTACAATATCCAAGACTTCCATCCTACCCTAAATAATCCCTAGAAGACAAATAAAGCAGTCTGTTTAAGCTGGGCTGTATTTAACTGATCACTGGTACAATACTCTAAAATGTCTATTACCTCAAACTTTCAATGACAAAAATTTTCAGTTTTCTAAAAGACCTCATGCATAGCAAATATTATAGGACTAAAGACATCACTTTAGCTGGCTAAATTGAATATAACCCAAGGGTCTGAGCCATGGATGGAATTTAAAGTGACACAGTTTCAGTTAACCAGTGAATCATGAGCAGGATTTAAAAGCAGGAATGTTTAGAGCAAGGGGTCCGTAGAGAAACAAGTTGCTTTTACATCTGGGTTTTGCCAGCAGGTCACGGTGGGCCTCCAAGTTGCTCTAAGTGGCCTGTAGTTTGTTGAGATGAAGCAGTAGGCTTAAAATACTTTGAATTTTAAGAAAGTTGCTCTAAGATTGTTTTTCACTTGAATTACAGATCAAATCCAACCGCTCAGTTGTCTGCTGTAATCTCTTCAAGAATTTTCTCTTTACCACTGATAAGTTATATGCATGAATTAATTTTTAACACCATTTCAAGTTTTTCAAATTTTTAACACCATTTTTTATTATTTGATAAAGTTTAATACCTTTCTTACATGTAAATATAGTTTCTATATTTATTTCACTAACATTTTAAATTTTCAATGGAGGCTTATGAATTGTTAGTTTTTTGTTTTTTAATTTTTCTATTTTTCTATTTTTTTAATTTTTACAATGTTGTATTAAAGTAGAATCAAGGACTTTTTTAGAAATTAAATAAATATATGATTATTCCATAGTCACTCTGAATACTTGCTATACGCTAGGCATTGTTCTTATTTCTTGGGGTTACATCATTAAACATATCAAGCAAGCATCTCTTGTCAAAAGTGCACATGTAAACAGGAGAGTGTTGTTCACTCAGTCCTGTCTGACTCCTTGCAACCCCATGGACCATAGCCTGCCAGGCTCCTCCGTCCATGAGATCCTCCAGGCAAGAATACTGGAGTGGGTTGCCATTTCCTTCTGCAGTAAATAGGAGAAGATAGATTCTAAATAAATGGTGATGCATGACACCCAGCATGTCAGCTCGTGGTACACAAGAGAAAAGAGCAGTTAAGAATGTAGGAGCACATGTACACCCATGGCTGATTCATGTGAATGTATAGCAAAAACCACCACAATATTGTAAAGTAATTAGCCTCCAATTAAAATTTAAAAAATAAATAAATAAATAAAAGAATGTAGGAGCAGCTGCAATTATGTTTTGATTGTCCTGGGCTGGTCTGGGAAAGACCCACTGAGAAGATGCCCTATGAGCTCAGGACAGGTGGAGGGGAGCAAGAGACCAGTGTACCTACCTGGAGGAAGAGGGTGGCAGTCAGAGGGAAGAGAAAGTAAAAATTACATAATATCCTGCAGTGAAAACATGCCCGGAAACTTCAAGAAAAAAATAAAAGAGACCAGAGTAGCTGGAGCAAAGTACAATGAGGAGAGCCCTGAGAACCAGGGGCAAGGGTCCTCATGGTGGTGTGGGGCGTGGTTAGAGGTTATTATGGGACCTTGGGAACACGTCCTGGATGGGAACCCTTTGTGCCGCTTGAGTGATGAAGTTACAGGATCTGGCTTATACTTTTTTAAATTTAAATTTATTTATTTTTATTGGAGGCTAATTACTTTACAATATTGTATTGGTTTTGCCATACATCAACATGAATCTGCTACGGGTGTACACGTGTTCCCCATCCTGAACCCCCCTCCCACCTCCCTCCCCATACCATCCCTCTGGGTCATCCCAGTGCACCAGCCCCAAGCATCCTGTATCCTGCATTGAACCTGGACTGGCAATTTTTTAATGGAAGGATATTAGTTATCAATTTTTTTTTTCAAGAAAAATGTTTATTTATTCAGCTGTGTCCAGTCTTAGTTGCAGCAGGCAGGATCATTAGTTGTGGCATGCAAACTCTTAGTTGTAATCTGTGAGATCTAGCTCCCTGACCAGGGATGGAACACAGGCCCCCTGCACTGGGAGCTTGGAGTCTTAGCCACTGAACCACCAGGGAAGTCCCGTGGCTTAGCACTTTAAAAAGCGCTCTCCTGGTGTGCTTTAATTTCTTCCTGGATCGGCTCAAAAAATGTCAATGATTTCTTCTTCTTCTTTTTTTTATTTAATCTGGGGGATTTCCCATCTCCTAAGTGGCTAAGTTTGCTTTCCTTTAAGTCTCATCCATTTCTAATTTTGTTATATGGTGATTACAGTGGGCTGTGTGAGAAAACGAAACAGAGAATTCCTGTCATGTAATTAAATTTTAAAAGCCAAGTAATAGCAGCTCCTTTTATTAGCATTAACAATTAGCAGACGTCTTAGCTTTGACTGTGATAAAGGAATCCCTTCTAATGATTTTGTAGGGGCAGTTTTCATACCTGTCACATCGACGTGAATAATAGATTCATGTCAAGGGGACATGATGCAGCCATTCTTTATCACAAAATACACAGAAGAACAACAAAATAATTTGGCAGATAATCATGAAGACAATGTCAAGGAGTCCTTGGTTTCTTTATTTTCCCAATAATTTTCTTGATTGATTGAAAATACATGCTGGAGAATAAAGGTCACGTCTGATGCTTTAGATTTGCAGCATCTTAAAAGTCAAAAAGGATCCTACAGATTATCTCAGCTGCTAGAGATTCAGAAGCCATAGGGGCTAGCAGTTAACATAAATGAGTGGGAATATTGGACAGGGGATGTGGTAACCTGGGAAACGCAAGCCAAGTCAAAAGGAAACAGTTCCTTACACCCACGATGAGATTTTCCACGGAGAACTCTATGCCTAGTATCACCAGATCTCCTAACTTGCCAAGATACATTTTATGAAAAATAACTTTAATAAATATTTCACTTTGACAATATTTGAGAGTTGACCACACCCACACACACACTTTGACACCCACGTATATTGACAGGACGAAATACAACACAGACATCTACTCCGGTATTCTTGACTGGAGAATCTCATGGACAGGGGAACCAGGCAGGCTACAGTCCATGGGGTCGCAAAGAGTTCGGACACGACTTAGCAACTACACACATGCTGTTGCTGCTGCTGCTAAGTCGCTCAGTGGTGTCCGACTCTTCGCGACCCCGTGGACTGCAGCCCACCAGGCTCCTCTGTCCATGGGATTTTCCAGGCAAGAGTGCTGGAGTGGGGTGCCATTGCCTTCTCCACACATAGTAGAGAGTATTTTGTTTCCTGCATTCTGCATTTCCCTCGTGTCTCAGAGAGTAAAGAATCCACCTGAAATGTGGAAGACCTGGGTTTCATCCCTGGACTGGGAAGATCCCCTGGAGAAGGCAATGGCTCCCCACTCCAGTATTCTTGCCTGGAAAATTCCATGGACAGAGGAGACTGGAGGGCTACAGTCCATGGGGTCACAAAAAGTTGGACACAACTGAGTGACTTTCACTTTCAAAATGTTTAATCTTGGTCCCTGAGCTACAGCTTATAACTGATTTAGTCCAGTTGAGAGAAACCGAGTTCTAAAGAAAGGAAACAACTACAATTTATTCCATAGCATTCCAACAAATGAGTGGTAAATTTAATTAGATTTTGGAGAATGGATTGTCTTTTAACTTTCAGTGTAGGACAATGTTCTATGATAGTAAAATTATTGCAATATTATACAGATGTTCAAGAAATTTTATTGAATTATGTTAGCTCAACTCGCCCCTGCCCCAAATTTAATGATTGAGTTCAATAGCATTCAAGTATCTTTCCTAAGAATGCCATTTGCAAAGATGTGGATGAAACAAGAAACTGTCATACATAAAGGAGTCAGAAAGAGAAAAGCAAATATTGTATATTAACACGTATATGTGGAATCTAGAAAAAAACAGTACAGATGAACTTATTTGCAAAGCATAAATAAAGACACAGACACAGAACAAACTTATAGGTACAAGAGGGAAATTGGAGGCGCAATAAATTGGGAGATTGGGATTAACATATATCCACTATCTATAGAATATGCTGTATATACAATATCTATAAAATAGATAACTAATAACACATGGTATAGCACAAGAAACTAATGAATACTCTGTGGTGAACAAAATGGGAAGGGGATCTAAAAAAGAGTGAATATATGTATAAATATAGCTGAATCACTTTGCTGTGCAGCAGAAACTAACACAATATTGTAACATCACTATACTCCAATTAAAAAAGAAAAAAACAGGTATGTCTAGAAGATGGCCTTGTATTCTTCCTTCTTCCTAATTACATGTATTATACATGCAGGAATATGACATCTATGATCAATAGGCTTTGGACTATAAATTCTTTACACATGTGGCTCAGGCCCTGAGACCAGGCACTGTGTTTCATTCCTGCACGAACATAAAGATTTTGACCAGATGTATCAGTGCACACACAGAAGTGGCCCTGAATATGCCTGGGCTTTCTCACTCCTAGAGGATTAGTGACTTCATATCAGCAACACACTGAACAACACACCGGCCCAAATTAACTGCATCCAGCCTGCAATTAACTCTAACACTCACTCAAGTTCATTGTTAAAGCTCAAAGCCAGACAGTTCAATGCTGCAGCAAATCTCTCTCATCCCTGAAGTGAGCTCTCCTAAGATGCGTTCACAGACTGGGGAAAATGAAAACACAAGTCGACCTTAAAGGGTATGAAATGCGGGGCTTCCAAGGCAAGCACACTGGAGTGGGCTGCCATTTCCTCCTCCAGGGGATCTTCCTGACCCAAGGATTGAACCTGTGTCTCCTGCATTAGGCAGGCAGCTTCTTTACCACTGAGCCACTTGGGAAGCCCACTCTACTAGGAAACAAAGGCAAAATACCAGGAGTGACCAGAATTAGGGTAACAGCAATGGGCCAGAAAGGGTGAGGTGGGTTGCAGCTCCCTGACTGTCCCTAGCCCTCCAGCCTCATCTGGGGTCCCTCTCCAACATGGCCATTCTGTGCGTGACCTTTCTTCAGCACCACTGACATCACAGCTTGGCCCTGATTTCCATGTTTGTGACATGCACTTAACTCCCCTTTGTTCCAATGATGTCTTGTAATGGCTCCTTTGTTTGTTTGTTTTCTTATTTCACACAAGTCCCTGGGGCAAACAGCTTGGCCCTTGCCAGGAGGCACCCAGGGAACCCCAGCCGCCTGCCGGAAAGAATGCTGACTCACCCTGATACGAATGACAGCTGGGAAACAAATTTGTCTCTGATGGGCTCAAGTAAGTTAGGTGTCCAGCTCCCTAAATCAAGGTGACTTAACACCAGGAGATTATGACTCGCTTTGGACACATGCCCACACTGGGTAAATCAACTTGGCAATTTGAACGTGTTTTAGAGAGACAACTTGCAGTCTTGACAAAGTGAGGCTTGGGTCCTCAGTTCTCTGTCAGAGCCTCCTCTGTCTCCATCTTTCATTCTCTTTTACCAACTATCGTTTTTTCACTCTCTGCATACACCAATCTCTGTGCTTGACAGAATAGGAAGAAAGAAATATATATGTGATATTTAAAGACAAATAGACCTGGAATGGATTTCCAGCTTCCCCACCATCTACATGACCTTGCACAATATTTTCATCCTTTATAAAAAGTAGAAAATAGTAGATGTATTGCATGCTATTTTGGTGCATTACGGGAGCCCATGTTTACAGGTTGTCTAGCTTGTTGAAGTTGTTTAATTGAACGAACTCTTATATTTGATCATATTTTCCTGTTTCTTCCCTGCTCCCTCTCATCCCCTTTTTTACCTGTGAGATCTCCATTCTCTCTGCATCTCCCTTTGATTTGCATCTGTCTCCTCCTGACACACTAGTAAAGTAATGCTCAAAATTCTCCAAGCCAGGCTTCAGCAATACGTGAACTATGAACTTCCAGATGTTCAAGCTGGTTTTAGAAAAGGCAGAGGAACCAGAGATCAAATTGCCAACATCTGCTGGATCATAGAAAAAGCAAGAGAGTTCCAGAAAAACATCTATTTCTGCTTGATTAACTGTGCCAAAGCCTTTGACTGTGTGGATCACAATAAACTGCAGAAAATTCTTCAAGAGATGGGAGTACCAGACCACCTGACCTGCCTCTTGAGAAATCTGTATGCAGGTCAGGAAGCAACAGTTAGAAGTGGACATGGAACAACAGACTGGTTCCGAATAGGAAAAGGAGTACGTCAAGGCTGTATATTGTCACCTTGCTTATTTAACTTATATGCAGAGTACATCATGAGAAACACTGGGCTGGAAGAAGCACAAGCTGGAATCAAGATTGCCAGGAGAAATATCAATAACCTCAGATATGCAGATGACACCACCCTTATGGCAGAAAGTGAAGAGGAACTAAAAAGCCTCTTGATGAAAGTGAAAGTGGAGAGTGAAAATTTTAGCTTAAAGCTCAACATTCAGAAAACAAAGATCATGGCATCTGGTCCCATCACTTCATGGGAAATAGATGGGGAAACAGTGGAAACAGTGGCTGACTTTATTTTTTTGGGCTCCAAAATCACTGCAGACGGTGATTGCAGCCATGAAATTAAAAGACATTTACTCCTTGGAAGAAAAGTTATGACCAATCTAGATAGCATATTCAAAAGCAGAGACATTACTTTGCCAACAAAGGTCCATCTAGTCAAGGCTATGGTTTTTCCAGTAGTTATGTATGGATGTGAGAGTTGGACTGTGAAGAAGGCTGAGCGCCGAAGAATTGATGCTTTTGAACTGTGGTGTTGGAGAAGACTCTTGAGAGTCCCTTGGACTGCAAGGAGATCCAACCAATCCATTCTGAAGGAGATCAGCCCTGGGATTTCTTTGGAAGGAATGATGCTGAAGCTGAAACTCCAGTACTTTGGCCACCTCATGCAAAGAGCTGACTCATTGGAAAAGACTCTGATGCTGGGAGGGATTGGAGGCAGGAGGAGAAGGGGACGACCGAGGATGAGATGGCTGGATGGCATCACTGACTCAATGGACGTGAGTCTGAGTGAGCTCCGGGAGTTGGTGATGGACTGGGAGGCTTGGCGCGCTGTGATTCATGGGGTCTCAAAGAGTCGGACACGACTGAGCGACTGAACTGAACTGAACTTCCTGTCAACTCTACATGACAAAAAACGTTTCCTCTCTCTTCCGTGTCCTCTTTCTCCTGCCATAGCTTGGTCCCTGAGGTGACTTTTGGCTCTCACCCTAGCTTTCCTTTGTTCTTTTCTTACCTTTAACCGCCTTCCTTTACATCATCTTTGCCCTCACCATGCTTGTCCTTCCATCTCCTTTTGTCAATTGCTCTTCCTTACCGTTAGCCTTCCGCCTCCGTGTGTCCCTCATCTGTCTTTGTGTCTTTCCTTGACACCACCCTATCCCTTCATATCTCACCTTTATTTGCTCCATCCTATTCTCTCCTATTAACTTGGTCATTACTACTTTTTATGATTTGCCTCTCTCCTATCTTTCACCATCTTTCTCATTTCCCTTCCCTTCAAACTCAATGCTTCCCTTTAAACTGTGCCTGTATTCTCCATTTACTCAATGAAACGAGGGGTTGTGTTGTTCAGAGAAAGATGCATGATGCATTCTTTGGCATTTTTTAAATAAGAGTGTAGTTGATTCCCAGTGTGGTGTTAATTTCTGCTATGCAGCCAAGTGATATCTCTACATACATAAACATTCTTTTTATATTCTGTCCCATCATGGTTTATCTCAAGATATTGAATATAGTTCCCTGGGCTATGACCTTGTCATTTATCCATCTTCGGCTTCTTTTGACCTTGACTTCCCTTGGATGATCTACTTGATGCCATGTGCAGGCATCAAGTCTCTCCTGGTATGGGGCCTGTGCTCCATGACACTGCTTCTCGCTGTGATTTCATATTTCATTCACTGTGAATATCATGCCCAGAAGCTCACAATTCTTTCACTGCAATCTAGCGGGTGACGCAAATAGAATTTGTTACAAGCGAAAACAAACCTAAAAGTAGGTCACTGTGAATTAAAAACCCAAAGGTTAAAAATTGTGTGGGAAAAAGATGAAAACTTGTAGGTTTGGAAATAATGTTCTATTGTACTATTATTTTGTACCTTCTGGATGGAGGTCACACACTTAATGCAATTGCAAATGAAAAGACCGACACTCAGAAAGAAATGTCTTTTCCTATATTTCACTTGAGACTGGTGCTGGGAAATGCATGAGTGGAAATTCAAATCCAGATCTTCAGAGCTCCATTTCTGAGTTGGATGGACCATCACTCCCAGTGCAAGAAACAGGGGTTAATATACAGAGACATCGAGAAATGATAAAATGCATCTATTCACAGCTATAGGATACTTATGGAAACAGAACTCTATAAAGTAAAATTTCAGAGTGGCTCACCTATGAAGAGCCCTCACAGGTAAACTGAGACTCCCTGCTGTGTTCTTCCTCGTGGACGTGCTCCGAGGCTGACCGTGGGCTTTACCAGGGATGGGTGTTGTTGTTGTTGTTCAGTTGCTCAGTCCTTTCTGACTCTTTGCAAACCCATGGACGGCAGCACACTAGGCTTCCTTATCCATCACCAACTCCAAAAGCCTGCTCAAACTCATGTCCATTGAGTCAGTGATGCCACCCAACCATCTCATCCTCTGTGGTCCCCTTCTCTTCCTGCCCTCAATCTTCTGCAGCATCAGGGTCATTTCCAATAAGTTAGTTCATCACATCAGGTGGCCAAAGGCTTGGAGCTTCAGCTTCAGCATCAATCCTTCCAATGAATATTCAGGGTTTATTTCCTTTAGAATTGACTGGTTGGATCTCCTTGCTGTTCAAGGAATTCTCAAGAGTCTTCTCCAACACCACAGTTCAAAAGCATCAACTCTTCAGCGCTCAGCTCTCTTTATAGTCCAACTCTCACATCCATACATGACTACTGGAAAAACCATAGCTTTGACCCTATGGACCTTTATCAGCAAAGCAATGTCTCTGCTTTTGAATACACCATCTAGGTTTGTCATAGCTTTCCTTCCAAAATAACTCTATTTAGAAAAGATCCACCAGGGCAGGTTCTGATGGATGCTTACACTGCCATGGCCAGCTGGAGCAAAATGACCTCCAGGAAGTGTTGTGGCTGCACAGCAGGATGGAGGCTAGGCTGGGAATGCAGTGTGAAATCTCAGGGGACCTTGGACAAAGTCCTGCTGGAGGGAGGGATCTGCCTCCAATAAACATTTGCAGCTTCTTCCCTCAAGAAACTTTGTCCAAGTTTGAACCTGTCTGAGGCCATTCTAAAGGAGGTCAGTCCTAGGTGTTCTTTAGAAGGAATGATGCTAAAGCTGAAACTCCAATACTTTGGCCACCTCATGTGAAGAGTTGACTCATTGGAAAAGACTCTGATGCTGGGAGGGATTGGGGGCAGGAGGAGAAGGGGATGACAGAGGATGAGATGGCTGGATGGCATCACCGACTTGATGGACGTGAGTCTGAGTGAACTCTGGGAGTTGGTGATGGACAGGGAGGCCTGGCGTGCTGCGATCCATGGGGTCGCAAAGAGTGGGACACGACTGAGCAACTGAACTGAACTGAACTGAACTGAGGCAGAGAAATAGACAGATCATTTCACATTCTCTACAGCGCATACTTTTAAGGACTTAAGATAGAGGCGGACCAAGCTCTCAAACAAAAGCCTGTAGCACGGTACTTGAAGAGGTGGTTGGGCTAAAAGGGGGACCAGAGGAACACTGAAACCACCTAGATCTCTGATTCAATCCTGACTCAAATCATTCCATCCCCTAAAAAGGAGAAAGTATGACTCATCTCAAGAGGAAGTATAGCATTATCTTCACCCTGAATCTTTCTCTGTACACTTGCTGAGCTATATATACGTGTGTGTGTGTGTGTGTGTGTGTATAAACATGCATATATATTTAAATTTAAATTTATATTAATATGTGTATATACTTACAAGCATACTGCTACTGCTAAGTCACTTCAGTCGTGTCCGACTCTGTGCGATCCCATAGACGGCAGCCCACCAGGCTCCCCCGTCCCTCGGATTCTCCAGGCAAGAGTACAGGAGTAGATTGCCACCTCCCTCTCCAATGCACGAAAGTGAAAAGTGAAAGTGAAGTTGCTCAGTCGCGTCCGAGCCTCAGCGACCCCATGGACTGCAGCCCTCCAGGCTCCTCCGTCCATGGGATTTGCCAGGCAAGAGCACTGGAGTGGGGTGCCATTGCCTTCTCCGACTTACAAGCATGGAAGCAGTAAAATGTAACTGACAATCAAGGAGAAAAGAAAAGTATGGCAGATGACCTATTATCCACTCAATAGTGAAAAAGGATTTTAAAGCAACTCTTAAAAGTGGTACAGGATGGGGGACACATGTATACCCATAGCTGGTTCATGTCAATGTATGGCAAAAACCACCACCATATTGTAAAGTAATTAGCCTCCAATTAAAATAAATTAATTAATTTAAAAAATGGTACAGCACAAAGTCTCATATTCTTTTAATCTCTTTGAAGAGTTCCTTAGTAATTAATAGGTCTTACTTTGAAGAAATATATACTTATATTATATATTTATTTTTACATAGAAATATACACACATAAAATTTAGCCATACCTCTGGTTTCACTTGTTCCTTCTGCTCAACCCAAGAAAAATTAAATGAGGTAATTTTTTTAGAAATTTCACTTTTTTCTTGAAGTATAATTGATATAGAACATTTCATTAGTTTCAAGTGTGAAAGTGAAAGTGTTTGCCGCTCAGTCCTGTCTGATGCAACCCCATGGACTGAAGCCCACCAAGGCTCTTCTGTCCATGGGATTCCCCAGGCAAGAATGCTGGAGTGGGTGTCCATTTTCTTCCATAACAATTCAACATTAACAAAATACAGCAGCTTAAAAAAGCAACACAGCAGAAAAATAATATTAAAAAAAATTAAAATAGATATTCTAGACCCCCATATTAAAATACCTAAAATTTAGTGTTCGTTGGATGATAAGATGAAGATCAATTGAAAAGAGCCAAACATAATCACAGAAAGAAAAAAAATAATAATAGGAAGAACAAAGTTGAATATAAGAGATACATGGGACATAGCTGATTGCTCTAACATTTATGTAGAACATGGGTTAGAAATAGAATTTGTAGATATAATGTCAGAGATATTCACAAAGTGATGAAAATTGGCAATGCACAAATTCAAGAAGCTTAAGATATTCCGTGCTAAAGAAATACAAAGAAAAACCTCATCAAGACACACCCCAATCATACTGCACAAATTAAAGACAATGAGAAAAAAAATCTTTAAATCAGCTAGCTGAAGAAAAAAAAATCTTTATCGGGACAACCATAATGGTGATGGTTTACTTGCAACAATAATAACAGCAAAGATGGAAGCCAAGAAAGAATAGAACGTTGTCTTCAAAAGTGAAGAAAAAGTATCATCCAGGAATTCTGAACACAGACATATTTAAGTGAATCTGTTTATAAAGATTGTGAACCAAAATTTTTCTCTTATTTTTCTGAAGGAAATCCAAAAGTGGGATGCTCCTGTGTCTTTTATAAACATACACACATAAGGAGAGAGAGAGAGACTTGTTTTGAGGAACTGGCTCATGAAATTGTGGAGACTGGCCAGGCCAAAATCTGCATGATGATCCCAAAGGCTAGAGACCCAGAGAAGAGCCCCTATTATTATTATTCAAATGCACTATTGCTATCCCTTTAAATCCACCTAATCATTGACCAAATAAGAAGCCAAGTGGTCTGCATACTTCAGGGTGTCAGACCCTGACAATTTGCTCATGATGAGCCTCCACCCATGTTCACACTTAGTCTTATTTTTCCCTGAAATGAATGGCAAAACCAACCCAATTCTGAGACATGCTTTCCGGGGATGAGTCTTTATATCAGAAAGAGAAAAAGAAGAATACCATTTACCTTGTTTTTTGCTGGAGAAATCACTAAGAGAAGTAGCTCCATCAAATGTCCAGTCTTAGAGTTAAATTGTATCAGAAAAAGTCAGATTTTTAATGAAAAAGATAATCTGAGTGACCTGATTGTCACCTGACTGTCTTGTTTTAGGTCAGAGTTTTATAAACTTCATCACTTTTTTGAATCTGAAACTGTTCTTGTGTCCTGAGCACCTTCACTTTTTTGAGACGATCAAAGTTTTTGGATGCCAAGAAAAAGGTGGGTGGATATAATAAACCTGAAGAATTGGATTGTGAGGAAAGTGGACCATGCATCAATCAGATGAAGCCCTTGGCCAGCAAATTATTTGTATCAGTAAATGAAAATCCTATTCAGGATCCAATAAATGTAGCTCATAAATGTTTAATCCACAAAGAAGAAAACAAATTTGATTTGAATTGGGAAGGAATTCTTTTGCCAAGCACAGCAATCTCTAGATATTCACAGATAAATTCGTTAGCAAGTTTGGATTTTCACAAACTCCCCATGCAATTTATAAAGCACTTTTAATATAATGATATCATCACTTCTTCACATCTTTATTCACCAAATCCCTTGACAAGAAAGCCTGCTTTCCAGTTCGAGCTACCTCTTTGAGTAGAGATATGTCTTGTAGATAAGGTGCAAATTCTCTCACCATAGGTGTCAAATTGGTTCAAACTTTATGTTTGAAAATATGGAAACCTTTCAATATATTGTAGATCAGGGATGGGCAAACTGTTTTCTGTTAAGGCTAGATAACAAATATTTTAGACATTACAGGCCATACAATTGTTACCACAACTACTTACTTGACTTTACCATTTGTAGCAAGAAGGCAGGGATAGTTACTATGTAAACTAAGGAGCATGACTGTGTTCAATAAAACTGTATTTGTGGATAAGAAATTTTAATTTTGTATGGTTTTTGCCTATCACAAAAAAATTGCTCGTTTTGATTTTTTCAAATCATATAAATGTGTAAGAAGCATTCCTACCTTTGAGGGCCACACAAAAATAGGTGGTAGCCCATAATCAGCTGTCTTTTGCTGTAGAGGGTTACGTTTGTTTTTGTTGTTGTTTTAGTTAATTTTTATTGCAATATAGTTGCTTTACAGTGTTGTGTTAGTTTCTGCCATATGACAAAAGGAATCAGCCATATATATACTTGGGCCTGCCTGGTAGCACAGCTGGTAAAAAATCCACCAGCGATGCAGGGGACCCCAGCTCAATTCCCCTGGAGAAGGGAACGGCTACCCACTCCACTATTTTGGCCTGGACAATTCTATGGTTTTTATATAGTCCATGGGGTCGCAAAGAGTCGGACGTGACTGAATGACTTTCACTTTCACATATATATACATATATCCCTGTAGGGTTACATTTGTTAAGGAACTTTAAAGTTAGAAATATTTGAAAATAAAACAAAATTGCAAATGAAAATTAAAAATACAGTAACATGATATTTTCATGAAACCAAGTAGAAATGGTTACATCTGATCTACTTTGTTTATGGCTGAGACAATTTTAAAAAATTAATAGACAAATATACTGATAAGTACGACTCTCAAAATATATGACATTTCATCTGGCTGGAAAATTATTCTGTTTTCATCAGGAAGGCAACTATGGAAATAAACCTTAAAATCATCTTTTAAATTAAAAATATGGTTTTTTTTTTTAATTTAGGGCAAGGAAAAGTCATAGTTCTTTATGGATCTTGCAATAGAAAGTAGACATAATGATTTCCATTGCAGTCTTTATTGCTAATTCTCTTCTGATATGAATTTCATGCAAACTGTGTAATTTCAGGGTAGATGTAAAATTAATTAACGAATATACCAAGGTGAGATATAGCTTTACAATTTCTCTGCTATGAAATGTACTTAGTGGGCTTCACAGAAGAGCTTTTCTTTTTACCTGTTAGGAAGAACACACTCTAAATATGGTGACAAAAAAGCCCCACAAATCTCAGATCATTCAACTTTAATTTACTTTTATTGAGTAGTTACTCTTAACCAGTTAATATAATAGTCTGCCTATACAAAGCACATTTTGCGGTAGATTGTAGTTTCTGTTTGATAGATGAATAACCCCCACACTTTTCATTGGCTTATGATTCCTACCTCAATACTTCACTGAAAGAAAGTGAAAGTGAAGTCGCTCAGTCGTGTCCGACTCTTTGCGACCCCGTGGACTGTAGCCCACCAGGCTCCTCTGTCCATGGGATTCTCCAGGCAAGAATACTGGAGTGGGTTGCCATTTCCTTCTCCAGGGGATCTTCCCGACCCAGGAATCGAATCCAGGTCTCCCGCATTGCAGGCAGACGCTTTAACCTCTGAGCCACCACTGCTCTCCCCAAAACGTGGGGTAAATATACATAGAAACATTTGTGAAATAAAAGTGCTCAGTACAAAAGGAAGTGGAGGAAGCACATTTTCTGGGTGCTTGCTGTTTGCAGAGTATGCTGGGAGATGCTAAGTATTTCACTCAGCAATCTGTTTATTTACTCCTGGGGAATCTTAAGTGTCAGCATCACTTGCTCTGACCCTCACAAAGTAAGCACACATTCTTTCAAATTTCCAGCAACCTTGCAAAACAGGGGTTATTACTCCTGTCTAACAAATTTGAAAACTAAGATGTGGATTTAAGAGCTCAAAGTGACAACAGGAGAAAGTGTTGGTACCACGATTTGAACTTGCATGTATTTGGCTTAAGAGGGTCTTCTCATTTCACACCACACTGCCTCCACTGCCATGGAATTAACACGCTCCCTTCAATGAGCTGCCTTTTCACATGTCTACTCTCTACATGTTTTCAACATGACAATAATAAGAGGAAGAATTCCAGGAAGCCTCACATGTCTACTCTCTACACGTTTTCAACATAACAATAAGAGGAAGAATTCCAGGAAGCCTAGAAGGCACCCCATTCTCTGATAATTTTGCCAATGGTTTGCTTTGTTTCCTAAGTGTGTCTACAGTGGAGAGGGCTATGGATGCTTGAAATGAGTTGGAAGTAGGTTTTTATTTGTTTGAAATTATTTCACCAGCCTTCCCTGACATTTGGTGTTAATTATTCACTGGGAGAGGGAGAAATATGTCAACAGAACATTTGTCAATGGTTATTTAGAGGCGCAGGTTGACAGATCTTGGCAGAATCCCTGAAAGATGTATCTGACGTGGTGGCTTTTAGTCTTCTTATTTATTTTGCATTCTCAAGATTGTAAAATAAAATAAAATCCTTCGCTAGTGAAGTCATGACATAGCTACTCACAACAATGACAAATATTTGGGACATGGCTAGCAGTCTTGAAACCTGACTGACAAAGTAAGTGGTTCTGACTTGTCCTCTGCTCTTTGCAGGATAGGACAGAAGTCAACCTGGTCCATTTCAGGCCTGAAGTCAGAGGATAAGTGTGGTCATTAAGTGTTTCTATACCATTCCCCCTGCCCCCAATGGCCATAAAGAAACTTACATCTATTCATCATCCAAGGGATAAGGTACCCACACAATTAAAAAAAAAAAAAAAAACAGATTCTAAAACCACAAACATGACATCATAAGTTCTGCTGAGTTCAGTGGCTCCTCTTTTTGCCAACCTTGACCTCTTCCTCATTCACTGCATTTCTTATGTCCCACCTTTATTCAAGCTGCAGCATTCTATGAGAAGCAGTCATTGGAAGACTACCATCTGCGCTTCCAGAAGACCTGAGTTCAAACATTGACCCCACCCTTACTGACAAAATTCTCTCCATCTACTCACTTAACCTCCTAGTCTCATTTTATTTTTGATTCAAAAATGGATGCTTAAATCAATGATTTTTCTGCTCCACAGGACTTAACGGCTTTCTATTTCACCCAGAAGAAAACTCAAAGCCCCTAAATTCTTGTGTAATCTGTTTGGTGACTGCTCCTCCTCCTCCAACAGCCCCGCCTCATTTTCTCTGCTCTGACATTCTGCCCTTCCTGCTCCTCCTGGAACAGGTCCAGGAGCCCTGAACCGCCAGGTCATCATCCCGATCCTTCTTCTGGCTGAAGTGCTCTTCCCCCCAGCGTTCACATAGACTCCTCCCTCACTTCAGCGAGGCGTCTATTCAAATGTCCCGTTATCAGAGAGGACCTCCTTATCTATCCCATCCAAACTGTCGCATCCTCCAACTTAACAGTAGCTAACATCCTTACCTGAAGACGTTAAAGGCCATCATGGCCAGGACCATTCAGAGAGCAGGTTACAGGGGAGCGATGGCCTTCCTGTTTCTCACTCTTGCTCTCCTTCTTGGTAGCCCCCTGATCTGGGTTGTAGAGTGGATGGAGTCACAGTCATTTAAAGATCCTGAGTTTGGACATGATTTCTTTCTTCTCCCAGCTATGTAATAGGAAGGGGAGAGGACATCTCTACATAAATTAAATAGATGCAGATTCTAACCCGTCCCTGTCTTCTGTTCCTCCTACTTTTTTCATTTACCTGATCCGGTAAATGCCAATTATTTTAATGCTTAGTTGAGTAGACCAGGATTTCGGGCGTGACAACTTTGCCACCTCAGTATTCTGGTCCAGATTATCAAATTTTGCCCTGGAATTATATGAATAAAGCCAGAAAGCAGCTAATTAATACATCTTTTCTTCTTTTCTATTGTGGTTTATATGTTCATCTATTTTAAAAACCTCTGGGAAAGATTAAATGATTGGCAGAGATAGAGTTCAGCATCCTTGGGTTCCTAGTGATAAAACATCTTAATGACATCAGAGATCTCATCCAGATTTACTTATATCGAAGATATTTTGATTACCTAATTGACAATTGCTACTGAATGTTAAGTAAACCAGTAAATAATAGATACGACACCTTATGATGTTGCCCCAGTAACGCTTTCATCAGTATTTATTCAGTGCCTACTCTGTACAACATACTGAGGTGATGATGGAGAGCAAGTTAAACAACAAAGACACCAGCCTGCAGTTTTTATTCTAGTAGGACAAAGGATGAAACATGATTAACTCATAAATGCATGAATTAAACAGATGTAGATTTAAAAATATTATAAAATAAACAGTGTGCTGATACATGACAATTAGGCCATCTACTATATACATAAATAATGCCAAGAGATGGTAGTACCTGCTGTGGGCGACAAACAGCATCCCAGGGAGGAGCAGGGCAAGGTGTGGAGAAAGTGAGAAAGAAGGCTAGTGTCATTTAAATGGGTCCTCATTCAGAATGGCAGAGCTATGGAATTTTATCATGAATGAAATAAGAACTTGTTAGGCTGGTGCAAACATAACTGTTGTTTTGGATTTGGGACCATGAATTTTAAATCATTATAACTAGGCTCAAGCACATATTTATTAATCAAAATAGGAACCAGTACAATCACACAGTTTTGCCATTGTGAAATAAGTTTATTTATTCCTGTGGCATAAAAATCCATGTTTCAGAACTCAATGAACTCTTGGAAAGCATTTTCTGCCTTCTGTCGGTTATGGAAGCATTTTCCCTGCAAAGAGATGTTGAGGTGCTTTAAGAGGTAGCAATCAGTTGACAAGAGCTCAGTTAATACGGTGAAGGAGGCAAAACTTCATAGCCCAATTCGTTCAAGTTTTCAAGTGTTGGTTGTGTGACATGTGATCGGGCTTTGCCTTGGAGAAGAATTGGGACCTTTCTGTTGACCAATGCTGGCTGCAGGCGTTGCAGTTTTCTGTTTATGTCATTGATTTGCTGAGCAGACTTCTCAGATGTAATGGTTTAGCCAAGATTCAGAAAGCTGCAGTGGACCAGACAGGCAGCAGATCAGCAAACAGTGACCATAATCTCTTTTTCTTGGTGCAAGCTTGGCTTTAGGAAGTGCTTTGGAACTGCTTTTCGGTCCAACCACTGGAGCTGGTCTTCACTGGTTGTCATACAAGGTCCACTTTTCAACACACATCGCAACCAGATCCAGAAGGGGTTCATTGTTGCTGTGTAGAATAAGAGAAGTTGACACTTCAAAACAATGATTTCTTTGATTTGTGGTCAGCTCATAGGTGCTAAGTCAGCTCCCGAGGCACCCACTTATTGAGCTTTTCCCCCTTTCTAATTGACTTCAAATGCAGAACGACTGTAGCATGGTCAACATTGAGTTCTTCTGCAACTTCTCTCATAGTTTTAAGGAGACCAGCTTTGGTGCTGGCTCTAAACTGTTGTTGCCGACTTCTGACGGCTGGTGGCTGCACTCCTCATCTTCAAGGCTCTCATCTCCTTTGCAAAACTTCTTAAACCACCACTGCACTGTATGTTCATTAGCAGTTCCTGGGCCAAATGCATTGCTGATGTTTTGAGCTGTCCCCACTGCTCTACAACCCATTTTGAACTCAAATAAGAAAACTGTTCAAATTTGCTTTTTGTCTAACATCATTTCCCTAGCCTAAAATAAATATAAAATACACAGCAAGTACTAAGTCATTAGCAAAAAACATAAAGTTAGAAATGTGCATTAAAATGATGTATAACATAACCATATTTATTTAAGAACATATGCCAATATCAAATGGCAAATTTCAGCAATTCAAAATGGCAATTACTTTTGCACCAACCTAATAATAAAGGGTATTTAGAAAGAGGAACACCATAATCTGATTATAAAGAGGCAACACTGTAGTGATCAATTCTAAGTGCAGCCTGAACCCGGACAATGAGAGGAAAAGATTGAGGAAAGGTAAAAAGGTGGAGGGCATGAGAAACCAACACCATGAAATCCTTCTCTATATTGTTAATAAATGATTTGAGTAATCAACCTGAGAGTTGTGGTTGGAAATGACAAGGAAGGTAAGGAAAGACCTCTGATGAGTCCCTCCCTGCTTTTGAGTTTGGATCAGTGGAAGAAGAACCCACAAAAGAAAACTTGAAAGAGGACAGCCAAAAAGATCTGAAGAACAGGAGGATAATGCAGCATCCTTAAGGTCAAGGGACAACTCCCAGAAATAGCAGGACATAAATGTTAAACAAGGCAAATAAGCGGTTATCATTCTAAGACGATATTACTCTTGGTCCTCTCAGGATGGTGTGCTACCTTGTAGAAGAAGACTGGGGCGCTAGGACATACATGAGTTTTCTTTTTTATAAACCTGAGTGTAAATCTTGATACCTCCAGTTACTAGTTATTTCCAGGCAAATCTCCTAATATGGTACTATTTTCTTCTGTAGACTTATTGAAGGAAATAAAATTAAATAATAAATGGATGAGCCTAAGGCATGGTTAAGCATTAGCTATCTGGCACCTTACTGGTCCCTTTTCTTAACAATGGAATAGCCTTCCTAGCAAATGAATAGAACTGGCTGGAGAAATAAGACAAATCCTAGCACTAACAGGAAAACAAATATAGCCATACATTTGTTTGTGCTTTAAGCTAGCACATATAAAGTAGCTATTATGTATCATGCCTGTATAAGCCTCTGAAGACTACAACCTAAATAAAATGAGATTTATATCCCCAGAATCTCCAAATCTAATGAGAGTTTCTTGTGCATGCATTTTTGGGAGGGGGAGAAATAAGAGATTTTACAAATGTAGAATCGAATACCTGGACCAAACCTTGCCCAGAATTTTACAGATCATAACTAACGGTGTTGGGTCTGGCACATAAAACATTTCTCTACTGAGCCCCTAAAATGTGGCTAGTGGAGCTAAGGAACAGAATTTTTCATTTTGGTTAGTAGTGACTACCATACTGCCCGGACAGGTGTGAAACAGGAATCCTGTACGACCCGATGCATTACATGTTTGTCATCTTATCTTGATGGGGAAAGAAGCAAAAAGCGACATCAGATGAAGAAAGCTGACCCCATCTTTTAGCCATATAAATCGCTCCTGAAGAGTCCCCAATGCCATACTTGTCACTGACTGTTTCTTTCAATGATGTCTTAAATGGACCGTGACACTCTGAAAGCCTTGAGCTTTCCGGAGACTTTGCTCGATAAGCAGCTTCCATCATAAATTAATCGGAGGGGGTCTCAGCTTCCAAAAAGTCATTACCTTTTATTTCCTCCTTTCCTTTCCCACCTCCTAGAATTAGGCTGAAATTTGGCACACTTACCTTGCACTTGTAGAGGTATAAAGAAGTTTTAGATAAATAGAGCTGAGTTGTGTATTTGAACTGAAAGATCTAAATTCAGATCCTTTATCTGAACAAATCAATAAACATTTTAGTAAATTTATCTAGAAAATGGAGACAACTCTTACCTGAGTCAGTGGTGTTCTGTAATAAGATACAAGCAGCCCCTTGGAAAAGCAAGAGTTGACACTTGCCTATGCTGTAATGAGGGGCTTCCCGGGTCGTGCTAGTGGTAAAGAATCCGCCTATCCAGAGAGATGATATGGGGTGGGAGGTGGGAGGCGGTTCAGGATTGGGAACTCATGTACACCCATGGCTGATTCATGTCAATGTATGGCAAAACCAATAGAGTATTGTAAAGCAAAATAAAGTAAAAATTAAAATTAAAAAAAAATCCGCCTATCAACGCAGAAGACATAAAGAGACGCAGGTTTGATCTTAGGTTGGGAAGATCCTCTGGAGGAGGGCATGGCAACCCACTCCAGTATCCTTGCCTGGAGAATCCCATGGACAGAGGAGCTTGGAGGGCTATAGTCCAAAGGGTTATAAAGAGTCAGACACGACTGAAGCAACTTAGCACGCCCATGCATGTTGTAATGAAATAAGTAAAACAAGCCCTGAATTAGAAGTCAATTTGCAAAAACTAAAATTTGCGTCCAAATGAGAAGAGCTAATAAATTCCATCAACTTAAATATTTATCAAGGAAATAATGATGCACATGGAAGTAACCAGCATCTCTTTCTCAGCTTTCTCAGCTTTCATAGCAACATCCATTGACCAAGTATGGGCTGTCAAGCCCAAATGTCAGGAGTTGGGAAAATGGGAAGAGGCCATGTGAAAATGATCAAGTTCGGCACTGATGTACAACCCTTTCTGCAAATCGCAGGCACTCAGTCTCATCACATAAACTCCTCAGGGTAGAAATGTCAATTTTAGATGATGACACTTTCTATTTTCACAAGACGACCTAGAGGCATGACTGTCATAAGATGTGAATTTAATCACATTAATTTAAATATTCCCTTTTGTTGTAAATTGCCTTATATTCAATTGAAGAGAGGGGCCATATCATCTAGTTCAATACTACTACATATAAAAGGGATACCCAACAAAGACCTCCTATATAACATAGGGAACTATACTTAGTATTTTTTAATAACCTATAAGAAAAAAACAATCTGCAATATATATATATATCTTAACATATAAGAATATATAAGAATCTGAAATATAAATATATAAATATATATACCTAAATCACTGTGCTGTACCCCTGAAAGTAACACAACACTGTAAATCAACTATATGTCTGCACTTTGTCACTCAGTCATGTCCAACTCTTGTGACCCCATGGACTGTAGCCATTTCCTACTCCAGGGGGTCTTCCCTGCCTTTGGGACTGAACCCGGTCTCTTGTGCTACCTGCACTGCACAAGGATTCTTTACTGCCATCAGGGAAGCCCCAAAGCAACTATACTTTCAATTAAAAAAAATAATATAATAAAAAAATAGCAGTAGAATAAGAATTCCATAAGTTTGTTTCCTTACATGAACAACATCTGTTGATCATCTTACTAAGTGCTGGGTATCACCAAGTTCTGTAGAGAGAAAAAAAATGTGCAATAGATGGTCCCTACCCTTAAAGAGCTGCTGGTACAACAGAGGGAACCATACGTGTAAATGGTGACAATATTATGAGTTCGAAGTGTAAGGTGTCTGGCAGCTCAGAGAGAGGGGTCAGGGTGTGTAGACAGTGCTTCCCAATGGAATGCATTTACTCTATGATAGTTTAAAAAGCAGAAAATGCCCCTTTCCAGGGGCATTGAGATGGGAGAAGGAAATCCAGGAGTGAAGAACTCCATGGTGCTCTGGGGAGCCAAGTTTGTTGGGGCCCCTCAGTACATTAGAACTGACATTGCACTTAAACAGGCCAAACCTAAACCTGACCCACTGAGTACCCATTACTTATCAACAAGAACTCTCAGGGTTCCCATGCTCCTGTGTTTTCCATTAGTCCAAGCTGCCTTTTCCCTGGCAAAGCTCCAGTAGGGAAGGTTGTGAGCTTTGAGTACTTGCCCACCAGCTGTGCCCAGCTTTCCAGCTGAGATCGTAGAGCTGGAGAGTCCTCAGGGATGGATGTTGGAAGAGGCCCTGATGCTAAGAAAGATGGAAGGCAAAAGGAGAAGGGGGCAGCAGAGGTGGAGATGATTAGATAGCATCACCGACTCAATGGACATGAATCTGAACAAACTCTGCGAGGTAGTGAAGGTCAGGGGAGCCTGGTAGGCTGCAGTCCATTGGCTTGTGGAGAGTCAGACACAACTTAGCAGTTGAACAACAACAACAGAAATGGAGAATAGCGTTCCTTCTGCCACTGCTGCCTGAATGACACTCTGTCAAAGCCCTTGGAGCAGAAACAAAAAACTTTGGAGCGCAGCCAGGGCAACAGGTCAACCCAGGTCTTGGACATAAATCACGAGCTGGCTTAGCTGGGGAAGCCAGAGTGTGCAGGTGATGAAGAGAAGCAAGACAGACTTGTCTTTTTCTCCCCTAGAAGTTTCTTCACTCACTTGGTGAGGGGCCGTTATAAGGAGCCCAGAGTCAAGATTTTCCCTCTGAATCCTAGCTCCTGCATTTCAATTCAAATTTCACTGAGCTGGAGCCCTTCCTATCAGAATAGAGTAGGGGGATACTTAGATTCTTAAAATCACTATACAGATATTACAATTATGGAAGTTGGATGAAGAGTATATATAATGGATCTCTCCAGATTGTTACAACAGCCCTTGAATCTGAATTATCACAGGCATTTTAAAAATTCAAATAAATATACACTTGCATAGTGTTTATAGGTAGATTTGGACATTCACATGAATCGTTCGTTCATCAGTAGTTTAGTCAATTAGCAAACATGAATAATAACTTACTCTTCCTTTAGGTCTAGGGAGATTAAGCTTCATTCAAACTTTTTTAAGGATGATAAAGTTGCTATGGTTATAAAGATGAAAAAAAATGAGCCCAGAGTCACATATCTAATAAGTCGTAGATGTAAATTTGAAGCACATGTTCTCTGTATGTTTGTAAGTTATGTTTAAGTTGTGTGTTCTCTTCTCTTCATCATGCTGCTGTCGGGCAAGACACAGCTTAGCACTGAGTTCAGCCCAAGGCAAGGCAGTCAAGCAGCCTCATAAGTGGCTCTAGAGCAAGTGTGGCTACAAAATGGTCTGTAATTTAGCTAAAACAAGTACTCTGGGGAAGAAATTCATTCTTCACGGGGAAGGTAGCAAAGGAGTTCATCTGTGTTATGATTGGTCAGGGAGGAATTCCACGGATGTAGCCAGGATGAGAAAATTTATTTCATACAGAACTTGGCCACATTTTTCATATTTTGTGTACTAACTTTATTTTCCTTATTTTGGGCTTTGCTGCTTATTAAAGAATGCTAATGTGTGCAGCTCATCTCAGCACTGCGTGCGCATGCTCAGTCACTTCAGTCACGTTGCTCTCTTTGTGACCCCATGGATTATAGCTCACCAGGCTTCTCTGCCCATGGGATTCTCCAGGCAAGAATACTGGACTGGGTGGCCGTGCCCTCCTCCAGGGAATCTCCTCAACCGAGGGATGGAATTCACGTTTCCTGCATCTCCTTCATTGCAGGGGGGTGGGGTTTACAGTTGAGCCACTTGGGAAGCATCTCAGCATTGCTAAATATAAAAGAAAATATTTATATGTAATTGGGTTGGAAAGGGGCTTCCCTGGTGGCTCAGCTGGTAAAGAATTCTCCTGCCAAGTGGGAGACCTGGGTTCGATCCCTGGGTTGGGAAGATTCTTTGGAGAAGGGAAAGGCTACCTACTCTGGTATTCTGGCCTGGAGAAGTCCATGGACTGTATATATAGTCCGTGGAGTCACAAAGAGTCAACAAAACTGAGCAACTTTCACTTACTTACTCACTCTTGGCTTGGAAAGAGGAAGGAAGAGCGATCCCTGGGGGCCAGACTAGGGACAGCAGAAATCGAAATGATAAGCCACTATCGCAGCTGAGGCTGGAGCCACATGTGGGATTGCTTAGACCCGGAAGATTCTCCTACGAATTCTAAATCTTGGCACTTTGGAGTGTAATTTAAATAGAGATGATTTCTCGACATTCATCAACCCTGTGAAAACACATAGAAACGAACCCTGATGTCTGGATTGGTCATATCTCAACACTGGTTGGGCCCTATCTCCAAGGGGCAAGGGGCACTGTATATCAAATGCTCCACCCATAGGGGTGTGTGTGTGTGTGTGTGTGTGTGTGTGTGTGTGTGTGTGTGTGTGTGTGTGACCAAGACCTGGTTCTAAAAGGATTCTAAAAAGAGCATGATCAGCTTTGAGACTCAAATCTTTGTTTCAGGGTTTGATTGCCAAGCCTGGCTAAAAATGAAATGTTCTTTGATATATTGGTTATTTTTCCTGCCTTACGAATCTGCTTTAGGGGACTTGCAGATAGGATTGACTGTGGATTTGGGCAGGATCAGGGCCGTTTCTGCACTCTATTTCCTTAATCTTACTTTAATTTTAAAACTCTTTTTTTAATATATTATTAAGGATTATTTAATTTATCCAAACCAAATACCAGATTATTTGGTTTGGATAAATTAAATCCCATCAACATTAAAGGATCACCAGAAAGTCACTCCCTTAAGATTTATGGGGAGATCAAGATAGAGAAGGAAAAGTGGGTGTGGATGTTTTTAAAAATCCCAGGTGTTTGTACTAAACCTTATATCTCTCACCCTCTTTCCTCACAATAAACCCCATGTGCCCTCTATCCACCCCAGAAAACAAAGCAGTTGAGTACAGCATGCTGAGGGGACATTCCTCTGATAAACATTGAGACAGACACCCTTTCTGTGTTAAAAAGAGAAGATGCCTTTCATTCAGATTCCATTATTTCCCAACTACAGTTAAGAACTGTTTTGTTCATCTGGGCAAGGCATTTAATAATGCAGCCATCTCAGCATGCACAATGGTGACTGGGTGTATGGGTGTTCAAATGTTCCATATGTTTGTGCTAAACTCAGACACGGCTAGACTCAATCCTCCCCCTGCACTTCTTTCTTTAAGACACGGTTCCATTCCATGCTGAAGCTCACACGCAGGAAGTAATGGTGCATGCCAAATAGGGTCATTTTCACAAAGCAGCTTCCAGAGGACCTACGGATTTCCTGACTCTGCCCGCTTGGGCTAACAGCATGCCCCGTCCAATTCCTGTTGCTGGCGCTTGTGCAAACTCCAGCATTTTTCTGCAATAATATGTCATCATTAACCATATGTCTCCTTTCCACCACTTTTTTCCCCCAGCAAATTCACCATCATTAATTTTTAGTACTCTTTCCCGAAGACAGTTGGCTCCTATCCAAAGGTAATGAGGTTGAGAGTCACGAAGTTCACTAATTGTCAGGGGAAGAATATACATGTAATAAAAAGCAAGTTTCTTTTCTTTTTTTATGTCTCTCAGTCAGATGATCTGATGGTGGCCATCTCTGTGAACTTCCTTTAAATTGAGCCTTTGGGGATCTTAAGGAGAGGTTATCTTGATGCCAGTCAACAAGCAGGCATCTTTGACAAATGCCAGGAACACATTCATTTTCATAGAATATATTCTATCTGCAAAGAGAATCATTATTCAATTTAAATCAACACTTACCAAATTTCATTAAGTGTGACACATACTGCAGTGGAGTAAAAAATTAATAAATATAAAGTCCTTGCTTTGAAAAGATGTCCAGTCATGTTAGGGAGATGAGTTATGCCAATAATAGAGTTCTCAGTTCAGGAAGTCCCTTAGCAAGGCTATAGAATCAGGATCTCCTGCTTTTATAGTAAGATCCATAGAGATTATTTTCAGTGTAGTGCGATGCTTTAAATTTTCAGTCCAGCAGTCTCTAGCCTCTCATAGTTATTGAGCATTTGATATATTGAAGGCACATCTGAAGAACTGAATTTTTACTTTAATTGTAATTAATTTAATTTACATGTAAACGATCTGTTACTTGTTCAGTTATTGGAAAACATTTCACTGTGTTTGCAACAACTTGGGTATGTGGATCTACTTTGCAACTGCGATTTTTGTGAAATCTCAATATAGATCACATACTCCCTAAGAAAACAGAGCATCTGGAATGAAATGCGCTAAAAGTGTGAAACACATTCACATCTAAGATTCGGCACAGAGACAAAAAATGAAAGCGGTCTCATTAATAAATTGGTTATGTTGATTGCATGCTGACTTAACATTTTAGATATATGGGGTTGAAAGTGAAAGTGTTAGCTACTCAGTCGTGTCCAACACTTTGGGACCCCATGGACTATAGCCCACCAGGCTCCTCAGTCCATGGAATTCTCTAGGCAAGAATACTGGAGTAGGTAGCCGTTGTCTTCTCCAGGGAATCCTCCTGACCCAGGGATTGAACCCACATCTCCCTGCATTGCAGGTAGATTCCTTACCTTCTGAGCCACCAGCAAACTTCCCATATAGGGTTACATGAATGCATTATTAATATTAATTTACTTTTACCTTTCACATCAATATTAGAAAAAATGTAATTGCCAGTGGCTTGCATTGTATTGGTGTCAGACAGTGCTGCTCAAAATCAAAGTTATGCATTCCCTTCTTCACAGTGGATTCTGCCTTGACAGACCCAGGCTACAGTGGCTCTGTCGTCAAGAAGCTTCCCCACTCCTCATATTTCAGTCCCCGCGGCACAGTGCCAGAGGCACAGGGGTGTGCAGAGGCAGAACCTAAAACCTGACCGTAGGTCCTACAGGTGGCGCCTGAGAGGTGCATTGCCTCAGATTACAATGTCACCTTATCAATGTTACATACCAAACTCCTCACCTTTACATATAAAGAGGCTGAAAATCAGACACAGCAAACACCCGGTTTAAAATGACAGTGGGACGTCCCTGGCTGTCCAGCAGCTAGGACTCCGAGATTCCACTGCAGGGGACGTGGGTTGGCTTCCTAGTCAGGGAACTAAATCCTGCATGTTAAAATTCCACATATGGTGTGGACAAATAAATACATAAGTAATAAAACTAAAATGATATTAAAGGTTAATGACAGTGTAAATGCCAAGAGACCAATGTCATATACCACGTTTTACAAAATAGATTAGAATTCCATGTCAAAATAAACTACTGATTTGAGGGAGTGAGGAACAATGTTCATTTGGGAAAATCCCTAAATGTTGTTGGCAAGGACATATATTTTTATTTCTTATAGCTTTTGTAAAAAAAAATATATGCTATCCTTATCAGAGTAGAAATTACTGATCAATTCACCTGCTTAGACAAAACTAATGCACCTGTCTGGAAAGGCTTTATTGATTTTGCCCTGACGATGGTGGGTGGGGAGAGCATGGAGCTGCCCTCTCCCTAGAAAGCAGGGCAACACCGCCACCTCGTGGTGTTTTTGTTAAGTTGTACGCAGTCTGTCAGACTCCAGAACTCCGAGCCCGCACAGCTTCCAACACTGTCTCTGCCCACTCTTTAGGCTGCAGCTGTGATCAGGCCGTCTATGAATACGCAGTCTCAACAAACTGATCAAAGGGTCGAGCATTTACTCAAAAGATTCATAAAGTTGCCATGTCATGGCTTCCTTAAAGAAAACATTTTAATTGATAATTTGCATGTTTGGAAAGTGTCTCTGATTAATCCAGATAGATTTCCAAAAGGAAAGATTCCTGAATTGGTGATTTTAACAGTGGAGGGCATGGAAGTAGACATCAATAAATAGATGTTACCTTTGTGTCAGGTTAAAATCCTAGTTATTTCAGGATCAGACACGTATCCCCTCATGTTAGCAGTTCAGTTCAGTTCAGTTCAGTTCAGTCGCTCAGTCGTGTCCGACTCTTTGCGACCCCATGAATCGCAGCACACCAGGCCTCCCTGTCCATCACCATCTCCTGGAGTTCACTCAGACTAGTCAAGTTAAAATGGGCTTAACTAAATGGATAGATGGGCTTCCCTGATAGTTCAGTTGGCAAAGAATCCGCCTGCAATGCAGGAGACCCTGGTTCGATTCCTGGGTCTGGAAGGTCCCCTGGAGAAGGGATAGGCTACCCAGTCCAGTACTCTTGGGTTTCCCTGGTGGCTCAACTGATACAGCATCCATCTGCAATGCAGGAGACCTGGGTTTGATCCCTGGGTTGGGAAGATTCCCTGGAGAAGGGAAAGGCTACTCACTCCAGTATTCTGGCCTGGAGAACTCCATGGGCTGTATAGTCCATGGGGTTGCAAAGAGTCAGACATGACTGAACAACTTTCACTTTCAAAGAAATAAATAAATAGGATAAATCTAAAAACCAATGTGCAGTTATTCAACTGGTTCAGTGTGACACCACATGGAACTCTAAGGGATTTATTTATTTTCAGGTTCTAAAGAGGAAAGGGAAGAAGCTCAGAAGGGTCTCTGGACAAGTAGATGCAATATGTAGATTGTAGATATTTAATGAGGCTATCCAAGGCTTTTAAGATGTAGAAATAAGAGCTCAAATCATAGACCTGCTGCATGTTAACTTTTAGATGAATAGATACTGAAAATTTCAATCTTTGTGATCAGAGCGTTAGAACCGTAGAGACCCAGAATTACACAATGTTGGTCTCTTTGCTTCATTTAACTACAAAGCCAGTTTTGGAAAGCTCTGGAAAACAGTGCCTTTTCCTGCAGCCAGCTGCAGGGACAAAATTGAGGGAATTATTTCCCCCAGAGACTTTCATTTGTAAACAAGCCGTTCATTTTCTTAGGGAAGGGCTATGCTTCTCCTGGATCAGGTCTCTGAAACATTCTCTAGCAGAAGGAGAATACAGGCTGAGGGTTCTCTGTGGATCATTTCAATCAGGGAAAGTCATATGAGGGGAGCAATGGTTCCCTGGGTTTTGAGAACAGAAGAAGGTCAGTACAGTGGGTGAAATTTTGTTTCAGTTGGGAGAGGTAGTGATCAAGATAGGGAGCCCTTTCAGAAAGAAGAGGGTTGGTACTCAGACTCACAGTAATAAGCTCTATCTTTAAAGGAAAGCTTTCTGAGTGTTCAGGCTCTGCACTGAACTTTTTCCTGTGATGATTACTCTCAACTCCTTCTCTGCCTCTGGTGAAGAAATGAGGAAGGGTGTTTAAGGAACAAAGTGAGTTTAGCTCCAGTGTTCCCCGTGTCCCAGACGTTTCATTCACAGTCTCATTTATTTCACGACAACCTCAGAACTGAGATTTATCATCTCTGTTTTTCAGACCAGAAAACGGAGGTGCAGAGTAATGGAATAAGTTGTCCGAGATCAAAAAAGCTGGCAAATGTAGATCCAGGATCTTAACCCAGATCTGTCTTACTCTCACACACTTTCTAACAGAGTAAGTGATATTTAATGACAGAAAGTGCCTGTTGAAATTCCTCAGTGCCATCTACTTTATATTGCAACCTTGCGTACAACAGTGAATTTCATTCTATTTCCCTTACAAAACCACCTTAAAGCCATAGTTCCTTTCTCTCATGTTACTGATGAGGTAAATGAGGGCTGTACCATCTAGGTCAGCTGCCCAAAGGGATGTATTATATGGTCAAGCCATGATTCAATAACTATCCTTCCGACATCAAGACCCTGTGCTCTTGTCACTAAAATCCTTCTGACAAAACACTCTCAAAAAGCATTCTCTTCCATTACTGATCTTTCTTTTTGGTCCGTGTTAGTTTCCCTCATTTCCTCAAGTCTAACAAATTAATCAAAAAGAAAATACAATTAGGAGCAATATCCCTCTGATGCTCTTCTTGAAAGCCAAGAATTGAATTAGAGGAAATACTGAATGCAGTCTAAGCTTTGCAAAGCCTTTTCTCCTCTGGTTCCCTGTTTTCCGTATTCATAGCGCCTTAGAGGAACCCTGGTGAGATTATAGAAAACACTGGCCTATTTCCACTAACAGTTGTTGGTTTTGTAATTTTCATCCAAACACCTTAGTCATAAGTAATTGGATTTCTTTACTACAGAAGAACTGGCATTTTTATGATAATGAAATTGAGTATAGGGATTCATTTGACATTAAAAGTGCTTTGTGCAAATATATTATGGAAATCTGGTTCAGAAGGGTATATTAAAGGATAGAGTGAGGGCTTGATTTTCCAGAAACATACTGAAATGTCCAGAGAATACCAGTTCTTGAGTCAGGCCCTTGTTTTAAATTTCAGATTCATTTCACATTTTCATTATGTCTGCCAGGCGGCAGAAAAGCAGAAAGCTACTTGCAGAAACAACAAAAATCCCAAGAAACAAAAATTAAAAAAAAATAAAACCTGGAATATGAACTTCTTTTTGTCCCTCTTTTTTTTTTTTTGTTCTTTACGGAAAGAAAAGGACTCATCAGCTAGAGGAAAGGAGATCAACACAGATACGAAAATAGAAGAATGTATAATGTATAACCACTGCTTTTATTTAAATAAATTATTTGCCAGTGTCTGGCATCTTCAATAAAGACACAGGTCTACCTGGCCACCATTTAGTGGAGTGGGTGACCCATACCTGAAACCCTAGTAAAACTATAATTCAGGGTCTGGATGGGATATGACTTTAGGCCTCTGATAAATTCTCAGATTCATGCAAAAGCTTGCTGTTCATTTAGGTATTGAAGGATAGATAGAATTTGGATAGAGATCAAGAGTACTCATTTATTAGTTTAAATGAGCCATTTTCTGGTGAATATATCCATATTAGAAATAACTAATCAAGTCTAAATACTCACTGAGAAATATTGATACAAGATTTATGGCCTTTTGAAGGATTTTAGGGCAGTTTCACTTGGAAGTATGTGTGTATGAGTGTGCAGAAATTATTAGGTGAATATAGATAAAAGTCTTAATAACAGGGATTGGGAAGAAGGGGATGTGGATATGATCCAAAAAAATGAAATAAAACAGTATATATACACATGTTAGATTTTATATTTATGTCACCTATGATTTTAACAACAGCAACAATAAAAAAACAATGTATAGATATACTTTAAAGATATTTTAATTTGAAGGAATCCTGCCAGGCTCCTCTGTCCATGGGATTCTCCAGGCAAGAATAATGGAGTGTGTTGCAATACCCTCCTTCAGAGGGTCTGTCTTCCCCACCCAGGGCTCGAACCCCTGTTTCTCACATCTACCTGAATTGGCAAGCAGGTTCTTTACCACTACCATCACCTGGGAAGCATAAATACATGTAAATGCACATATAAATTGTTTGTGTATTACCTCTCTATCCATGATTATTTGATAGCATTTGCCAGAAAAGTCAAATTGGACTGGAATTGTCTTTGGGGGCTAGTTTTGCTAACAAACTCAACTTTTCCAGTAAGACTTCAAATTTTTGTTTCTTCTGATGTGTCAAATTTGGTAGGTTAAATTTTTCAAGAAATTTGTCCATGTGATCTTAGTTGTCAAATGTGAAAATATACAATTGCTGATGTATTGTCTTTTTCTTTTCCTGTTCATAAAATTTGCAGTAATCCCCTCTTTCTTACTTTGAACATTAACAACATCTTCCTTTCTGCTCTTTAGTTTGGCCATTGTCTTAATGTTTTCAAGATATTAATACCTTTATTTGCTCTTTGTTTACTATTTCACTGATTTTTTTAAAAAAATATTATATATTTTCTTTTATTTCAGTTTCTTTTTGTCCTTACTAGGATGGATTCTTAGGGCATTGATTTTGTATTAGTATTATTTTCTGATCTATGCATTTTAAAGCTCTGAATTTCCCTCATCTTAGCTTTCTTCAGTTCAAAGTATTTTCTAATTTCTCTGATGATTTTGTTTTCAATCAATAAACTATATAGAAACATATGCTTTATTTCCAGACATTGGGAATTTTCTAAACATTTTATTGATTTTCTAAATTAAATTCCTTTTTATCAGAGGATACGGGGCTTTCCTGGTGGCTCAGTTGGTAAAGAAGCTGCCTACAAGGCAGCCGACCTGGTGTTTGATCCCTGGGTGGGGAAGTTCCCCTGGAGAAAGGAATGGCCACCCAGTCCAGTATTCGTGCATGAGAATTCCATGGACAGAGGAGCCTGGAGGGCTATATAGTCCATGGGGTTGCAAAGAATTGGACATGGCTGAGCAACTAACACACACATATTTTGTATGATTTTTTTTTTAATCAGTGCTTATTTTATGGTCCATCACAGCAACTATCTTGGTGAACATATCTTCACATTAAAAGGGTGTGCGTCCTACACTGGTTGGATATGTGAGTGAAGTTGCTCAGTCATGTCCGACTCTTTCGCGACCCCATGGACTGTGAATAAATTTCAATTAAACCAAGGAATTTGCTAGCTTTCCTCACATTGTATAAGCCACAACCAAGTTTTTGAATTTTTGTTGTATCATTGCTGACAGAGTGGTAATAAAATCAGCCATGGTAATTGTAGAGCCGTCTCCTTCTCCCTTTAATTTTGTCAAGTTTGCTTCATACAATTTGAGACGTTTTTACTCGATGCCCCGACAGTTACATGGTCTGAATAGTTATGAACCCCTGGCTGAATGCCCCTTTCATCCTTATGCTGCCTCTCTCTCTCTCTCTAGGACACTCTCTCAGTGTCTGTGCTATCTGCCCTCCGCACAGCCGGCCAGGCTGACTGTTCACGCTCTGTCACGGGTCGTCTGTCTTCTTTCAGCCTACCTGTATCCTCGTCATCAAAACTTCCCTTCTAAGCAGCTTGTGTCAGGGTCTTATTTGCCTGTTTCCTTTCCACTTTGACTATCTCTGCTTTTATTAATACATTTAGACAATTAAAATGGGCTTCCCTGATGGCTCAGTGGGAAAGAAATCACCTGTCACTGCAGGAGACCTGGGTTCGATCCCTGGGTCGGGAAGATCCCCTGGAGAAGGAAATAGCAACCCACTCCAGCATTCTTGCCTGGAGAATCCCATGGACAGAGGAGCCTGGCGGGCTACAAGTCCATGGGGTCGCAAAGAGTCAGACACAGCTGAGTGTCTAACACACACACACACACATAGACACTATGATTGCTTAATCATGGTTAACTTTGAGCTGATTGTATTTGAAGTTTACTCAGCTTTTTTTAACTATAAAGTTAAATCTTATGGAAAATTCGGAAATTTTTCAGCTGTGTATTTTTCAAGTATTTCTCATCACTAGCACATATTTCTTCGACTTCTGTGGTTGCACCTGAATGTGGATTAGACATTTTGAAAATTTTTTGCAGACCCACAGGTCATGTTATTGCTTCCCAAGCATTTTTCTGTTGTTTAGAAAGGATAATGCCCATTACTCTGTCTTGAAGTTCACTGACTTTTCCCCCTGTTATCTGTAATTGAAAGAAGTTATTTCAGATTCTATACTTTTCAGTTCAATATTTTCACTTGGTTATTTTAAAAATAATTTTAGATTCTAAGCTGACACTTCTTTTTCATTGAATATGAGTATGTTTCTCTCTCTTTCTTTTGCTGGTGGCAGTAGCCATCACATTTTATTATTGGCTCATGAAAGCTCCATCACTCCTTTATTCAAACTACAAAGCAGTTCTAGCCCATCATTTGTTTTTTTGGTTGGCTTCCTTTGGCTTGTGGGCACAAAGAACTCTACCTTAGGGAGAAATGAATGTTGTTTTGGAAGTGCTCCTATTTCTTTTTTTTTTTTTTTAATTTTCTTCTGTTTTTACTATTGAGAAATCTGTTGTCAGTATTATTTGTGTTCCTAATGTCATTTCTAAGGAATGGATTGTGACCCAATTTTTTTCTCATTAATATATTTGCTTTATTGAAGTGTATTTCATTAAAAATGTTTCAGGTATAAAGCAAAGTAATTCAGTTCTATATGTGTGTGTATATATACACACACACATATATATACATGCATATATATATATATATGTTTCCTATTTTTCAGATTCTTTTCCATTATAGGCTATTACAAGATATTGAATATAGTCCTCTGTGCTATTAAATAGGTCCTTGTTGTTTGTCTATTTTATATGTAGTAGTGTGTATCAATCCCCTTAGTCATGGAGCATGGTTATAATAGCTGGTTTAAAGTCTTTTTTTTTTTTTTTTCATAATTCCAGTATCTGAGTCTATTGGGATAAACATCTACTGATTGCTTTTCACTTGAGAATAGTTTCTCTTTGTTTATTAAGGGACATGAATTTAATGTGAATACTGTACCTGCTGCGTCATGCGGGTCCTGGGTTCTGCTATAGTCCTGTGGAAAATGCGGGTGTTTGTGTCTAGCAGGCAATCAATCCCGGTATGTTCAAACCCCAAATGCTGTCACATCTCCTGTCTGTGGGAGCTCAAATCTCAGTTCAGGCCTCCAACCATCTTCTGCTGGTGAGAGTCTTGTTTGTACACATGTAGCACAGGGGGTGAGCTGTTCAGTTAAAGTGTCCACATTTTACACCAGTTCGGTGACCAAGCCTGTGATATATTGGTCTGTAATAATATCTCTTTGGCGCCTGTGTACCTCTGAGCTTAGTTTGGGACTAAACGGTGGTTCCAATTTCAGCTCAGCTCCACAGAGCTTTGTTATACATATGTGGGTCTGTCTCACACATGTAAAACTCAGAAATAAACCTAAGAGCTTTGCAGGCCCATTCATAAACTGAAGGGATCCATTCCCCAATAATCAATAATCAGAAATTATCCCCACATGCTCCAGTCTCCAGGGTCCACTTTTCCCCTCTCCTCTGGTTGAGAAATACGTGGTTTCTCCTCTAGTTTTAGCCACCACCACTACGCCACCTTTCCCCGCCTGGGGCTGGCTCTGGTGATAAACAAACAAAAAATTAGAAAAGCTCACCCCTAGGGGTCGCTTCTCCACAGTTGGACTCATCCTCGAAATCCACCTGTTTTTGTTTGCCTTGCAGAGTCATCACAGACTTTTTTTTTCTTATGCTTGTTGTTTCTTTTTCTTGTTAGTCCAAAGAACTACTTCTAGATCTTGGATTGCAATTCTGCATTTATCAGTGCGATCACTTATCTTTGCATACACTTATCCACATTCAATTCCAATGCAACAGTCATTTATCCAATAATTTCTATATAAAATACTGTGTCGGGTGTTGCCGATACAAATGTGGATTTCTGCAAACCTCCAGAAGGTCCATGTCTAATGAGACACTTATCTGTAACTGGAATGGCCATGAGCCTTTACAGTCATTGCAATGAGAGATAAAGTACGTGTAGGGTGTTGCAGCCACTCAGATGCCATGTTGCTTGATTCTGCCAAGAGACCTAGTCCAAGTTCTAGAAGGAGGAATGCTCTTCCTTGAGTTCTAGAAACAAGAGAGGGGAGCTTTCAGGGGAAGCAGAAAATTCTGAGAAAAGTTAAAGAAGCCTGCAAGGTGGAATGAGCAGGAGTGCATCCTTGTGGCTACAAGATTTACTGAGTCGGGTAGAAGGTGGCAGGTGAGAAAACAGAAGCCAGATTTTGTCCACAAGGAGTTTGAATGTCATTTTATGGACAAAGGTGGGCAATGCTGTGTTTCTGAAGAGTTAAAAGAATAGACCTTTTGAAACAAAACATATACATGCCTTTTTAAAAACTTACAAAGTAGACTTTTCATATAGTCCTTCAGGAAATGTGTACCAGCTTCCTGTAATGTTCCAGGTGCTAAACTGACTCTTTCTAAGCACACGATGGTTGGTACACTGGCACCCTTAATGTACAAAGTAGTCGAGGAAAATGTCAAATTCATAAAGCAGGGCTTCTAGTGTGTATTATAATGATATGCTTTTGAATGATCCTATTTGTTGATATTACATGTTTCTGAAAAGAAAGCTCTGGCTTAATCTCACTTCCTGCTGTGAAATTCAAACCTACTTGTGGAGGAAAAAAAAAAACAAACCAATATTTCCCCAAGAATATCCATGTGTTCAAAGAAGGTCTGTGAGTATTTCATAGGATGCATACAATTAGTCCTGGAGCAGAATTTTAACCTGAGTGCTTTCCACTAATTTATGGCAGCTTGCATCTCCTCGGACACTAGGCTCCATCCCATCCTTGGCCATGAACGTCTTTGGGAGTGTGCACACCCATCTGTGTGTACTTCAGTGCAGCTTCTAAAAACTGGTGCTAAGATGAGAGACTTAAAACAGTTCATTTTGTCCAGTTCTGTTATTAAAATGGATTTCAGAGTCTGCTGAAAGCAATTTTGAGACTAATTAAAATTTTAATAAATAACCATAATATATTAAAAGTCAAATTAGAAAAGTGTGATGTTATTGAATTAGGGCAAGTACACTACATAGGGAACTTTTAATAAATTATGTATGAGCCGTTCCAAATTACTTCTCTCAATTTGGACAATGCCAGAGATTAAAGAGTACAGTGTAATTTAGTTTGTGGTTTGAGGGCAAAATGGAAAAGAGAAGAAACATTGCTTACATTAGTTTCAGTTTATTTTGGTTTTAATGACTTACTTTGTAATTGTGTTTGAAAACATGTATTTATTTACTTACTTTCTTACTTACTCATTTCCTATTATTAGTCTTATTCCTCATAAAATGCTTTGTAAAGAAAACCAACTTCAGTAGAAGTTAAAGTGAAAACTTTTTTTTGGAAGTGAATGTGTTTCCCCACAAATTTTATCCATCTGTCAAGATTCTTTTTTGGACATTTTTAAAAAAATAAATCAAAGTGATGAGATAAGGAATACATTGATTCACAGATCCCCTTTTCTTTTATTTTAATTAAAAAAAAATTGGCCACACCACACGGCATTCCCCAACTAAAGATTGAACCCATGACCCTTATAATAGAAAGGCAGAGTCTTTGCCACTGGACATCCAGGGAAGTCCCCCTTTTACTGAACATTTTGTCAGTCATACATTTATCTAAAAATCAACTATTTCAAGCTTTAAAATGGCAGGTACAAGGCTAATTGAGAAGGCATCATTGCATATAAATATATAGAGAGAGATGGATGTTTAAAATAGTTGAAATAAGACACAATCAGACTTTATTTGGGGGGTCTCCAAAATCACTGCAGATGGTGTTTGCAGCCATGAAATTAAAAGACGCTTACTCCTTGGAAGAAAAGTTATGACCAACCTAGACAGTATATTCAAAAGCAGAGACATTACTTTGCCGACTAAGGTCCGTCTAGTCAAGGCTATGGTTTTTCCTGTGGTCGTGTATGGATGTGAGAGTTGGACTGTGAAGAAGGCTGAGTGCCAAAGAATTGATGCTTTTGGACTGTGGTGTTGGAGAAGACTCTTGAGAGTCCCTTGGACTGCAAGGAGATCCAACCAGTCCATTCTGAAGGAGATCAACCCTGGGATTTCTTTGGAAGGAATGATGCTAAAGCTGAAACTCCAGTACTTTGGCCACCTCATGCGAAGAGTTGACTTATTGGAAAAGACTCTGATGCTGGGAGGGATTGAGGGCAGGAGGAGAAGGGGACAACAGAGGATGAGATGGCTGGATGGCATCACGGACTCGATGGACGTGAGTCTGAGTGAACTCCGGGAGATGGTGATGGACAGGGAGGCCTGGTGTGCTGCGATTCATGGGGTCACAAAGAGTCGGACACGACTGAGCGACTGAACTGAACTGAACTGAAGATGCATGTCTTTAATTAGAGATGCGTCACCTCTTGGTGGTTCTTTGCTGAGTAGGAAGTGAAGCATGGAGGGTGTGGAGTGTAAGTTCCCTCTGCTAGGGGAAGGAGGAATGGGTTGAAAGAACCAGACAGCATCTCAAACGTCAGCTCAGGGATGGAGCACAGTAACGCTAATTAAACCCTTTGGTGTTTCTTCAGTTTGACATAGCAGTAAGCGAAGATGTAAGCAACAACCGAATTTTTCAGTTCATCTGCATTCCAATCTATGCACTCATGCACCGCTGAATTGCAATCACGCTCATTCACAATCAGAGCTGAGCCGCGCCTTGAGCCCTGTGTTCTAACTTACCAGGTATTAGCACTTCTCTGTCAGCAGGATCCGTTGTTGCTCTGGAGTGGGTCCCAGATGCTTCGCCAGGAGTTGTGCCTTCAACCTCTCTTAAGGTACAATAAAGGTGGTTTGAGGATTCAGGCGTGATAAGTACTTTCCTCAAGGCTAAGTGTTAAAAATAAAAAATACCATAGCTGGCCCTTCACGGTGAATGGAGCTGGTCCTAAAAGCAGAGAGAAGGAAGACCTTGCTTGGTACAGATTTGCTGATGTAAAATTTCCAGTTATGAGATACTAGGGAAACAAACTTTTCATTCATCCCTGTGTCCCCTGCACCTGATACAATCAGTGACACCTTTTAGGCACTGGATAAATATTAGTTTTTGTTTGTTTGTTTGTTTTAATAAAAGAGTGATAGAATACATAGGAAGGCACAAAAGGTCTTAAGTAGCAGCTATTTGGGGGTTTAGAAGAAGTAGACAGATAACAGGGCTTCTCTGGTGGCTCAGATGGTAAAGAATCTGCCTGCAATGCAGGAGACCTGGGTTTGATACCTGGGTCAGGAAGATTCCTGGGGTCAGGAAGATCCCCTGGGGAAGGGAATGGTCACCCACTCCAGTATTCTTGCCTGGAGAATCCCATGGACAGAGGAGCCTGGCAGGCTACAGTCGATGGGGTAACAGAGTTGGCCGTGACTAAGTAACTAACACACAGACTCAGACAGATAACATCTCCGCAGTGAAGGGACCACAGGGCAGTGCAGGTTAGTGGTCTGGGTCACAGCACCGCAGTAATGCTAAGTACTGACCACCGCTAATGAGAGCATTGATTTTTCACTTTTCACTGAAGCTACCTTTAGTTGAATGTGGCTCCAGGCTGTGGGTTGGGTCCAGTTACGACTTACTAGTGTTCTTCTGGGACAAAAGGTGAAATGTTGAAAGATAGTTTTATAGCAAGGATAGAGGGCGGAAAGAGTCGGTGTTACTACACAAGCACACGCTAAGCCTCAGCTTGACCTACTTAGGTCTGCAATAGCCATTGGCCAAGTGAACGGTGGCCAAGTCTGAAATCAAAGGGTAAGGAAAATATTTTTTACTTACCACCAGGGCCTGGCAAGGTGTGGATGCATAATTCTTCTATGCTATAGGGGAGTAAAGGATTATGGCAGTATTTATTGAGAACATGATTTACATAGGAAATATCTGAATGGGAAAGTAATCTGGAAACAGGTTAAGTTAGTAAAAAGAATCAGGATTTTGTTCTGCTTTTTAATCTTCAAAGCATTTTCTAGGTTTATTATTTTAGCCTTTGGCAATAGTTATACAAGGTAATTATGCCCTTTCTTTAAAAAAAAATGTGTTATTCCCTTCTTTTGAAATTAGATTTAAACTTCAATAATTACCTCAATAATTCACATGGAGATGCCAAAACCAGACTATTCACAAAGCTTGGTGATTGGAGGGTGAAACTTGTCTCCATCCTTTCTTATTTTCCCTATGAAAGTTACTTAACCCTTTGCCTCATTTAAACAAAAATATGTAGTATTTTTTAAATCTAGTGTCTAAATTTTTGCATTTAAAGTACCTGAACTATTTAAAGCACCTAAGTGAGTGAAAGTAGCTCAGCCACGTCTGACTCTTTGTGACCCCATGGACTGTACAGTCCATGGAATTCTCCAGGCCAGAATACTGGAGTGGGTCGCTTTTCCCTTCTCAGGGGATCTTCCCAACCCAGGGATAGAACCCAGGTCTCCCACATTGTGGGCACGTTCTTTACTAGCTGAGCCACCAAGGAAACCCAAGAATACTGGAGTGGGTAGCCTATCCCTTCTCTAGAGGGCCTTCCCGACCCAGGAATTGAACCGGGATCTCCTGCATTGCAGGTAGATTCTTTACCAACTGATCTATCAGGGAAGCCCTATAAAGCATCTTAACACTGGCTTAATCATTGTCAGTTCCTCAAACATAAGGCTGGGAGGAAAAGCTCCATTTGATGCCAGAATTCAGGCTTCTAACCAGGAGCAACATTACCTCATGCACAGAAGTTCTCCATTTTCAGTAAGGCCATCCTGATTCCTGTAACATAAATATTCACCAGTGTATTCAAATCTCAGTGTTTTAATACAAGGCTTGTTTTGAAATTCCTGTTGGAAGCCAGTGGCGCATTCCTCTACAGCTATGAACTCAATGGTTATTTGGGGTGACTCTCCAGTGACCTCGGCCGACCTGTTTCACTGAATATTTTACCCCGTTTCAAGATAATGCCCTGTATTGCACTGAGAGAGTGGCTATCCACATGCTCAGAAAGGAAGGGAAAGCACAGATATTGCTAAATGCCAGTCTCAGCCACCCCCAAATGCTCCAATTCTAAACTTCTATGTCACCTCTGACCCTTGTTTTGGTAGAGCCAATGTGTGTGTCCAATCACATTATTTTATTTCTGTCCTCAACACACAGGAGGGAGGCATTTCCCAGACTTCTTACATTCTCATAGGCTTGTGAAGGATTTGGAAAGATTAAAAAAGAATGGAATAAAAGGGCATGCGATTCAGACCCAACACCAGTTATCTGTTCCTGGAGATAGAAAGCAACCTGAGCTTTGTTTCCAGCATGTTCGAATGGTCTATCTCATTTCCCAAGGAGCTCTTTAGGGGAATTCCTGCTTGAGGATTCCTTAGGTGGATGAGAGACTGACACTCCAAGCAGATGCTGGTCACACCACTGATTAGCTCACTCATCCTGTGGTTAGTTATTTCCAAGAGGAACTGTAACATTTTCAAACTCTAGGCTTCCCTCTGTGATCTTACCTGACCAACCACTTTGTTCTTCTGTTTTACCCTGGTTTCCTTTCACGGACCTTACACTCTACTAACACCCACCTCTGGTTCTTGTCATTCCTTCTCCAGGCATCCTGTTTTCCTCATTATTTTCTTCACTCGAAAACCCTTTCTCGTTTTCTCTTCAAACCTCTTTATATTATTTGAGTTCTGTCTAACCAACCATCTTTTCATGAAGCTGTTTTTGATCCTACAGAAGGAAAATATTATCTGTCCTTCCTCAGAAAGACAACACACGTATCTACATCTTATTGCGGCTCAATGAAGTTAAGTGTTACTATCAAAGAAGCTGTATAGTTTAGATCTGAGTCCCTCACACAGCTGAACACTGGTGTCCCCAGCTACAAAGCAGGGACACAAACATCAACATCATAGAGATGTTGAAGGCGTTAAGTAAAATAATTTTGTCAATATCCTCATACAATGAGACGCCTGACTACCATCAGGCCCATTCCATCCTACCACTTTCCTGGACCAAAAAAAAAAAAAAAAGATTCCTACTGACATGTCTGAATTTTTAAGAGGCACAGTGCATATTAGCTCTCACAAATGTTATATTAAGGAATTTAATTAAAACGTCTCCACTAAGGTATATTTTGAACTGTGGTTCAAACTATGAGTCTTTTACAGTGTGTTTCAGCCAGACAGCTCTTTTGTCTCCTGAGCACCCCTGAGAGAGTTTATCTCAGGTGCCCAAGTTTAACGAGAGAGTCTGTTCCCTTCCTGCGTTTCTGGTGAGCAAATGTCCTTTCATGATGTCTAACAAGACAAAAAAAAAAAAATCACAGAAAAATGTTAAACTTTCTGAGACATGGTAAAAAAGGGAAACAGCTAATTCATTTCCCCTGTGCTTCTTTCTTTTTTTTTCTCTAGCAGTTCCATTTAGTTATTTTAAAAGGTTATCACCTGTTTCTCTTTGGCTAAAAATAATGGAAAATTTTTGTCCAGAAGGCTTTTCTTTGAAAACTCTAAAACTGCAGTCAATTGTGCCTGCAGTTTGGGGGTTTTGAAGCTGGATAACAGCCAGAGAAAGTTAGGCAGAAGGTGAGGAATGAGAAAGAGAAGGACATCACTTCTGTCTTGGACACAAAGCCACGTTCTTATTGTGTTTGTCACAGCTGCTCTGATTTGACATTAAAACCATGATTAAGCTCATTGTATTTTTTGTTACTTTACTTTCTCATCATTCTTTTTTATATGTCCAGATGTCTGGAGAGATAGCAAACCATAAGTTTTATGTTTGCATGCACAGTGAGTGAAGTCACTCAGTCGTGTCCGACTCTTTGCGACCCCATGGACTGTAGCCTACCAGGGTCCTCTGTCCATGGGATTTTCCGGGCAATAGTCCTGGAGTGGATTGCCATTTCCTTCTCCAGGGAATCTTCCCAACCCAGGGCTCGAACTCAGGTCTCCATGTCCATATATAAATGTGTATACATGTATGCATTTTATGGGGGAACCTCCCAGGTGGTGCAGTGGTAAAGAATCCGCCTGCCAAGCAGGAGACGCAGGTTCCATCCCTGGGTCAGGAAGATCTCCTCAAGAAAGAAATGGCAACCCATTCCAGTACTTTTGCCTGGAAAATCCCACAGACAGAGGAGCCTGGCATGCTACAGTCCTTGGGGTTGCAAAGAGTCAGACATGATTTAGTGACTGAGCACATACACAAGCCTTTTATAGATTATTCTCAGCTTTACTGGCAAAGGCGGCATGCCATACGGTGATGTCAGAGGAGGCTCAGGTGACAACAGAAGCTTGCTGGCTGCTTCCTCTCTGCTGTAGCCCTCACCACCACACCCAACATACATGCACTGCTCAAATCAGCACCCGCCTCCCATCCTGTGCAGGGAAATTCATGTTACTGCAATAACAGAGGCTTCAGAGCAGGGAGGTTCCGGAAGCAGAAAGGAAGGAACATGGGACAGCATGGCCTCAGTTTTCTGCCAATTCCTGGAGACCTGGGTAGCACAGGCCCACACAACGACAGTCAGAAGCTACTGCAAATATTCCAGAGAGATTTTCAGAACATCTGGGCATTTGCTACACTGTGACAGAGTTCAGGACATCAAATGAGGTGTTGAGAGGAGGAGGAATGGGAAGTGTTCCATAACCCAATTCTTAATGGATTTCTGTTAAAGTCTGTCAGCCACTGAAATTCACAGAAAACAATTTAGAGAATCATACTTCAGTACATACAATAAACATTCAAGTTCATCTTTCATTATTTATCCCTATGCCATAGACTATGGTTTTCACAGTACATTTAATGTTCTAGGAATTATAATAATGCTTTAAAAGTGTGTAATGTTTTTACCTGTCGTGTAATTTTCAGATTTCTGCTCTTGGATACTAATATTATATGGATCATAATACATCTTATTGGTAGTCAGGATTGCACATACAAAGCCCAGGCTACTTGGTAAAAACAGATGTGGTATCTGTTCCTTAATTAAGTTTTGTAGTCTTTGCTCTATTAAAACATCATCACTCCATGGCTTTCTAAGTTGGAGAAGCTGCTGACACTGTGTTACTAAAGGAAGACTGTGTTACTGATTAAATAAAGTCAGGAGTTGTAGGGAGAGGAAGGTTTTGACCACAATTAGAGACTTCAGTTGGAGAAGGAAATGGCAACCCACTCCAGTGTTCTTGCCTGGAGAATCCCGGGGATGGGGGAGCCTGGTGGGCTGCCGTCTCTGGGGTACCACAGAGTTGGACAAAACTGAAGCAGCTCAGCAGCAGCAGCAGAGACTTCAATGATCCAGCCACATTAACACAGTGGTAGGTGGCAGAGGACATAGCTGGATTGTATGACCCTCAGAAACCTGGAGAAGACAGTTGCAAAGTATATGAACACTAATCATAATCATATGGGTTTTGTCCAAGTTGTTGTTCAGTCGCTCAGTCGTGTCTAACACTTTGCAACCCCATGGACTGCAGAATGCCAGGCTTCCCTGTCTTCCACTATCTGCCAGTTTGCTCAAATTCACGCTCATTGAGTTGGTGATATTATTTAACCATCTTATCCTCTGTCATCCCCTTCTCCTTCTGCCTTCAATCTTTCCCAGCCTCAGGATCTTTTCCAATGAATCAGTTGTTTGCATCAGGTGGCCAAAGTATTGGAGCTTCAGCTTCAGCATCAAACCTTCCAATGAATATTCAGGATTGATTTCCCTTAGGATTGACTGGTTTGATCTCCTTACTGTCCAAGGGACTCCCAAGAGTCCCCTCCAGCCTGTCTATCAAGGTAAGGGAGATGTTCGAGAAAAAAAAAACAAAACAAAACATTTCCAGTTCTGAGGGCTACTGCCTCTTATGAAGACAGAAGAGTCTACATTTTAGCAAGGCAGGTAGGGGCAAGAAGATACTTATGTAAAGAGCAGGAAGATGCTGCCCTGAAGTGATATTTGAAACACAGTTATCCCTAAAACGTATTATTGCAGATTCACACTTAACCAGATGCCCTATATCTTATCTGGCAACTCTACCTGGAAACCCTCCCTCAGAAAATGATCTGTGTTCATATTCTTTACAGAGGGTCTGCTTTTGGAGAAATCTCCTCTAAAACAGATAGGGCTTCCCTGGTGCCTCAGATGGTAAAGAATCCGCCTGCAATGCAGGAGACCTGGGTTCGATCCCTGGGTTGGGAAGATCCCCTGGAGAAGGGAATGGCAACCCACTCCAGTATTTTTGCCTGGAGAATCCCATGGACGGAGGAGCCTGATGGGCTACAGTGCACGTGGTTGCAGAGAGTTGGACATGGCTATCGACTAACACTTTCACTTTTTACTTCTAAAACAGACAGCTGAAGTCAGTTTCTGTCCTTTACAGCCAGTGAACCTGAGTGAGGCAGATATATTCTGATTCTAGAGTTGTCCAATAAGGAGAATATCTAACCTTTACAATTCTATCATTTGTTGGTCTCTCCAGATCCAGTTTCTACCCTTCTCCAGCCCTATCTGTGCCCCCAGGGGCACCCTCTGGTCTGTTTTGCCATATAATCTCTGGGTGGGTAAGAACCATGGGAAGCCCACAGGAGATCTGAGTGTGCAGGAGATAGAAGTCCCCAAGTTCACGCTGCTGGTTCTTTCCTGCCAGGCCAATGTTCCGAGCAGCCACAGTCCCCTGATGAAAAGTCTCAGCTCCTGCCAGAGCACCTCTCTTTACAGTTCCTCTTCTCCCCAAGGTTTTGATGACAATTTACTCACTTTGAACCTGCAAGCCCAGAGATGATAGTACATCTCATCTGGCTTAGCCCAGGAATGTGTCATCATCCCCACTTAAGTCTCCCTTAACCTCAGCCACATGTTTACACTTGTGTAAACATCCTTCCATCCGTCACTCTTTGAGTCACACTTTTCCATTTGTCCTGCTATTGTTATAGATTAGTCACTCAGTCATGTCCAACTCCCTATGACCTCATGGACGATAGCCTGCCAGGCTCCTCTGTGGGATTCCCATGGATAAGAATGCTGGAGTGCATTGCCATTGCTTTCTCCAGGGGATCTTCCTGACCCAGGGACCTCAAATAATACAAACCTATGTGTTAAAAGCAAACTGTTTGCTATATGGGAGCTCAACCCAGTGCTCTGTAACAACCTAGAAGGGTGGGGTGGTGGGAGGGAGGTTCAAGAGAGAGGGAGCACGTGTATACCTATGGCTGATTCGTGTTGACATATGGCAGAAACCAACACAACATTGTAGAGCAACTATCCTCCAGTTAAAACTAAATGGACTTCCCCAATTACTCAGATGATAAAGAGTATGCCTGCAATGCAGGAGGCCTGGGTTTGATCGCTGAGTCTGGACGACCCAGAAAGCATATACAGTCAGAGATCATCATTAATTAAATATTAAAATATATTAAAACAAAAACAAACTTACCTACAGAAGTATTATGGGCTAAGCTCATTTAAAAATATATATTTGTTTATCTTTGTTTTTACACACAAGTGGGCCATCTCTAGTTGTGGCAAGCAGGGTCTATTCTTCATTGCACTGTGCAAGCTTCTCATCATGCTAGCTTCTCTTGTTGCAGAAAAAAAGCTCTATAGCAAAGGCTCAAGTTGTGGACTATGGGCTTAGTTGTTCCAAGGCAAGTGGGATCTTCCGGGACTAGGAATCAAACTCGTGTACACTGCCTTGGCAGGTGGATTGTTAACCACTGGATCAAAAGGGAAGTCAGGCCAGTCTCATTTTGTTACAATTAAAGTACTTTACCAGTAATATTAGGGATGTTAGTTTGCATATTATTTTGAATTTTATCAAATATACTCTTTTTCTCTAGAGTATTAACAGTATTAATGAGGATTCATGTATTGGGAATCTGAAGTATCAGGTTTATTCAGCACTTAGAGGAATTATTTAGAATGTTGCATTGATCCGAAAATGGACTTTGAAAAAAATAAATAAAAGAAAAGGAACTTTGCAGCCTATGAACATGTATTTGTGTCCTCCTCTTAATTTGGTATAAAACTTTAGTTACTTCGTCTTTATGGATTTCAGTTTGATACTTATCAAAAGGGAATAATTAAATTTACATTGTAGGTTAACTATGAAGAAGTTTAGTCAAAGTCAAGTGAGTGAGTGAGTGAGTGAGTGAAAGTTGTTCAGTCAGTCTGACTCTGCGACCCCATGGACTACACAGTCCGTGGAATTCTCCAGGCCAGAATACTGGAGCGGATAGCCTTTCCCTTCTCCAGGGGATCTTCTCAACCCAGGGATCGAACCTAGGTCTCCTGCATTGCAGGCAGATTCTTTACCATCTGAGCTACCAGGGAGAATAGTCAAAGCTATGGTTTTTCCAGTAGTACAGATGCGAGAGATGGGTCATAAAGAAGGCTGAGTACAGAAGAATTGTGATGCTGGAGAAGTCTCAAGAATCATTTCAGACTTCAAGGAGATCAAACCAATCAATCCTAAAGGAATTCAACCCTGAATATTCATTAAAACAACTGATGACTGATGTTGAACCTGAAGCTTTAATACTTTGGCCACCTGACGCTAAGCACTGACTCATTGGAAAAGACCCTGATGCTGGGAAAGATTAAAGGCAGGAGGGGAAGGGGATGACAGAGGATGAGATAGTTGGATGGCATCACCAACTCAATGGACATGAGTTTGAGCAAATTCTGGGAGATAGTGACAGACAGGAAAGCCTGGTGCGCTGCAGTCCATGGGGTCGCAAAGAGTCAGACACAACTTAGAGACAGAACAACCACAACCAATGAAGAAGAAATAAAGAACATGTGTAGAGTCCCCAGCCCAGTGCACTTTTAATGGTATAGATTTGATAATTGATGGCCATTGTACCCATTTGTGTGCGTATTATTGGATTTAGCCTGCAAGTCTCCTCATTTCTATGAGAGTGATAGTTTGCAAGATTTTGTGACAATTATAGGAATTCTACATGCAATGCATTACCCTGTAAACAGCAGCTATTATTATCAGGAGGGAGAGAAGACATGGAAGGATAGCCCAGGTGGAAGAAAGCGGCTCACGGCCCTTCTCTAGGTATGAAACAAATTGCAAAGGAGCCCACCACAAAAATGATATTCTCATGGCAGATTAGAAAAGGTTAAAGAATTCAAAGTGTAGGAAGTTTTGAGTAACTGGCCTTAATCTTCCTGATAGCTAGGAAGACTCATGTTCTGTTTCCCCATTGGATACTAGCTAAAATGTCTCTAAATCCTAACAGGAATAAGCCTGAGAATATTCTGAGCCAGTTCCTGCCAGAGGCATACATGTCACCTTGCTGTAAATGTGCCCCCAGGTAACCCATGTAACCTGAGGCAGCTCCAAGAGGGGAAGTAGGGGACCAGAAATTCCTAAGCCTAAGGGCAGGAACACACAGTCCCTTCTTAATTTCAGATGCTATTATATCAATGACAAATGTATTCTGGAGTTAGGATCCAGGACAAGGGATATATTTAACCTGATTTATTCCTCAGTGCTCAGGCCATTTCTCTACTGCGTTGTCTTTGGTAATATATATAGAGAAATAGGGCTGGGATGTCCCTGCTGGTCTAGTCATTAGGACTCCATGCTTTCACTGCTGAGGGCATGGGCTCAGTCCTTCCACGGGGAACTAAGACCCCACAAGCCATGTGGCATGCATCCCCTCCCAAAAAATAAAGCAACAAGCAAGATGAACAAGAGAGTGCCTTCCAGTACGCCTCCCTCTTAGACAATGTGCTTCCCTGGCTCTGTTGCCTTAAAAATCACATCCAGGCTAATTTTCCCGACAAACACGGGCTGGTCTTCATGTCAGTCCCATCTCTACACTTTCCACTTCTTTTTCTGGTCCGTGCCCAACACAGCTTGTCATGATTAATTTCTCACCTGGAGAGGCAGTTGGAGCACATAAAAAGTGATCACTCCTACTCATTTTACCTTCATTTTACCTCCACGGAACAGATTCTTTCGAAAAGACTAATAAGGAGTCTCGTTCTTTCTTTTGTTCAGTTTCCCGTGGCTCATTTCACCACCAAATAGCAAAGCCTCTTCATTCAGCATCCATCTATGAGCCCAGATGAAGCAGACTAGGAATCCTGCTCTTCCATCAAGCCAGAGATTTTCCACGATCACTGCAAACAGCATGCTAAAAAGCATGTCCAGTCCGTGTACTTCTGTGCCACATGCTTTAAAACCTCTGGCTGCCAACTGAAGGGATAATCTCATCATTTCATCAGCTGTGAAACACAGTGAAATCAGTTGGGAAGTCTTTTTCTAGGTGTTCAATCAGTGAACAAGATGAATCCCGGAAGTTCATCGGTGGTTCACCTAACTCATCAGAGTATAATCTCCTGAGAGATATGGGTGTCAAATGCTTAAATCAGGAAGGGAAAAAAGAAAAGAAAAGTACTCATTTCCTCTGAATGTGTTCTTTGCACACACAACTGGAACACGTAACGACAGCTCCAAACTGGTTAAGGAGTCTGGGGTCAGCCTGCCCATTGTCTCCACTCTTTCAGATAGAGACACACCCAAGAGCAGGCAGAGACGTGCATGAAGGAAAAAGTGAGATCAGAAAAGGGACTCACTAAGAAAAGGCAAATGGCCAAGTATTTGTGGGGTTGTTTTGTAGACAAACTACTCAGTTGGAAGTAGATGAGAACTAGAAAGCAAGAGCAGGGCTTGGTGGAGGAGAATGGGTCACTTCCAGAAACAGACAAGTGCTGTCCTGACGTGCAGCATGGCATTGATGGCTTTAGGAGAGTGCTAGCCTTCTTTTCTTTCAGTTGGCTCTGAGGGACCAGCTTATGACCCCTGACAACCACACTACAGATGAGAGAGTGGCAGAATGTAGGTTTTGTGACGCTTTAACAGTAGCAGAGCTTAGCCAAGTCTTAAAGAATTCAGTTGGCAGTTGGTGAGAAAGAAGGCTTGGCATGGAGGCAGATGCTGAAGATGCCCCCAGAATCTGAGCTCAACAGCAGCATGTTTCCTTGTGACTCAGGCCTGAGGAGCCTCTGTCTTATCTCCAGATACAGGCAGCTGACGTCAGATGTGTCCATGCTCACTGTAACCGCACAGATGGAGGGTTCTAGAGAGCCAGCAGGGAGAGAAGACTAGAGAGCCAGCAGGGAGAGAAGAATAGGTTGAATAAACTGAACCTCAATAAGCTGTCTTCCATGCTCCCTTTAAACCCAGCAAAAAATTAAGTCTCTATCGAGACTGATAGGAAGGAAACCAAAGAAGCTACTTGGCCAGACTTTAAGCTAAAGAACGAACAAAGCCTTAAAGATGAACACATCACTTTCTACCAGACTTAGCTGTTTTGAGCCCCACCGAGCTCCCTCTCAGCCCTCAGGCCTGATTCTGATACTTCTTTTTTCCAATTCAGTACATATTTATTGATCCTCTGCTATTACCAAAGCATTGAGCAGTCATTTAGAAAATACAAAGTTGGCAAAAATAGAGTGAAGCCCTCAAGGAGCTTGTTTGGCTCTGATTCTTTCTTTCTGCCACACACTTTCCTGCCTCCTTCTCCACCTGATAAACTCTAAATCAAGTCATAAATTGGTGACTTGTGGACTCAATCCAACCTGCAGTGTTTTTGTTTAAGTTGAATTTAAATGTTTTTAGTTATTAGCATTATGTCTGCAGTTCAGTACATGTAAAGCAGTCACTAGGGGTAAAGAACCCTCTTGCCAATGCAGTAGATGTAAGAGAGATGCGGGTTCCATCCCTGAGTCGGGAAGACCCACTGCAGGAGGGCAGGGCAACCCACTCCAGTATTCTTGCCTAGAGAATCCCATGGACAGAGGAACCTGGCGGGCTATAGTTTATGGGGTCATAAAGAGTCAGACAGGACTGAAGTGACTTAGCATGCACGCAAAGCAGTCACTATTACAGGCACTGCTTCTTTAAAAAAATTATTATTTTATTTAGCTATGTATTAGTTGTGACATACAGGACCTTAGTTGTGGTGTGTGGGATCTAATGCCCTGACCAGGAATCAAACCCGGGCCCCCTGCCTTGTGAGTGTGATGTCTTAGCCACTGGACCACCAGGGAAGTCCTGACAAATACTGCTTCTGCTTAACATACTTTCCTAACCCCCAACAGCTGTTGTGAGTGCGTTTGGGTACTGGCCCCGGGTTGCCTTCCTCCTTCTCCAGGAAGCCCTCCCTTAATGCGCACTGAGTGCTCTCGTTACAGGAGCCATTCCTGAATCCATCACAGCTACTGACTTCTTGAAAACAGGAATCAGTGTTTTGTCTCTGTCACCAACATCTGGCACATACAAATGCTCTTTTTTCTTTTACATATAGATTGATAAACAGATCGTATCTCAAAACAAGACACTAAGATAAAGCTGCCATGGAAGGGGTGCTGAAATAAACTGAAAGCTGTTAACTTCAAAAAGTTAAAGCATCTTAAGCTATTTGATACACAACAGTTTTATAATGCATAATTTGATAATAGATCATCCCATTCTCCCCCCGCCCCCAATTTAATGAACTGTCTTTTTGACTATGCATTCCTTGGGAACAGAATCTTTTCCCTCTTCTTAAAATACTAAATCTCTGTGGAGAGTACATGGCAGATGATAGATGTGCCAATAATCTATTATGAATAAACAGAAATATCTGATGACTTCGGGTGCAAGAACACACACATTGCTTTCCAAAACGCAGTGCCAGCACCCTTGGGTGACAGTCAGAAGGAGGAGGATTTGAATGCTTCAGAGAGGAGGAGAAAATGGACTGAAGGGGTGCAAACATGTGATCAGCTCTTTAGGAGGATCCTGAGGTTGGTGTTCGGAGCCACTTGAGAGACTTTTTCAAAGATCAGCCCTTCCCTTTGAAGCTATGAGAATTGACTCTCCCATGACTGCAAGCGCCTGCCACTAAATCAGGAAGAGATTTATGAAATTTAACAGACCAGAATATTATTACATAAAGAATACTGCCCCTTAGCTGCCATCAAATTGCTCAGCCGTCTGTTTGGTTTCACTCATTTCCTGAACACTTTACCACGTCCCTCACTGCCGCTAGGTCAGAACCAGAAGTGGTACGAGGCCACACAGGGCACTGAGGCTCTGGTCTCCACGGGGGTCAGGGTTGGGTCGGGGGAGTGGTGCTCAGAAGACTTAGTTGTTGTTTACCCGATCAGCTGTGTCTGACTCTTTGCAACTCCATGGGCTGTAACCCGCCAGGCTCCTCTTGTCCATGGGATTTCCCAGGCAAGAATACTGGAGTGGGTTGCCATATCATTCCCCAGGGGATCTTCCAGACCCAGGGATCGAATATTCAGTACCGCCATGCTTTCTGTTTGTTGGTTGTTTGCTGTTCATTTGCTGACAAGTATTGGGTACAACTTTGTGTTTGGAGTTTGAAGAAAAGTAAGAGTGTCCACTGAGTGACTTCTGATTCTCCTCCTCCTGTACTTCCACCACTGGCTGGCATAAGTGCCTTTTGCAAGTTTAGGCATAGCGATACCCATGTAACGAGAGGTCTTACATGGCCTCTCCTCAACGGTGGCCTGCCACTATGATGGGGCAGTGCTTCTTCCAATGTAGTAGCTGAAGCCCCAAGGGTCACGACATAAGCTCTTCAGGTGAGCCAAACACAGTGGGACACCTGCAAGTCAAAGCCCAGATAATAACTCATTATCAGGTAGCGATTTCACCCTACAAACCCTAATCCAAACTAGAGTAAACCGTCATAGCTGTACTTGAAATACACTTCTCATGTTTATCTTATGGCTCTTCTACAAATTTGAGTCCACCTAATCCATTATCAAAAGCCACACACTTGATTATTTTAAAAACATCTTTGTCTTCCCGGATTTATCCAAAGCTACTTGAGTGTGCCACACTGCTATTCAACAGCACAAGAGATCCTAAAAGCCTTTTCTGTCTTCCACCTCCATTTCTCTTTCTCCCTTCCTCCTTCTCTCCCTCTCTCTCTCTCTGTTGTAACTTTTAAAAAAATCATTTATTTATTTGGTTGTGCTGGATCTTCGTTGCAGTGTGCAGGCTTCTCATTGCCATGGCTTCCGTCCTTGGGGACCATGGGCTCTAGGGTGCACAGGCTTCAGGAGCTGTGGCATGTGGGATCCTGGGATTGAGTGCACAGCCTCAGTAGTTGTGGCGCAGGGGCTTAGTGGCTCCGCAATGTGTGGGATCTTCCTGGATGAGAGATCGAACCTGTGTCTCCTGCGTTCGTAAGTGGATTCTTTACCACTGAGACACCAGGGAAACCCTCTGCTATGACTTTCTGGAACTTTATAGGTCAGTGCTCTGTGATGATCTAAAATGCTGGTACGGGAGGAGGTGGGAGGGAGGCTCAAGAGGAAGAGGATGCATGTATGCATAAGGCTGATTCCTGTACAGCAGGGACTAACACAGCATTGTAAAGCAATTATCCTCCAGTTAGAAAGAAAAAGTAATGGGTCAGTGTTGCCATTGAGAAAGACACACTTAATCCATGCTCAAGGCTGCTGCTTCTGGGATTCTGGTAAGCTGCCTGGAGGAGGTGAGTCTCGTGGCTGCTATTGGAGGATAGCTGAAGAATTTCCAGAATGGAACCACACGGCAGTTGATCCACAAACCTTAAATGGCATTTGAGATATTTTAAAAATAAAACTTTATAGGTAATTGTAAAAAGTAATTAGATCAACTGGACAATAGACACGTAAATGTTTCAATCCCTTTGATTGCCTCTGTGGGCTTCCCAGGTGACGCAGTGGTAAAGAATCCATCTGCTAAGGCAGGAGACAAAGGTTTGATCACTGGGTCGGGAAGATCTTCCGGAATTGGAAAGGGCAACTCACTCCAGTATTCTTGCCTGGAGAATTCCATGGACAGAGGAGCCTGGTGGGCTACAGTCCCTGGAGCTGCAAAGAACTGGATATGTTTGAGTGACTGAGCATCCACTCACTCACACGTTTGCTTCATTAGAACAAACTCAGTTACAAAGAGAAGATTTTGATAAAGGAGTATAAAAATATAAGATTACTACTTTCTTCCAGTGCAAACATGTGACATAAATTGCCAGATCAGCCGTTCCCCAATGCACCCCCATCATAATGACCCAATGCCATGTGATGAATTACTAGGGACATGTCAGGAAAAAACTGTATATGCTGTTACTTAGATTATTTTTGAGACTTCTGGGTCCCATCACTTCATGGGAAATAGATGAGGAAACAGTGGAAACAATGTCAGACTTTATTTTGGGGGGCTCCAAAATCACTGCAGATGGTGACTGCAGCCATGAAATTAAAAGACGCTTACTCCTTGGAAGGAAAGTTATGACCAACCTAGATAGCATATTAAAAAGCAGACATTATTTTGCCAACAAAGGTCCATCTCACCAAGGCTATGGTTTTTCCAGTGGTCATGTATGGATGTGAGAGTTGGACTGTGAAGAAGGCTGAGTGCCGAAGAATTGATGCTTTTGAACTGTGGTGTTGGAGAAGACTCTTGAGAGTCCCTTGAACTGCAAGGAGATCCAACCAGTCCATTCTAAAAGAGATCAGCCCTGGGTGTTCTTTGGAAGGAATGATGCTAAAGCTGAAACTCCAATACTTTGGCCACCTCATGCGAAGAGTTGACTCATTGGAAAAGACTCTGATGCTGGAAGGGATTGGGGGCAGGAGGAGAAGGGAACAACAGAGGATGAGATGGCTGGATGGCATCACCAACTGGATGGACATGAGTTTGAGTGAACTCCGGGAGTTGGAGATGGACAGGGAGGCCTGGCATGCTGCAATTCATGGGGTTGCAAAGAGTCGGACACGACTGAGCGACTAAACTGAACATAAAATATTTATCCACAAGCCTTATAAACAGGTTTTGTGGATCTAGGCTTTAGGTTATTTTGTCCCTTGCCACAAGAACATCTCTTATGTTTTCCCTCACATGCAACACTCATAAAGTGAAAGTGAAAGTGAAAGTTTCTCCGTGAAGTCCGACTCTTTGCAACCCCATGGAGTCTACGGTCCATGGAATTTTCCAGGCCAGAATACTGGAGTGGGGAGCCTTTCCCTTCTCCAGGATCTTCCCAACCCAGGAATCGAACCCATGTCTCCCACATTGCAGGCATATTCTTTACCATCTGAGCCACAGGGGAAACCCAAGAATACTGGAGTGGGTAGCCTATCTCTTCTCCAGGGGATTTTCCAGACCCAGGAATCAAACCGGGGTCTCCTGCATTGCACGCAAATTCTTTACCAACTGAGCTATCAGGGAAGTCCAGGACATCTCTTGTGTTGTCCCTCACATCCAACACTAATAGATCAGAGGAAGCCCACATTTAACGACTTTAGTTTCAAGTCACAAAATAGTAAAGGAAATTGAGTTAAGGTTATCAGAGAGCAGGTAAACAGATGCTGGGCAACAAAAAATAACACTGGCCCAAACTAGAGTTAATATTCCTCTTCCTAAATTCTCATATCTATTCAACCATATGATAAGCAGTACTCTCTTTTGTTCTAATTATTGCCTGAGGAAGCCAAGATCCCAGGGAGCCTGGCAGATCACACCTAGGGACGGGTGATCCTTCTGCCAACCTGGGTTTTGCTTCATTAAAATTTTGCCTTCCTTTAGCAGTTGCATGCAGAAATCCCTCTACTAGGATAATCGGGAAGTCACATTACAGAGGAAAAAAATACCAGAAAATATACAGGCCAAAATTTAGCATACTTGTTTATCAAAAACTTATGAAAGTAGGACAATGCACTTAAAAATAAAAATCCCACGGACAGAGGAGCCTGGTGGGCGGCAGTCCATGGAGTCTCAAAGGTTGGACACGACTGAGCAACTTCACTTTCACTTTTCACTTTCATGGGCATTGGAGAAGGAAATGGCAACCCACTCCACTGTTCTTGCCTGGAGAATCCCAGGGATGGGGGAGCCTGGTGGGCTGTCTATAGGGTCACACAGAGTTGGACACGACTGAAGCGACTTAGCAGCAGCAGCAGCAGCAGTGTATATATAAATCTCCTTACCATGTGTATTTTATTGAATAGAATGCTCTCTATTTTTGAACAGTTGCAAGAAATAATCCTTAGATGATGATAGAATGCCAAGTACAATGGGATACACATAGAACACTCTAAGGGCTGTTCTTAGTGGGAAGTTACACTCCTTTCAAAATATCATTATAAATAATGTAACAGCTAATATTTATTGAATGCTTCTTATAAGCCTGCCATGGGTATAGGAAGAACTCAAGAATGAAAAGAACCACAAGGCAAAGCAAACAAACATTACCGTCCTCTTGGAACATCCTGGCGTCCATCAGACAGGATTGAAAGCACAGTACTGAGCCACAGAAACAATTCCTCGTGGGAGATTAAACACAAGATACCACGAGGAAGTGCAGAGGGGTTAAAGGGAACCACGTGCAGAGTTCCACACCACACAGAGTGACAAGGAGGATGCTGCCGTGGTTTCTCAAGAGGACCATTTTACAATGGGAAAATAAGCATAGGGAGGATCAGATTTTCTCTGTGTTTGGCAACTCACTTATCAGGAAGCTAGGATTTACCCCAGACATTCTGGTTCAAGCCATTTATTACCAAGTGGTCCCCAAGGTAGAGCTATCTTTTCTATGCACCCCCAAATTGGCCTGTTAATATTCATAATTTTCATTCATACTTTCCTCATTTTTAAAAACTGAAGTATTTGATATGGTTATATTTATATATGAGTATATATGGTAATACATTAAGATGTATATAATTTTAACATAAACGCATTACTTAAAGCAGGGTGCATGTTCATTTTATGCTTAAATGCACTGAACTTTTTTTTTTAAGGTGAGGTAAGATGAAGTCATTCAGTCATGTCTGACTCTTTGCGACCCCGTGGACTGTAACCTACTAGGCTTCTCCATCCATGGGATTCTCCAGGCAAGAATACTGGAGTGGATTGCCATTTCCTTCTCCAGGGGATCTTCCCGACTCAGGGATTGAACCCAGGTCTCCCGCATTGGAGGCAGACGCTTTAACCTAAGGCATAATTGTATGCTGCCCACTGGTGTTCTTAAAGTGTAAGACAATTGCTCCAGCATTTAAGTCAAGAGCACAGAAATAAGCCACCCTTCTCTGAGTCGAAATGTGTTCAATTACTTGCAGTAGCTTTCAAGTTGATAGTCAAGAGGCATCATTATATCAAAAGCTATTAGTTCCCATAGATTAAATTATATCTAACACTCACCACCCCCATCCCCATTAAAATACCAGGACTTTTCAAACCACTCTCTCTGCTTTCTCGGGGGCTCCATTAGCATCATGAGAAACTCAAGGCCATGAATTGGCAAGTAATTAAATGGAGCATGTGATGAGATGCTGAAGCCTCTTGTCTACTTGGAGGAAACCCAAGCGACTCATCTGAGTTGAGGTGTCTAAGGATTTCTGTCATCTGAAAACATGATTCTTAGAGCAGCACAGACTGTATCCTGCTGATGATGAGGAAAATAATAGAGACTTCTTATCAAGAGGAATACAGCAAAGTCACTTGGCCCGACTGAGCCTTCAGAGCTGGTTGGAGCTAAGGGAATTCACTGTCTTTCAAGAAACATATGAAGCATTTATTATGTGTCAGGCTCTATACAAAGTAAAGAAATAAGACACGTTTCCTGTCCTTAGGGTCTCATGTGCCAGTGGAGCAGACATATAAACAAATACATTCATAATGCAGTGTCAGAAATTCATGAACAAATCAGTAAACAAGGTTTATAGCTTATCACCATTCTTCAAACTCCATCTACACGTCTCCCTAGCCTGTCCCGCTATGCTGGCCTATAAATGCCAACAGAGGACACAGGAACAATTCTGTAAGATGGCCTCAGATAATTCAGCATGTGCTGTATATTTTTTGATCAAAAAAAATTCAGTTTCAGTTGAAAACTATACATAAAATTACAAAGGAATGTAACAATAACCCTCATCCACATATTGCAGAATGAATTGCAGTAGGAATCTTGTTGTTGTCTGTTTTCACTTCAAAGAAAAATAAGTTTATCCTTTCATAAAACTGACACATGGCTATTCAGTTCAGTTCAGTCGCTCAGTCGTGTCCGACTCTTTGCGACTCCATGAACCGCAGCACGCCAGGCCTCCCTGTCCATCACCAACTCCCAGAGTCTACCCAAACCCATGTTCATTGAGTTAGTGATGACATCCAACCATCCCATCCTCCGTCATCCCCTTCTCCTCCCACCCTCAATCTTTCCCAGCATCATGGTTTTTTCAAATGAGTCAGCTCTTTGCATCAGGTGGCCAAAGTATTGGAGCTTCAGCTTCAACATCAGTCCTTCCAGTGAACACCCAGGACTGATCTCCTTTAGGATGGACTGGTTGGATCTCCTTGAAGTCCAAGGGACTCTCAAGAGTCTTCTCCAACAGTTCAAAAGCATCAATTCATCAGTGCTCAGCTTTCTTTATAGTCCAACTCTCACATCCATATATGACCACTAGCAAAACCATAGCCTTGACTAGAGGGACATTTGTTGACAAAGTAATGTCTCTGCTTTTTAATATGCTGTCTAGGTTGGTCATAACTTTCCTTCCAAGGAGTAAGTGTCTTTTAATTTCATCACCCTCTGCAGTGATTTTGGAGCCCAGAAAAATAGTCAGCCACTGTTTCCAATGTTTCCCCATCTATTTCCCATGAAGTGATGGGACAAGATGCCATGATCTTAGTTTTCTGAATGTTGAGCTTTAAGCCAACTTTTTCACTCTCCTCTTTCAATTTCATCAACACATCTATTAAAAAGTTTAAATCCATAAAAAAGATGAAAATGAAAATAAATCACTGCAAACCTCACTGCATAAAATGTAACCTTCAAGGGACTCCCCTGGCAGTCAGTGGTTGGGACTCCGCCTTCCAGTGCAGGGGGTACAGGTTCAATCCTTAGTAGGGGCAGGGGGGGTTGGGATCTCACATGCTTTGTGCTGAAAGACCAAAAACCAAAGAACAGAAGCAATATAGTGATGGATTCCATAAAGACTTTAAAAATGATCCGCATCAACAAACTCTTAAAAAAAGTAACCATCAGTAACATCAGATGCCATCATGAGGGGCAGCTTTCAACGCATGTAAATAGGCATGTAGGGGAAACCACATGCTGAAGGAGCAGGGTCTTTATTAAAAGGAGATTATTCTGATCCATGCTACTTTTCCCACTCCTTAGCCATCCATCAATCCATGACTTTTTCTTTGTCAAATTCTTGTTTCTTAATAATCTCATTGTTTTTGACTCTCTTTTGCTTTTTTCCCTCATAGCTCAGTTGATAAAGAATCCACCTGCAATGCAGGAGACCCCGGTTAGATTCCTGGGTCAGGAAGATCCGCCAGAGAAGGGAAAAGCTACCTGCTCCAGTTTTCTGGCCAGGAGAATTCCATGGACTATGTAGTCCCTGGGGTCTCAACGAGTCGGACACACTGAGCAACTTTCATTTCATTTTCACTTGCTTGTTTGTGATATAGTTTCAGCTTTCTATCGCATTTGCTCTTAAGTTGTTTTTTGTTGCTGTTGTCTATGTAATATTTATCTTTTTATAGATATGCCTCTTGTAGTTGGGCTTAATTTTATTCTGCCTCCTTCCACTTGCCACCTCTTAGACTCTTTCTTCAGCCCGTGTCAATCATTCTTTAGTACTGACTGGACAACTCCATGGACAGAGGAGCCTGGTGGGCAGCAGTCCATGGGGTCGCTGAGGGTCAGACACGACTGAGTGACTTCACTTTCACTTTTCACTTTCATGCACTGGAGAAGGAAATGGCAGCCCACTCCAGTGTTCTTGCCTGGAGAATCCCAGGGACGGGAGAGCCTGGTGGGCTGCCATCTACGGGGTCACACAGAGTCGGACACGACTGAAGTGACTTAACAGCGGCAGCAGGACAACTCTAATAGGCTGAGCGCTGTGCTAAGTCCCGGTTCCTGTTGTCCATGGGGGAGATGGACATATAGAGAGGAGAGGGCAAAGCAAAAATATAACTACAAATATGCTTGATGCAGACAAACATGGAAATTGAGTAGAGTCCTCTCTTAGAGAGGGTGGGGAAGAAATGCTTCTCTAAATGTAAAAAAAAAAAAAAGATAGTTAATCTCAAATCTAAAGGATGACAAAACCAGCACCACAATGGGGCATGGCAAGTGCTAGGTGCTTAATAAATATTTTCTGAATATTTTCAGAGTACATTAATGTGCATATTAGGGAGAAGAACATTTAAGGGGAGGACTTAGCAGTGCTCAAACATTTTCCTGGACTCAGATATCCTATTCATTCTCCTCTCTAGTTTTGACATCTCTTATAACCATGATGATACCCATAATAACTACTATTATCTTTATAGCTATCATGTATTGCTGCCATAAAAGAGACACTTTATGGATTGCTTTGTATTGTTATCTCAATTAACCCTCACAAAATCACAAGATAAAGATTTGTGTGTGGAGGGTGTTTCATTTTTTTTCTTATTTTTCACATCAGGAAATGGCAACTCAAAGTTTAACTGAATGAGCCAAAGACACCTAATGAGCTACGGAACAGAGTTTGAAACCAAATGCAGGTCTATCTTTCTGCAAATCCATTGATCTACATCTAGAATATTCGTATGCGATCTGATGTGATCAAGGACTCACTTCAGTCGAAATCCCATGGAATGTAACAGGTTCAAGTCATCTACACACCTCCATCAAGACTGGGAAAGGAATTCTGAGAAAAGGTAGTGAGGTAGGGTAGGTTACAGCCCACGACTGGGGCCAGGTTTATCTGGATTCAAATTTAGATCTAGACATCGGCTGGGTGAATAACCTTAGGCAAACGACTCAAGCCAAGTCATGTGAGTTTCAGCACCTGCACCAAAGAGATAATAGCACATTTATTCTTACCAACAGTCAATGATACAATATAAATAACACATTAGCACCTTGTTTGGCAGAAGGTGATTTCCAATGTAGGTATAAAGACTGGGCGCACTGCGGTGCATGGGGTCACAGAGAATCAGATTCGACTAGACCACTTAACAACAGCAACAACATAAAGACGACACTGAATGTGGAAGAGCTGGCTTGTACATGCAGAAAGGGATCTGGGTGGCTTAGAAAGAGGTGACAGATAAGCTGAGATTTGAAGGACAAATGGAATTCACAAGGTAATCGGGAGGAAAAAAATATTCCTGAGCTAACAAATTCTGTGCACAAAGACAGGAGACATACTCATTACCTGGAAACCACACATCGACAATCTGTTTTTTAACATTTCCTTATAATGACATGGGGCCTTGGAACAAGGTGCTTAAAATAGCAATCATGGTGGTAAGGATTCTAATCAAAACTCATCCAGAAAAGAAGGAAAAGGGTCTTCCTTGAATATTTATTAATTTTATTTTCTCAACTAGCTGCGCCTGGAAGGTTTTTGGTTTGTTTTGTTTTGTTTTTTTTTTTTGACTTTTTTTTTTTTTTCAAGTGCCAAGTATCTCTTACATTTATTGTTCAGAGTATATGTTCTCCAAGGTAAGGAACTTTCAGAATTGGGATGTTCACTGTATGCTAAATGCTAACTATTACATTCTTTCTTTCCTAAGTCCTTGGAGTGCCAGCTGGGCCCAGAAACTCTTAAGTGTGAAGCTCAAGTGCAGAAGCTGGGATGGGAGGTATTTCAGGAAAGCAGAGCTAGTTGAAGCTTTGGAAGACGGCTGTGAAGAATATTTCTGTTTTGCTATTTCCAGCTCAATTTAGCAGCTTTGAGAAAGAAGAGGAGATTTTCATTAGCATTTTATTCCCCTATGTTCACCCATACCATGTGGTAGAAATAAAATTTCAATCCTTCCTGCTATTATCTTGGTTAGAACCATTAAATACTTTAGCTTGAGTGGAATTATTAAGGAGGAAAGAGAGAATTTCATGCTGACAGTTTATTGGGTGTCATCACAGGGTTCAATCCTCCCAATTCATGAATAGTTACTGCTGGCCCCATGGATGCCCCAAAAGGTGAAGCAGCTCACCCGAGGTCAACACAGTTTAAAAAGTACCTTGCCAGAATATGGCCTCTCTTCACACATTAAAACCCATTTCAAAAACATGTCACCATTCACTGGCTGAGGCTAGGTTATTCAATACAGGCCTTTTATTTCTAATAAACCCTATGCAACATATACATGGAAAATGCATTGATAAATAATACACAATTTCAAGCTCATTCATCACCTTTCCTTTGCTGTGTAGTACATGACCATGCATAGCAGGATCTGCAGCAACATGCATTAAACACCACGTGAATTTTTGAATTAAAAGACTAGAAAGGCTAAAATCTACTGTTTAAGTGATAATGTAAGAGACAAAGAAATGAATTATTCAAAAATTCTGGGATATTGAAAGCAACTGAAAAGCATTAACTATATTTTGGAGTATTCTGATATTTAAAAAAAAAGAAGCAAATTACTTAATAGAAACATTGAGTATCAGTTTGCTAGGAAAGATACATGTGTTTTGAGTTTATAATATTTGGCATAGATTTGTACAAAATTATTATCATCATGGGCTGTTGGGAGGAGCAGTGATTCTAAATATTTATGAATCTCATGCATTACCTCAAATTTCATTATTATCGGGCCATCTGATTGGAAGAAAGCTCTAGTTTCCTAAAGCTCTGTTTGAAGACAAACATTATCTCTCTGCCTTGCTTTTATCATTCCAATTTATTCTCTGATCATTTGTAACTGGGACTTTCCTGGTGGCTCAACAGTAAAGAACCTGCAGGCCAATGCAGAAGACACAGGCTTGATCCTGGGTTGGAAAGATACCCTGCAGAAGGAAATGGCAACCCACTCCAGTATTCTTGCCTGGAGAATCCCAGGGACAGAGGAGCCTGGCAGGTTACAGTCCAGAGGGTCACAAAGAGTCAGACATGACTTAGCCACTAAACAACCACATTTGTAACCATCTCGCTTGTTGATGAATGAGCTTGACATTCTGTATTATTTATCAATGCATTTTCCATGTATATGTTGCATAGGATGTGTTAGAAATAAAGGGCCTGTATCAGTGAATGGTGACATGTTTTTGAAATGGGTTTTAATGTGTGAAGAGAGGTCAGATGTAACCAAATACAGCTTCACGTCACACCTCGAGGTCCTTTGCCGTCTGCTGTTATGCATGTCCTAACATACTTCTGCTTAGATTCACCTCTTCACCTACATTTCCAGTTTGTCTCCCACGTTTTCTCCCGTGAACCCTGGATGTCTTCCTATCCACCTTGTTTGGTTAATTTATTTTGGGACCAAAAGAAATGAGTCTCTCTCCTTCAAAAGTCAAAGCTCCTAATAATCCTGTTGGACCATCACCGCCTGCTCATATACCTATGGACTGTGTATACAGTTTACACGACAGAGCAGGAGGCTTGGGTTTTCTTTGAGCTTTTACCAGGGGTGCCACAGAGGGGCAGGGGGTGGGTGAACATGAGCTTATTTACAAAACAGGAATGGACTCACAGACATAGAAAACAAACTTATGGTTACCAAAGGGGGAAGGGGGGAGGGACATATTTGGAATTTGGGATTAACAGATGTACACTACCATATACAAAATAAACAATAAGAACCTACTGTATAGTACATGGAACTATATTCAATATATTTTCCTATAATGGAAAAGAATCTGAAAAAGAAATATATGCATGTATAACTGAATCTCTTTGCTGTATGCCTGAAATATTGTAAATCAAATATACTTCAATATAAATAATAAATGAGATAAAATATCAATATGACAAAAAGATGAGGGTTGGAGATATACTGATATAATCAGTGAAAAATCATAGAGAGAACAAGACAACGAAATGGAGAGCAAAGAAAGATTACATTGACAGAGAAAAAAAAACTGAAATTTGTCCCCTATTTCTGTGTTAGAGGACCTGAGAATGTAATGGCAGATTTCAAAATACAAGGATCTCAGCAAGGAGCTTAAGATATGTGTTACTTGAATGTTTCTCAACCTTGAAATACCCATGGGAAGAAAAATAAAAGTCTTCAGACTTTCTCTTTTAAAAATCTCCTGCATAATTCTAGCATGGCCTGAGAAATCTATGTTACCCCTGGTTATTTTGATGACAAACCATGTTTGGGAATACCCCTGATTCCTCTGAACAGGACTTATCTCTGTAGCCACTCAGAGGAAGAGGGCTTTGCAAGCAGTGTCTTTGACAACATGAAACTAATTGGTGTCCAAGTAGGGAGGCTGATACAATGCTCATGAGATCTCCCAATGGAAAGCAGAGACCATTCAAACATCTTCATCCCATGCCCAATATGCCACTCCCTAAATGTTTGGCATTAGGCAGATGACATAGTTATTCTGAACACCTATTATCTAGCCAGTGGCTCAAGGAAATAATACCTGCTTCTCAGTATTGTTTTATTTATTTTTAAGGATGAAAATTGCTTTTTTTATTTATGCATTCATTTATTTGGCTGTGTCAGATCTTTGTTGTGGTGGGCAGGCTCTGGAGCACGTGGGCTCTGCAGTTTGCAAGACAGGTTTAGGTGCCCTGTGGCATGCAGGGTTCCAGTTCTCCAACCAGGGATCAAACCCGTGTCCCCTGCACTGGAAGGTGCATTCTTAACCACTGTACAGCCAGGGAAGTCCCTCAGTGTTGATTTACATATTACCTAGGTTAACCCACACAATCTCTCAAGGCAGTATTGATTATCTATTATCACACAATAGATGTTCCTCCAACGGCAGCAAAGAGGAAGAAGAGAAAGAAAAGGACAGACAACGAAGGGGGAGAAGATGAGGGGAAGAGGTATAAGGTACAGCTCCTTCTATTTCTTACTTCAGCACACTCCTTAGAGAATTGTTTTTCAAAAATTGAACAACAGTGAAGGCAGTATAACCCTACCAAGTGTCAATGAGTAATTTTAGCTATCTATTTATGTATATATTCAGGCTACAAGGCAGGCCACCAATGTCTATTGATTCCACTCCTCTGAAACAGATGGTTTTGCTTAGCTCTGAAAAGTGAACAACTTTCCTGACACCTACCGCTTGTTTAATAGTTTCGGAATAATCTATATTTCATGAGGATGAGGACTTACCGCGCCCAACCTTCTGCTGTCTTGCAAACTATTGATTTAAGGCGGTTTAGCACTTGTATAGCATCTAATAAATTGGTCCCGAGTGGCATTGCTGTGTTACACACTCATTCCTCACTATTTAATACTGGCCTTGCATATTTTAGAACACATCTGTAGACGCGTTTTCTTGACAAGATCCTTCCTCTTCAAAACTTTCCACGGAAACAGCCATTGCTTTCCTTTTATAATCCACATAAAACGTTTAGATAAGTGCAGGGCACCACAATCAATATTCATGCTGTGATTTATTGGAGGAGGAAATATTCCAGTAAATCATCCCTGTAAATCCAGTGTGCAAGGTAGTTAGTGCGGTAATCCATCTCCTGGATATTCTAAACGGGGCATTAATGGGCTGGAAAGGTGGAGGGCTCATGAATCACCTACCTGTGATGTAGGTAGTTACAGACTTTATTAGCTCAAATGCTTCACACTGAGCTCTGCCTTCTGCCCCTTTCTTCCACCCTCTCACCCTCTGTGTCTAGCCCATTCATCATCACTCAGCCTCCCTTTCTCAAAATGTTTGTCTTCTGTTCTGTTGAGCATTCTAGTTCTCTGTATTCTGGGTGCAGTATCTTCCTGAAAATACAGAGGCTTTGAATTTGAATTTTGCAAGTGTTTTCTGTTTCTTATTTTTTCCCTCCAGAATTAGTTTATCCACAATAGATTCCTCTTTCCTTCCAATGTCTGTATAAGAATGTGTTTGGCATAGAGGTAACTTTCATGGCTTTCCTCTAAAGTTCTCTAGCATAGCTGCATTGGCAAAGTTGCAGGCTTTGGGAACATTGCTGAAGGTACCCTGACTGCCTGATGCGGCCTTACGTGATGCCACAAATGCAAAATGTGAACAAAGTCTTAAAAAATGATTCCAAAAACCTGGTCGAAAAATGAGTATTCCAAACTACTACACACATAATTGTTTAGAAACATAAAAAGGTATAGCGATTTCTAGAAACTGTGATATAGTTACAATGTAGTTAGAGCACAGATATACAAAAATCAACAATAAGAGATGAGAGTAGAAAAAGAGATTGAGGAAAACTTACAGGCTTAAATGTTTGATAATCATTTGCTGAGTGGATGAATATACGAGTTAATCATTCAACCAAACAAATCAATGAATAAACACTTTCTCTTCTCTGGTTTTCACGGTTATAATCTTCTTCAGAAACACAGTGATTTTTGTTTTTTACTAGTTAGTACCTTGAATATTTTCATTCCTACCATAGACTCTTAAAATGAAGTCAGAATGATTGTCTTACTCCATCAAATTCTGCTGACCTTTAATAAAGAATCAAAGTTTTGATTTCTTTTAAACCATCTCAGTCCTGATGTCTTCTAAGGTGATAATAATTAGGTCAGAAATATTGCCACATTTATTTCCAACTGTTTACACCTAATATTTTATAAAAGTACCCTGAGCCAACACATCAGCTGGTCCTTTCAGTTTATTAATCCAATCACCCATCTTTTTGGATTGAGACCCTAAAAGCACTGCTGGTAAAGGAAGATGGACAGTTTGTCCTTACACTCAAAGGCAGCAGCATCTTATAAGCTTAGCAGATGGACTTTCTGCTTTTCACCTACAGATTAAGGTAAGTGGCATTTCCAATCTGGGGCCTGAGGTTCCTAACTTGAAGCCACTTAGCAAAAAAAAAAAAAAAAAATATATATATATATATATATATAATATATTACTAAGAAAATAAAGTGCCTAGCAATTTTTGCTTTCTTTTATATCAATATTTTATAGTGGGAGGAAGATGTAAACAAAGTCCTATGATAGGGAATTTTAATTAAATACACTTTTCAAAATGAACCCTAACATAGAAAGGGTACATCTGGAGATACTGGAATCCTTCTTTTTTACGCTAGACGATTTTCCTTACTATTTTGCTTTGTAAATATGTTCATTTGTATCATTTTTTAGAGTCTGCATGTAAGCGATATCATATAACATTTGTCTTTGTCTGACTCACTTCACTTAGTCTGATAATCTCCAGGTCCACCCATGTTGCTGCAAATGCATATTTCATCCTTTTTAATAGCTGCAGGGAGATCCAACCTGTCCATTCTGAAAGAGATCAACTCTGGGATTTCTTTGGAAGAAATGATGCTAAAGCTGAAACTCCAGTACTTTGGCCGACTCATGCGAAGAGTTGACTCATTGGAAAAGACTCTGATGCTGGGAGGGATTGGGGGCAGGAGGAGAAGGGGACAACCGAGGATGAGATGGCTGGATGGCATCAGTGACTCGACAAAAGCGAGTCTGAGTGAACTCCGGGAGCTGGTGATGGACTGGGACGCTTAAGAGTCGGACACGACTGAGCAACTGAACTGAACTGAATACTCTGTTGTGGAGTCGGAAATGGCAACCCACTCCAGTATTCTTGCCTGGAGAATTCCATGGACAGAGAAGCCTGGAGGTTACTGTCCACGTGATTGCAAAGAATCAGACACAACTGAGTGAACTAACACACACACAATATTCCGTTATATATATATGCACCATATATTCTTTATCTTTTCCTCTGACGATGGACATTTAGGTTGCTTCTGTGTCTTGGCTATCATAAACTGTGCTGCAATGAAAGCTGGGGGCACAGATCCTTTCAAACCCTGTTCTTCCCCAGGTATATGCCCAGAGCAGGCCTGCTGGATCATACTGTGGCTCTATTGTTAATTTCTTAAGCAACCTCCATATTGTTCTCCATAGTGGCTGCACCAACGTTTACATTCCTACTGGAATCTTTCAATCAGGTTAACGTCCCCAGTTGTGACATCAGAAGGGAAGTCTTGGAAATGCAACAGACCACACCAAATCGCCTGCAAACTCCTTGTCATGTTACTATGAAATTCAGTTCATGGAGCCTACCAGGAAAAGGCCTGTCTGGGTCCTTGGCTTGTTGCCTTGTCAGCCACACACCAGACTGGTTCTCTTCAGGAAGAGGAGGAGAAAAGAAGAAAAGTAACTAAAGCTGAGACACCAAGATGTCTCAGTCCTAAACTCAGCTCCTGTTTTACTAATCTCACAAAGCTCTTGTCATAATTTATCAATTATAAATTATTACTTATTAATCCATAATTTCTCTGACTACTTGTATAGACTTGGGAACATCTTCTGGTTTGTACTTGCAGTCTTCTAATTTTGGTATTTTACTTGAAATTTGATTCCTTCTACTCAGACCCAACTGACCACAATAGCAGTTCTTCTTTAAATTTTGTGTTTTTTAAATAAATCCAGATATTTTGGCCTTCCCTGGTAGCTCAGTGGTAAAGAACATGCCTGCAAGTGGAGAGACAGGTTCGATCCCTGGGTCAGGAAGATCCCCTGGAGAAGGAAATGGTAACCCACTTCAGTATTCTTGCCTGGGAAATCTCATGGACAGAGGAGCCTGGCTAGCTATGCCTCTGGAGTCACAAAAGATTTGGACACAACTTAGTGAGGAAACAACAACAGCAACCAGATATTTTAGGTCTTTAATTCTGGATGTTCATTTGGACAAAACACCCCCAAGAAATTATACCTAAGAATAGTGAAAAATAAAATTCCTATCTATTTTTTCTGAAGTCAACTGAGATGAATATCAGTGTATTGATAAGGAACATAATGAATTCATTATCAGATACAATGTTTAACTTTATTTCTTTAGCTATAACAGAGGTGTTTTGAACAAACCATCCTTAGTCACAATAATTAGCTTTCATGCAACAACATCTTCTGTATTTTTTTCTCATAGATTGATTGGTTTGCATATTAAATTGTTGAGTAATTTATATATGCTAAGTCGCTTCAGTCCTGTCTGACTGTTTGAGACCCTATGGATCGTAGCCTGCCAGGCTTCTCTGTCCATGGGATTTCCCAGGCAAGAATACTGGAGTGGGTTGCCATGCCCTCCTCCAGGGGATTTTCCCGAGCTGGAGGTCAAATCCGCGCTTTGTCTCTTAAGTCTCCTACATTGGCAGGCAGGTTCTTTACCACTAGAGCTACCTGGGAAGCCTAATAATTTGCATATCAAATGCATAAGTAGTACTCTCTAGGTGCCAAACATATTATAATGCATCACAAAAATTCTTTAATCATTTGATATGAAAACTTAAGAAAGGTACATTATACATCTATTTTATAGGTGAAGAAATCCAATCATACATAGTGTATTTGCCCAAGGTCATACAATGAGTAAGTGGAAATATTAGGATTCACGTTTTTAAGTCCTGATTCATAACCATAATAATAACCTGTTACAATAACTGGTATAAAACATTACTATTAAAGTAATTATTACACATTATGCTATGTGTTTTATTATAACCTAATGATACTTTTAAAAATAGTCTTGAATCTATCTTTTAGGTCAATATAATTTCTTTTATTCCTTGTGATGGAACTTTATAATATCTTATAGTATCTAAAACTATCTTCTAGAAAAGTGCTTTTCTGTATTCCCAGGAAGGAGCCCCAGACAGAGGAGCTGAGAATTAAGCTGCAGAGACTGCTTTCTGGTCTTAAGGTTTCTGACCTTGTTTCAACCACAGTAGCTCTCCTTCTTATCAGCTTTGTGATTTTGGATTTTAATTGTCACTAAATCAAAGTCTTTCAGTAATTTAAAAGCACTTTCAAGAAGCACTATTTTAATCTCTTCTGTTCCAGGATTAATGTTATCAGTCTCTTTAACTGTTCATCGTGAGAGATAGTTCCCCAAACCCTCTCCACTCTATTAACCTTCTCAGACTGTGATAGAGCCTGTCAATACTCCACTGTAAATGTAAAATTCTCAAGTATTAGTTTGCACAGTCTGTGCATTGGAGTAACAGGGATGAGAACTTTCCAGTGATTGAAAGTTCACCTAAAAATATTTGTCTTTTGCTTTTTAGCATCATATACACAGACAAAATCACTGGAGACATTCCTAAATATTCTAATAAAACTGAAAACTACACAAGGACCTTAACATTATTTTTTAACTAGCAATACAGTAATACTCCCAAAATGCGTCTATTAGGTTCATCTTAATTGGAGCAAAGTCATGAACAATAAGAAACAATCTGTCAAAAATGTATAAAGGAAATGGATCATTAAATTGACCTGGCATATAGGATGCACAGAAGGACTATTTAGGATTTATATGAAGATTCATAATATTTGGAACCTGTAATGAATTAGAATAAAGTGAGAACAAGATCGGTAATCCTGAGTTTTGAAAGAAGAAAGAACAATAACAAAAATTACAAACAAAAACACATTCATGTTTTTTTTTATATTTGCTTACATAATCATATCTCTCAGTGTTCTTTATTTTTTTCATGTAGATTTGAGTTACTGCCTAGGGTTTTTTCTTCCTAACCTGCAAAATCCCCATTAGCATTTATTTTAGGGCAGGTCTGATAGCAAGAAAAATCTCACCTTTTATCTTAGTTGCTCCTCGTATTTTGAAGGATAGTTTTGCCAGATACAGAGCTTTTTGGTTGTCAGTTATTTTTCTTTCAGAAATTTCAATAAATCATCCAAATGTCTTCTGGCCTCCACAGATTCTAATGAGCAATTGTTTATTGATCTTTTTCAGAGTTCCTTATACCTTAAGAGATGCTTCTCTTGTTGAAAGGTCTTTGTCCCTGTATTCGACAATTTAATTATGTTGTTCTTTGATGTAGGTCTCTTTGAGTTTATCCTACTTGGAATTTTTTCAGCTTCTTGTATATAAAGATTAATGTTTTCACCTGCTTTGGGAATTTTTAACCATTGTTTTTTTTTTTCAAATATTCTTCCTATCTCTTTCTCCCCCTCCTCTCCTCTGGGAACTTTAAGAATGTATATGTTGGTGTGTTGGTGTATTTGACAATGTCCTACAGGTCTTTTAGGTTCTACGCGTTGTTCTTCATTGTAAATCAGGCTACTGAAAGCACTGGGCTTCCCCAGTGGCTCACCAGTAAAGAATTAACCTGAGAATGCAGGAAATGCAAGAGACATGGGTTCCATCTCTGGCTTGGGAAGATTCTCTGGAGAAGGGCGTGGCAACCCACTCCAGTATTCTTGCATGGAGAATGCCATGGACAGAGGAGCCTGGTGGGCTACCATCCATGGTCACAGAGTCGGACACAACTGAGTGACTAACGCTCAGAAATGATTTACTAATAAAGTATATAGAAGGATACACAGAGGTTCATATAAGGGACTCGAGGTTCCATAAGTTTTAGTATCCACAGGAGATCTTGGAACCAATTTCCTTCAGATAAAGAGGGGTGACTATACCAAAAAAAGCTGATTTTCTTTTCTGGATTTCCTTGTATTTTATCACTGTTTTTATGAGAGCTAAGAATGTGGAGTTCCTAGCACCACCATTTTCACTGATATCCATCCTTCATTCCTTGACAAAGAAAACAGCTGTAAAAGAGAGGGAATTATAACAGTGCTTTGGGCTGAAAACACAGTGATCTTCCAGTTTCTCTCAGGCCAGCGTGGCTGAGACTGTGATCAAGACCATAGCCAAGACAGGGACTGAGAATGCAGCTGACTCTGAGGAACCTCTGTAAGAAACCAGGTTGTCTCGACAATTTTCATTCTTGCTTTAATGAATGAATTTTATTATATTGTTTTAGAGGACTAGCATAATTTCCCCATTATAAAAACAACACAAACTCATTACAGAAAACCTGCAAGATGTACACATTTGGGAGGAAATAAAAACAATTACACTGAATAATTAACTATTACTCCTGGTTAAGCACCATTCTTTCTACCCTTCTGTTTACAGAGTCAGGGCCCTTTCTACACTCAAGTCTGCACACTGCTTTATTTTCACTTATGGAAATGTTGTCCAGAGCCTTTCCTCTGCTATTAAACTTGTTTAAATTCCATCTGGTAACTATACTGAATATAATATCATGTTGCCACTGTGAAACAGTCATCCTTAAAACAATCTATTTTTATAGATATATATTATGGCTGGATAATATTCAATTTGTGCATATCATATAACAATTTGATTGTTCTTCTTATATATTTAAAACTTTTCTATTAATTATTGTTATCTACTGAATTGAATCTGAAAATTCATATGTTGAAGATTTAACCCAGAAACCTCAGAATGTGACTATATTTGGAGACAAGGCCTCTTAGACAGTGATTAAGTTTAAATGAGGCCAATATGGTAAGCCCTAATCCAATTTGACCAGTGTCTGCATAAAAGGGAAGATTTGGACACAAAAGGGACACCAGAGGTGTGGGCACACAAATGAGAAACTGATAACATGGCAAGAAGGCGATTATCCAGAACCCAATGAGAATGGCCTCAGGATGAACAAACCAGCTGGCACCTTGATCCTGGACTTTCTGCCTCCAGAACAGTTAAAAAATAACATTTCTGTTGTTAAAGGCACCCAGTTTGTGACAGCTGACTATGGAAGCCCTAGAAAATTAATAGCAACATCATGATGAACACCACTGTGCATTTTGACGATTAGCTGCTTGTTCATGTGGGTAGCAATGATATCTTTTGGAACAAACTGTGATCACTCCAGTCACTAGATACAGCAAAAAGTCCAGAATGGACATTAATTGCATGTATTTTATGTGATATTCTTGATACCTGTTTCTTCATGCAGTCCTTGAAATGTCATGAGCAAAAAACACATAGTGTTGAATTTTTTTTTAATCTCTCTAATATGAATATTTGCTGTATCTTGTTTACTATATTTTGAGTACACATTGGACAATGTTAAGTCTCTGAAGACATGAAAAGTGCTTTTACTAATTGCAATTGTTTAGAGCAAGGGAGAATATATCACTGCACCCTACTTGCCCTGATGCCTAAATTTCTATTGTTAGACATACTGCATTAAAGTTGTTATTATTTTGTTGAGGATTTTTTTTTGTTTTTGCTTATATCTATGAGAGATATTCACCTATAGCTTTCTTTCCTTGTAATGGCTTTATTTGGTTGTAGTACTTGGTGTTTAGATAATTGGTTGTTGCTGTTGTTTAGTCACTAAGCCATATCCAACTCTTTGCAACACTGCAGACTGTAGTCAGCCAGGCTTCTCTGTCCTTGGAATTTTGCAGGCAAGAATACTGGAGTGGGTTTCTGTTTCCTTCTCCAGGGAACCTTCCTGACCCAGGGATCAACGTGTCTCCCGTATTGGCAGGTGGACCCTTTACTGCTGAGCCACCAGGGAAACCCATTCAGATAATTACAGTCACTTAAAATTAATTAAGAATGTATTCCTCTTGCCTCTAGTTTATGACATAGATTGTGGAGAATTGCTAGTTTTCCTTCTTAAATGTTTGATAGAATTCATCAACAAAACCATCTGGACTGGATATTTTCTTTTTTGGAAAATTTTTAAAATTCTTTATTTAATTCAATAGGTATAGTGCATTTAAGATATGTTTTTTTCTTTTGTACAAGTTTGGTAGTTTCTGTCTTTCAACTCACTAGCCCATTTCATCTAGTTTATCCAATTTGTGGGTGTAGAGTTGTTCACAGTACTCCCTTATCATCTTTTTACAAAAAGCATATAAGCATATACTACATGTCATTTGTAACTACCATGATGCATTTTCTTGTTTCTTATAATATTTTACAAGGATAATGTACCATAACAACTAACTCACATAATACTGTAATTTTGCACTGAAGGTTGGCAGAACATGCCGTATCAAAATATGCCACTTCCATCTATGGGTTATTTTGAGCTAAAGCCACTTGAGAAACAGCAAATGCAAGTAGGACATCCTAATCTTCTCTTTCCTTCTTAAAAAGGAGATGGAAACACTCGTATAGATGATGCCTTTCATATACTGGAAAAAAAGTAACATCATCATGAAGAATGAGAAGCTGAAGCCGTGATAATACCATACAACAGGACTTGTGGAAATAACTTGCATCTCCCTTCTGCCTCCCCAAAGAATTTAGTTGCTTTTCCACAATTAGGTTTCTTTATTCAACCTGATATAGAAATGTGCAGGTTTCACCACTTCCTTAGGGGTGCTCCTGTTTCATGCTGTTTATTGTTGTTTAGTCGCTAAGTCATGTCCAACTCTTTTGCGACCCCAAGGATTGTAATCCCCCAGGCTCCTTTGTCCATGGGATTCTCCAGGCAAGCATACTGCAGCAGGTTGCTGTGCCCTCTTCGAGGGAATCTTCCTGACCCACAGATGGAATCCGAGTCTGTTACATTGCATTGGCAGGTGAATTCTTCACCACTGAGCCACCATGTACAACTTATATAAATAGGTATGATTTCTCCCGTTTATCTGTCTTATGTCAGCTTAATTCTCAGCCCAGCTGGAAAAACACTAAGAGAAGAGAGTAAAAAACTTTTCCCCTGAAAAATGTTAAGAACATTCACTGGTCCATGTCTGTGTGAAATCAGAAGAAACAAAGATTAAATGAGTATTTCCTTGACAATTTTATACATATTTTATTTTATATTTTAGGTTTGCTTACAAAACTTATAACATGAGGCATTAGAGTCCTATCAGCACGTTTTGGGGTCATTCATTATTTCATTAATCCAGCACATTTATGTGATGTTTCATCACACTCACTAATAGCACAATCACATTTTAAAATTATACTACTCATAGGTTATGAAATTTACATTGCTATAATTTTTACTTTCTTTGATTATTGGTGAGTTTTGACTATCTTCTTATACAGCATTTTAACTAGGGGGAATCTAGTTGATAAATCATCTGTTTGGCACAATTAACTTTGTATCTCTTTTGTTCACCGATGTATGTTTTGTATTTATATTGTATATTTGTACCCTCTCGCTTCCCTGGAGGCTCAGAAGGTAAGAATTTGCTTGCAATGCAGGAGACTGGAGTTCAGTCCTTGGGTTGGGAAGATCCCCTGGAGAAGGAAATGACAACCCACTCCAGTATTCTTGCTTGGGAAATCCCATGGACAGAGGAGCCTGGCATGCTACAGTCCATGGGGTTGCAAAGAGTTGGACACAACTGCTCGATTAACATTGTACTTCTCTCTCTTGAATATTATAGTAGTTATAATTTTATTTACAGAATTTTGTATTTAGATATCTAAATTATAATCCAGGAAAAATGAAAGTTAAAAAAAATTGCCATCAAAAGAGATAAGGAAGGCAAACTGGCCTGTGAAATATAAAGCTAAATCAGTGTATTGTTATTAATATTTATCTTCTGATAATCCTCATAAAATTAGTAGGAGTTTAAGGAATTTAGCAGTATTATGCTATAATAAAAAAAAATAGAAGCCAATAGCTTAGAGAGATTAAGTTGCAGATCCAAGATCTTGGAAGAATAATAATTAAACTAGAGAATCTAATCCCAAAATGACATATATCAACTAACATTCTATTGGGAAAAATGCATTTGCAATGAAATATAAAGGTGAGTCCTTAAAAACATTAAAAATCCATATTTAATATGTACAAGTCCCTAATTATTAGAAGGAGAAACTGCTTTACACTATAAAAATTATCATTCTCTGACAGTTGGGTAGCACAGGTGTTACTCAAAATTGATAATATAAATTTACTGAGCCATAGTAAGTTTTGAGCAGTTGCCTCTCTAATTTTCATTATCCAATTCTGAAAAGCATACTCAGAATATAATATTCTCCCCTGTCCAATAAATATACCATTGTGAACTTGGCTGAATTTAGAATGTAAACTCCATGAAGAACAGTAAATCAGAGACCTCGTAATACTCCTATTCTCACAAAGAGCATTAACCAGACCCATAATTATGTAAATATTTGCTAGGTAACTAATAATATACTCCAAGTAAGACCCCTGACATTGCTTCACAGTGGAGAATTTAAAGCCAGAAGACTGGAATTTTAATTACGATGTTGACATCTGTGAACGCACTTATTTTACCACGAGGTCACTGCAGTTCATTTCGGTGCAGCAGGAAAGACACAAGAACCATCCTGCATCTGCTCTGTGCAAGGCATTGCTGAGGGCTGTGGCTGGCGTTGCAGGCTGGGGATACTACCATGTACATAAATATTTTGAATAAAAACATGGTAACTGTAAGGGTAAAATAGCAACCTATAGGAAAGCAAGAAAGCTTGTTGGAAAAGTGATTCCTGATGCAAAGGCAAAAGGTCAACTGGGATTTGGATAATGAATGGAGGCTTTCTGGTGGTCGAGTGGTTAAGAATCCACCTGCCAAAGCAGGGGGCATGAGTGGGATCCCTAGCCTGGGAGTATCCCACATGCTGTTGGGCAACTAAGCCCACACATCACAGCTACTGAGCCAGAGCTCTAGAGAAACTGGTGCACTGCAGTGAAGTAGCCCCTGCTCACCCCAGCTAGAGAAAGCCCAGTGCCACAGTGGGAGATCCAGACAATACTAAATAAACAAACAAATAAGTAAAGTAAATTAAAAAAAAAAAACTCTTAAAAACATAAAAGAAAGAATGGAAAGGAGAATATGTATAAAATATACAACAATCAAATACATAAGAAAACATTTAAAAGTCAGTAAAAGTTCCTTGATTTATCTATATCATCTGTATCTATATCTATATATTCATGCATAGACATCTATAGAGAGTAAACAAGAGAAGAAGAGATAACAAAGGGATATTTTACTTGCATTTCATTAAATTTAAATGTTTGGAATCAAAAAAGCAAAATTTAGAAATAAAACAGTGAAGAAAATAATATTACTAATCCCATTTGAAAAGTGAAAGTGAAAGTTGCTGAGTCGAGTCATGTCCGACTCTTTGTGATCCCCTTGGAATTCTCCAGGACAGATTGCTGGAGTGGGTAGCCTTTCCCTTCTCCAGGGGATCTTTGCAACCCAGGGATCGAACCCAGGTCTCCTGCATTGCAGGTGGATTCTTTACCAGCTGAGCCACGAGGGAAGCCCAAGAATACTAGAGTGGGTAGCCTATCCCTTCTCCAGAGAATATTCCCGACCCAGGAACTGAACCGGGGTCTCCTGTATTCCAGGCAGATTCTTTGCCAACTGAGCTATTAGGGAAGCCCCCATTTCCATTTGAAGAAATTCTAAATAATAATTATACTACCGCTTCATTTTTAACTTACCTTGAAGACTTTGGAAAAAATTCATCTTCCTGTTTCACAGCGCCATGCAACGGAAAAGTTAGAAAAGTTTTCATCTTTAAAGGCTTTTGTAAATGACTGCTATTAATAGTAAGCAGGGTGACAGTATACAGCCTTGACGTACTCCATTTCCTATTTAGAATCAGTCTGTTGTTCCATGTCCAGTTCTAACTGTTCCTTCCTGACCTGCATATAGGTTTCTCAGGAGGCAGGTCAGGTAGTCTGGTATTCCCATCTCTTTCAGAATTTTCCACAGTTTATTGTGATCCACACAGTCAAAGGCTTGGCAGAAACAGATGTTTTTTCGGAACTCTTTTGCTTTTTCCATGATCCAGTGGATGTTGGCAATTTGATATCTGGTTCCTCTGCCTTTTCTAAATCCAGCTTGAACATCTGGAAGTTCACGGTTCACATATTGCTGAAGCCTGCTTGGAGAATTTTGAGCATTACTTTACTAGCGTGTGCTGCTGCTGCTGAGATGAGTGCAATTGTGCAGTAGTTTGAGCACTCCTTGGCATTGCCTTTCTTTGAAATTGGAATGAAAACTGACCTTTTCCAGTCCTGTGGCTACTGCTGAGTTTTCCAAATTTGCTGGCCTACTGAGTGCAGCACTTTCACAGCATCATCTTCCAGGATTTAAATAGCTCAACTGGAATTCCATCATCTCCACTAGTTTTGTTCATTAGAGATGCTTTCTAAGACCCACTTGACTTCGCATTCCAGGATGTCTGGCTCTAGATGAGTGATCACATCATCGTGATTATCTTGGTTGTGAAGATCTTTTTTGTACAGTCCTTCTGTGTGTTCTTGCCACCTCTTCTTAATATCTTCTGCTTCTGCGAGGTCCATACCATTTCTGTCCTTTATCGACTCCATCTTTGCATGAAATGTTCCCTTGGTATCTCTAATTTTCTTGAAGAGATCTCTAGTCTTTCCCATTCTGTTGTTTTCCTCTATTTCTTTGCATTGATCACTGAAGAAGGCTTTCTTATCTCTCCTTGCTATTCTTTGGAACTCTGCATTCAGATGGGAATATCTTTCCTTTTCTCCTTTGCTTTTCACTTCTCTTCATTTCACAGCTATTTGCAAGGCCTCCCCAGACAGCCATTTTGCTGTTTTGCATTTCTTTTCCATGGGGATGGTCTTGATCTCTGTCTCCTGTACAATGTCACAAACCTCTGTCCATAGTTCATCAGGTACTCTATCTATCAGATCTAGTCCCTTAAATCTATTTCTCACTTCCACTGAATAATCATAAGGGATTTGATTTAGGTCATACCTGAATGGCCTAGTAGTTTTCCCTACTTTCTTCAATTTAAGTCTGAATTTGGCAATAAGGAGTTCATGATTTGAGCCACAGTCAGCTCCCAATCTTGTTTTTGCTGACTCTATAGAGCCTCTCCATATTTGGCTGTAAAGAATATAATCAATCTGATTTTGGTGTTGACCATCTGGTGATGTCCATGTGTAGAGTCTTCTCTTGTGTTGTTGGAAGAGGGTATTTGCTATGACCAGTGTATTCTCTTGGCAAAACTCTATTAGCCTTTGCCCTGCTTCATTCCGTATTCCAAGGCCAAATTTGGCCTTTACCTCAGGTGTTTCTTGACTTCCTACTTTTGCATTCCAGTGCCCTATAATGAAAAGGACATCTTTTTTGGGTGTTAGTTCTAAAAGTACATCATGAGAAACGCTGGGCTGGAAGAAGCACAAGCTGGAATCAAGATTGTTTGGAGAAATATCAATAACCTCAGATATGCAGATGATACCACCCTTATGGCAGAAAGTGAAGAGGAACTAAAAAGCCTCTTAATGAAAGTGAAAGAGGAGAGTGAAAAAGTTGGCTTAAAGCTCAACATTCAGAAAACGAAGATCATGGCATCTGGTCCCATCACTTCATGGGGAAACAGTGGCAGACTTTATTTTTTTGGGCTCCAAAATCACTGCAGAAGGTGATTGCAGCAATGAAATTAAAAGATGCTCACTCCTTGGAAGAAAAGTTATGACCAACGTAGATAGCATATTCAAAAGCAGAGATATTACTTTGCCAACAAAGGTCCATCTAGTCAAGGCTATGGTTTTTCCAGTGATCATGTATGGATGTGAAAGTTGGACTGTGAAGAAAGCTGAGTGCTGAAGAATTGATACTTTTGAACTGTGGTGTTGGAGAAGACTCTTGAAAGTCCCTTGGACTGCAAGGAGATCCAACCAGTCCATTCTGAAGGAGATCAGCCCTGGGTGTTCATTGGAAGGACTGATGCTAAAGCTGAAACTCCAACACTTTGGCCACCTCATGCGAAGAATTGACTCATTGGAAAAGACCCTGATACTGGGAGGGATTGGGGGCAGGAGGAGAGGGGGACGACAGAGGATGAGATTGTTGGATGGCATCACTGACTCAATGGACATGAGTTTGGGTGAACTCTGGGTGTTGGTGATGGACAGGGAGGCCTGTCATGCTGCAATTCATGGGGTAGCAAAGAGTTGGACATGACTGAGTGACTGAACTGAACTGAATTGAACTATTAATAATAGTGCTTGAGCATTAATTGAATTTGTGAAAGTTCTCACTAGAAAACACCTATTATTCTTGATTTATGTCAATTTTATTACTTCTAGATACAAGAACCCATATATAGCAAGCTTTGGAACCAGTCTTCCTTTAGGAAGTAAAGGAAGTACAATCTCAATTTACATGTTGGTATAAACTGGATATTCATTATCTTTTGGAAGTCTTAATTTAATGAGCTTTATGAACCATGTTGGAGAAGAAAATGGCAACGCGCTCCAGTATTCTTGCCTAGAGAATCCCTTGGACAGAGGAGCCTGGTAGGCTGCTGTCCATAGGGTCACACAGAGTTGGGCATGCCTGAAGCAACTTAGCGTGCATGCATGCACTGGAGAAGGAAATAGCAACCCACTCCAGTGTTCTTGCCTGGAGGATCCCAGGGCCGGAGGAGCCTGGTGGGCTGCTGTCTACAGGGTCGCACAGAGTCAGACATGACTGAAGTGACTTAGCAGCAGCAGCAGCATAAAACCACATATGATGAGAAAGTGTTTTATCAGCAACAGTCCACCAGACACCAGGCTCATTGAGAAACCCATGTGTAAAAGAATATAGATTTTTTCCATTGAGGGAACTAAATCATTTTCAAATGGAGACCATGTACACCAGAAAACAGAAATCTTCATAAAGCATAGCATTCAGACATCACAAAGGTTTTTCCTGACCATTCTCTCATATCCTTCTGCTTCCTTCTTCCTACCAAAACAATAAAGCCTAGAACAATACCTCTTAGCAGGAATCCACCCCTGCCTGTGGTTTCTTCCCTCAGGTTTCCTTCAACTCCATTCCAACTCCAGCCAGATAGGTGGGAGGTAGAAAGGGAAGTGAGATTTGAGGTATGGGAAGGCCTTGACTCGCCATTGCTGGCTTGGGGTACACAAGAAGAAGGCTTCAAGCCAAGGACGTAAAGCCACAAGCTTCAAAAGCAGAGATCTCTCCATTCGGCAGATGAGCCACAAAAGAAAGCCCTTAATCTATGAGGAATTGAATTGTGCCAACCACCTGAATGAGTTGAAATAAGTTCTCCCCTGGAGCCTCCAGAAAGGAATAGAGACCTGCCAATGCCTTCATTTTACCCAGTGAGACCCAGGTCAGACTTTGGACCAACAGAACCTCGAGACAATAATCTTATGATCTGACGTCATATTTATGACGAAAACGTCACCAAATTGTCGTAATTTGTTACAGCAACAATCGAAAATTAATATGCTTTTGTCTAGCATGTGCTATATATAATTTTCTCCCTGCATAGAGGGAGAAAAGGTTTCCTTTTCTTTTACATGCATTCCATCTTGGCAATCACAATTTTGTCTACAGCCCTGTATCACATGAGTCTTTCATCTAGTCTGGAAAAAGAAAGTGAAAGTCGCTCAGTTATGTCCGACTCTGTGCGACCCCATAGATGGCAGCCCACCAGGCTCCCCTGTCCCTGGGATTCTCCAGGCAAGAATACCGGAGTCGGTTGCCATTCCCTTCTCCAGGGGATATTCCCTACCCAAGGCTAGAACCCAGGTCTCCTGCACTGGAAGGCAGATTCTTCACTGTAAGACACCAGGAAGCCCATCCAGTCTGGAACTCATGTTTAATTAAACCTGTGTCCATATCCTAGTTCTGTAATCTCTAAGAGAGGAAAAATCAAAATTTGCAAACCTATTCAATGAATAGTATGCCCCTGCTTTAGGTCACTGATATTCATCTAATGGAATGGGGAAGCGGTGGAGGATGCTGGCAACCCATTCTAGGACTTGGAAGAGCAAGTTATCTAAGGAGAATGCCTCAAAGAGGATGTAGTATCAGGGAGGGGGAAAATGTATTTCTAGTAGAGATATTTTGGGCATATAAATGATATGAAACAGATAAAGTTGCTGAGAGAAAGAGGTCTATAAAAGGCCTAGAATTGTGATTTTTTTCTCAATCACACTTAATTAGGTTTGTACCAATTTCCTAAACCCAGGAAGGATTAAGGTCAGCATCAGATCTTCATTAATTTGGATACATGGATTAATTAAAAGGTGAGTCTCCTGCACGTGTATATGTGAGCTTGTGCCAAATATACATATGTGTATATATGGATTTATGCTTCATTTTGCTGTTTAGCATTTTTTCCATCTTTTCTACCATGTAGGCTCAGCAAAATAAAATGGCAAGTGGAATAATTAAAAGCACAGGCAGATGAGATTAAGCTCTGCAAAGATTAGTTCTGGCACAAGTTTTATTTAACATTATAGAGTAGTAACCTGGGGAAATAAAAGTGCATTCGTTTGAGAAACTTTATTGACAAAGCAGAAGTAGGAATACAACAAAATTCAAAATGCAAGAGTGGATCTGGGAAATTGTGTACTTAAGCATTCTGGGCAATTCCACTAAACACTGGCTTCATAAATCCAAATGTCTAGCTCTATTATTTAAAGCTGCACCTCTCTGTGTTGTTTAGTTGGCTGGGCAACACATGAAGTAAGTGCGGCTTGTGCTGAATGTGCAAAAACTGACCAGACATTTATGAAGCCATGTTTTAAACTCTCTGCTATCCAGTAAAACACACCCCATGCTTCAGGGCCCACCCTCCTTGAAGACTTCGTTGGAAATTCTTAGCCATTTTTCTCTTACCAAGGTGCCTTGTTTATTGAGCAGTATCACTCAAAGATTAAAGTGCTAAACAACTCTCACCAATGCACCCACCATTAAATATAACCCTCAATTTAACAGTAAGATAAATAAGACACATCATAGCACCTAGGATTTCTTAATGCAATTAATTCAACAAATATTTAGTTAGTATTGACTGCGTGTCCAAGGCTTTTCTGTGTGCTTGTGATACATGAGTGTACAGCTCAAATTATGTTCTTTCTTTCCTCATGGAGCTTTGACATGTCAGATGGAGAAATTAAGCTTCTAATAGCAGCTTGCCTCCACCCCAGAACTGTAATTACGTGAGGTTATGAATGTTAACTAAACTTATTGTGATCATCAGTTGGCAATTATAAATACAGCTGATCCTTCAACAACGTAGTTGAAAATTCGAGTATAACATTCAGTTTGCCCTCAGTATCTGCTGTCACTCTCTATCTGTGGTTCTCCAGGTGTGGGTTCAACCAGCCCCTTCCTTGCTTCCGAGCCTTCTGTATGCTCTGGTAGTGGCTGTGGTTTACTTGCTAAGTCACGTCTGACTCTTTTGTGACTCCAAGGACTGAAGCTCACCAGGCTCCTCTGTCCATGGGTTTCTCCAGGCAAGAATACTGGACCGGGTTGCCATTGCATTCTCCAGAAAACGAGGATCTCCAGGGGGTCTTCCTGGCCCAGAGACTGAACCCATGTCTCCTGCATCGCAGACAGATTCTTTACCTCTGAGCCACCAGGGAAGCCCTTCTGTATACTAGGCGCTGTTCTATTAATAACAAGACTTGTTAAGTTCTCAGTCTACCCTATATACCAGTTGTCATTACCCTTGCTTTGAATATATCTGGGAACAAACATATTTCTTTATATAAATAATTAAGCAGATAAGAAATTGCAATGTCCAACTATAGAAACAAGGAAAAGCACATTTCCTCAACCTGAAAACACAGAAAGTAACTAGAAACAAATTTACAATAGAAAGAAAAGCCAGGTAATATGTTCATGGGTTTGAGGATGCAGTCAGATCAGAGGCAAAACTGTTTTTAGAACTAGATTTCCCCATCATGTCTGTACCAAGAGACAGTGACTGAGTTGTTCAAGCAGTATAAACTCTTGAGTTGATGGCCCTAGATATTAGCTGCCAGCCATTCAGCACAGTTCTGAATTAAGGTGCTCATACTCTTGGGTGAGAGGCTGACATATAAACAAGTCTTTACACAATAGCACCATAGCGTTTTACTTATTCAATAAATAGGTAGAACTTGCCCTGAGCCGCAGCCTATCTTAGGTGCTAGAGGCATAGTGCAAAGCCAGAGGTACAGATGAATGGTTAAGAGAACACAGCCAAGGATGTGATGGATTCTGCCCAGAGGTGGACCATAAAAGGAAAAGCTCAGAGAAAGTGACCTTTAAGGAAATGAAAGAACTGAGAAAGTTTGCTGAAGCTGTGCATTTGCTTCACTGTTTCTAGCCTGAAGCCAATACTGGCTTCCTCGGGTAGGGCTACTGCAGGATTTATAGGTAGAGGACCATTTTGGAGACCTTCAAAGTCCCCTTGCTTTTGGTGGCTCCCATGGAGTTTGAGTCAACTATTCTATGGAAACTGGGCTTTTCTCTCATCGGTACAAATTATTGGGTGCTTTCCATCTGGAATACTGATGAACCTATTTGCAGGGCAAGAATAGAGAAGCACATGAGAAGAATGGACTTGTGGACACAGTGAAGGAAGGAGAGGGTGGGACAAATGGGGCAGATAGTGTTGATATCTACACACTACCCGTGTGAAACAGATAGCCCATGGCAAGCTGCTGTATAGCACAGGGAGCTCAGGTCAGTTCTCTGTGGTGACCTAGAGGGGTGAGATGGGAGGTGTGGCAAGGAGCCTCAAGAGGCAGGGGGTGTATGTATACTTACAGCTGATTCACACTGTTGTACAGCAGAAACTAGCACAATATTGTAAAGCAATTCTATTACAATTTTTTTAAAAAATAATAAATAAATTTGTCCTGCTTTGTTTCAAGGGCAGGACTCTGGACAATGAAAGGAATCAGAAGGAGGTATATTTTGCCACCAATCAGGAGCCGTGACACTAAGAAAATGGAATGCATGACCCCAGAAGGAAGGATGGCCTTTGTCCCAAACTTGTTCTGGTTGATGAAGAGTTAGCAAATGCCAATGAAACATCAGGGACACCTACATTGGATAGCGGCTGAGGCTTTTGTGCGCCACTTTTACTCCTCTGGGAAAAAAAAAAAAAAGATTAAAATAATGCCTACCTCATAGCACCCCTGTAAAGATATCATGGACTAATCCATAGCTGAGTGTTTAGAACAATGACTGATGTGGGAAAAAACCCTTCATAAACATTTATCTTATACCAGTCACAGTAATAGAAGTATCAGTGTTTGCAATTCTACATCTTTAAGATAAGCATCCTATTATTGATACTATTAGTTCTTTAGAAAGCTCTAAAGTGATTAATTTTCCTCTTTCGACTGACTTTCCTGTTCCTTTTCCTTGACTTTTTCTTCCTAATAAATATAAAATCTATTGTCAAATTGAGAATCAGTTTTTGGTGCTTTGGATAGTAAATGTTAGACCAGGGAGTGATCATGCAATGTCTTTTTTTTTCTTTATTTCCTGAAAAATATTTTATTAGCAAACCACATAGCTCATATAAATTATCTCCTTCTTCCCACATAACATAACCATTTGACAGAAAAGAAGATGCCAGTTTTGCTTTTTATGAATATCACAGTCAAATCAAATTGCCATTAGATCACCTTTAAATAAGCCAGATTACTATCGGACGTTAAAGGAGCATATCATGCAACAAGTCTTCCAATCTAAGACCTCCATGGGACAGCCTAGAACAAGGGATCAGATAAAAAATCATTAGCCACAAGTGTCTGGTAATAGTAATTTTAAAAAGTAAATAAAATTACAAATACAGTTCTTCAGTAGACTAGTCAGACAGTTCTTTGGTTCTTTAATAGACAAGTCAATAGCTGGCACACTGAAGAGCAGATAGAGAGAGCTTACATCATTGGATAAAGTGCTATTGGACAGCATCGCTCTAGAAGTCAAAGGCAGGCACACACACCCACCAGGGGCAGACTGGACAGGAGTTGATCACGTGCTCTGTGCGGCCCCGCCTCCCTCCCCTCATATTACCACCTCAAACAGTCCGGGCTTCCTTTTGTCACAGTGCTGTCCTCCCCACGTCCCAGCTGAAAGCTCTGAAAATACACCATTCTCAGCACACCCCTCCATTCCTATTCTCTCTCACTACACACCCACATATTCACACCTTTATCTGTCTGTTGTTCTCTCTTGTTTCAAACCTCAGCTCAACCACCATTTCTCAGTAAGCCACCCATACCCATAACTCCTGGACCCAGGCTTTTCTCCCGTTCATTACCCATACCTTCTTTCATTTCTTTTTAAAATTTTTATTTTTTGGCTTTGCCTCTTGGCATGTGGGATCCTAGTTCACTGACCCAGGATGAAAGCCTCACCCACTGCCTTGCCCACTGGATCTTAACCACTGGACCACCAGGAAAGTCCCCATGTTCATACCTTCTTTTCATCTTTTTTGGGGGTCACTTTGTACAGGAAGGAGTTTACATGTATTTATAAGATTACTCAATTAAAATCCCAATCTTCAAATACACCAAAAATTCCATGAGAGCAAAGATTATGTCCGGTCTGGCATTTTATCTCCATACGTGGCATGGTGCCTGGCACATGGTGGAGTTGCAATAAATGTTTGGTAAATGAAGGAAGGAAGGAAGGAAAGAATGAGAGTGGGAGAGATCTCTTCTGGCTACTGAGGGTCAGGGCAGGCTTCAGGGAGGCGTGAATGTGTTCTCTGGGGTGTAACGTGTCAAGATGCTAATAGTCTATCAAACAGGCATGGTCCTTCTTGGGCAGAGAGACAAGAATCTTCTCTGGTATGGAAATGTGCTTAAGAGGAAAAAAAATATATCTGATCCATAACAGGGAGAAAAGATTAGTGAGTTTTTCTTTCCAAAGGCTGAATAATTTACCAGATGACTATGTTCTGCTGTATCACAACAGACAACTCAGAAATATGGAGCCATACTTTAATCACAGAAACACTGAAAGCGGAGTCAGCTTTTTGTTTAAACTTTGTGCTCCTGGAAATTATTACTCACTTATTCTTTGTTATATCTTTTGGAATAATGTTTAATGAATAACCACTATGTTTTAGAATTCTGTGTGCAGCTCTGTGAATATAGAGAAAATCAGTGGTCAAGGTTTGGTGACCAGTTTACCCTGTGCCAGACACGGTGCTGAATATTGTACTCATGTCAGCTTATTTAATTCTAAATAGTTCTTTACCTATGAAAGAGCTATCATTATCATTACATTTTTAAGATAACTCAGCAGACAAAGAAATTTAATAACTTGTCTTACCATGTCTGCAACTATTTAACCTCTCTGTGGCCATCTCACATGGATAAAATGTGGATGTTGCTGTTGTTGCTTTAGTTGCTAGGTCCTGTCTGACTCTTTTGTGACCCCATGGACTGCAGCCCACCAGGCTCCTCTGTCCATAGGATTTTCCAGGCAAGAATACTGAAGTGGGTTGCCGTTTCCTTCTCCAAAGGATCTTCCCAACTCAGGGATTGAACCTGTGTCTCCTGCATTGGCAGCCAGATTCTTTACTGCTGAGCCCTCCAGGGAAGCCCAAAATATGAACACAAATCTGTTATTTCTCAGCACTGGTGTGAAGATTGCATGAGAAAATATACATGCACTGTTAGAAGTCATCTGAGGTTTGCTATTATTTCCCTTAGGATTAATTTGTTGGCTCTGCATTATGCATCCGTCTTACCCACAGATTGTCTACAGGCTTGCTATAACCCAGCATCACTAACTCTCAGAAGTGAAAGAGGCATTAGGATCTAGAAAAAAGGCATTTTGCTGCATCTCACTGATGCACATCGGAAGGGTAGACCCAGTGTAAGGGGTTATCAGACTGTGGCAGATGTCATCCCTGGCTTAGCCCTGAGCCTAGCCTGTTTACATGTGAAGTCTTATTTAATTTTCAAAAAGTCCCCCGTGAGGTGTTAGCAACCCTAACCTGACAGTTAGAAAAACTGGCTCAGAAAGCTTAAGTAAATTTCCCAAATTCATGTAGCTAATGAATGAAAGAAACTCAGCATTTGATTAAGGAGCATAGCATCATGTATTATTATCTGAGTTCAGATGAATGAGACACGCCTTGGGGATTTAAGTATTGCACTTAGTAAATTGGTATCCATTATTCATATTTTTAAAATTATTTTATTTGATTTCCAAATAGAGAAAAGATTTCAATATTTTATCCTAGCCTTTGGGGGTAGGAATTGTAGCAAAGACCCCAAATCAGATAACACTTTTCTTTACAAAAAAATGACATTTAAAAATCATTCCTTTAAAATATAAAAAAAGAGAAGTTAACCTTGTTATTTTGTCTTACAACAACAAAGGTTCAAGGTTATATGTTCTTAAGGATGATTTAGCAGCTTGTTTTTAGTTCCAACCTAAGGTGCCCCGCAGGACTGTTAGGTCTATGTTACTCTTGTGAAACTGCTTAGCACAATATCAAGAAGAAAAAGAAAAAGAAGAAAGAAAAATAGTAATAGACGGTCACAGTGTGTCTGTTTAATCTTAAGCTAACCAAGAACCCAACGCCCATGACATAAGCCTTTGCATGTATAATGCACGCTTATGATTCAAAGTAACATGAATTAGAAGTCTGATTTGTGATCTGATCTCAGTCACTGTAAACAAATAACAGAGAATGTTGCTCATCACCCACTTCTGCAAACAGGGGCTGAAAAAATAAAGAAAATAAACCTGACCTCCCATTTTCACTGAGATGCTTTTGAACAACTCCCATGGAGGGAGGTGGGTAGTGAATTTACACCGTTGGATACTGTCTCTCCCTGAGCTACTGACATTTGCAAGGTGCTGCTTTGGGTTGTGAGAGGAGACAAGTCAGCACTTGGCATTTCTGCGAATGTCCCGCTCCTGTTAAAAAGCCCTCCTGATCAGCCTTTTTGGAAAACTTCCAGTCTTGAGGAAGGGAGCAGCCCTGACAGAAAAGGGTGTTATTCTTGTCAGGTGGGAAAAATGCATCATATATTACTACTGAACTCCTAAAGAGCACGCCTGGAAAATGAAGAGAGCGGATCTGCTCTGACACATTACAAAGCCCCCAGGGACCCTGGTCCAGTCACTTGCCCTCCAGGCTCCCATGACTTGTGTGTGAAATCGAGAAGATGGACATGGTGATGATCACTAATATCCTTGTAATGAGGAGGTACAGAATCTTAGTGAGTCGACAGGCATTTTTGTTTTCCAGATTTTGGAACTTTCCCAGGTTTACCTCAGGGGTAACTGCACATTCAGAAGCCCCTTCGTTTTGTATTTCCTGTGAGAGCAAACACGGTCCCTCAACAATCAGATCCATTGTTTCCTAAAACTTGGACCCGGGTACGGAGCAGAAGGAGGTGCCTCCAGAGGTTGGCTGGCTGACTCAAGGACACGTGATGCTCGCTGTGAGGTGGGATTATCAGGGTGTGTCTGCAGACAGCTTGATTGTAGCCTGTGGAGATCTATTTCAGAATGCCAACTCCCAGAACTGAAAGATAAGTGTTTGTTGTTTCAAGCCACTAAATTTGTGACAACCTTTTACAGCAGCAGCCATAAACCAATACTCGCTTAATCCATGTGAGCCCAAAATTTTAAAAGGAGAAAAGAGTGCCGTGCTTCCCAATTTGCAAAATAGTTTTTCACACACACTCTCTGATTTGACTTTCACGGTACTCCTTGGTGAGGATTCCAACTGCCATACCCATTTTGTAAGAGAGAACACTGACATTCAGAGAATCATGGCAACTTCAAATTGCCCAGTAAGTCAAGGCTGGAAGGGCCCCTGGACTGTGTATGCCTCCACAGGGAGGCCATGACTTGTGCATGTATAGGCCCTCATCCTTGTTTGCTGTAGAGGAATGGATAAAGAAGATGGGACGCGTATATACAACAGAATATTAGTTGGCCATAAAAGGAGCAAAACTGTGCCATTTGCACAGACATGGATAGACCTAAAAACCATCTATATAGAGTGAAGTGAGTCAGAAATAGAAAAACATATATCCTATATCCATGTATGTATTTGGAATCTTAGGAAAATGGTACAGATGATCTTATTTGCCAAGCAGAAACAGAGACACAAAGGTAGAGAAAAAACATTTGGATACCAAGGGGTGGGGTCAGATGAATTGGGAGATTGGGATTGGCATACATATGGTAATGATGCCATGTACAAAATAGATGGGGCTTCCCAGGTGGTGCTATTGATAGAGAATCCGTCTGCCAATGCAAGAGACATGAGAGATGTGAGTTTGATCCCTGAATTGGGAAGATCCCTGGAGGAGGATGTGGCAACCCACTCCAGTGCTCTTGCCTGGAGAATCCCATGGACAGAGGAGCCTGGCAGGCAGGCTACAGTCCATAGGGTCTCAAAGAGTTGGGCACGACTGAGGCAACTGGGCACACATGCACGCATAGAATGGATAACTAGTAAGAATTTACTCTATGGGACAGGGAGCTTAACTCAAAGCTCTGCGGTGACCTGAAAGGGAAGGAAATCCAAAGAAGAAGGGATATAAGTATATACATAGCTGATTCACAGTAGACACTAGCACCACATTGCAAAGCAACTGGTATTGTTGTCGTTCAGTCGTTCAGTCATGTCTGACTCTGTGACCCCGTGAACTGCAGCACGTCGGGCTTCCCTGCCCTTCACTAACTCCTAGAGTTTGCACAAACATACTCCAATAAAAATTAATTTTTTAAAAAAAGACTGGGCCAAGATATGTGACATAGACTGCCTTGGGTGCTGAAGGAGAGTTTCAAAGGAAGACCTGTCTGCTGCTGACGGAGGGAACTTACACAGCGATCTTTCACACACTCCACTGCCTGCTCCCCGCAGTGTCACCGTAGGTGGGAGCTTTCATTATTCCAATTCTGCCAAAGTTCATAGTCAGGGCTGGCGCCTTGAAGGGGCTTAGAGGACTGAATCATCAAGACCGCAGGAGAGCTGCCAGCGTCTCCTCTCTGAAACAGCATCCTGTTTACGTCCTCCCACCAGGAGAGGAGCAGGCCAGAAGGCGCGTCTTACCCTTACCCTCGCCACCTCCTTTCTTCCCCCTAAATCAGGCAAATGGCAGGAGCACGTGACACTCCTTCTGAGTCCACTTAACTTAATTGAACAGAATGTGATTTCTGCATAGCAGGGGGTGGTAATGGAGATAGTACCGTGCAGTTTTATTATCTGATTTGAGGTGGCAGTCTCTAAATGAGCTGCTTTCAGAGCACAATTTAATGGGCTGAGCCTGGGGAGGTGTCCAGGCTGAGAGGCAGAGGGCAGGAACTGTTGCTGCTAACATGAGCTACAGCGAGCTGGACGTTTAGAAGAGGCTGTCTCAGTAGTGCAGTCAACCATCCAGGGAAGGGGAAGTGTTATCCTGAGTAAGAGGTGAAGAACTGAAATTCACAGAGCCTGTGTACATGCCCTAAGTTCACACAGCAAAGACTGTGTATGAACTCCCAGCCCAACTATCTCCTCTAGAACATTCCACCTCTTTGGGGTCACTCCTCAGGAGCTAGAGGAGTTGGGGTATGGCGAGGAGTGAGAAGTGAAGTCTTGTTCTCGAGCAGTAGCTCATTAAGAGCAGAAACACCAACCATCAACATGACCCCAGCAGCACATGGTGTATACAGTCACAGGTGCTGGTCTCTGCTGCCCTTGCTCTGATCGTTCAAGCTGCAGAAACTCCAGTAAGTTATTAATCCTTTCTGAGCTTACTTTGTCATCCCTATGCTGGAAATCTGGTCCCATCACTTCGTGGCAATTAGATGGGGAAACAGTGGAAACAGTGGCTGACTTTATTTTTCTGGGCTCCGAAATCACTGCAGATGGTGACTGCAGCCATGAAATTAAAAGACGCTTACTCCTTGGAAGGAAAGTTATGACCAACCTAGAAAGCATATAAAAAACCAGAGACATTACTTTGCCAACAAAGGTCCGTCTGGTCAAGGCTATGGTTTTTCCAGTTGTCATGTATGGATGTCGGAGTTGGGCTGTGAAGAAAGCTGAGCACCAAAGAATTGAAGCTTTTGAACTGTGGTGTTGGAGAAGACTCTTGAGAGTCCCTTGGACTGCAAGGAGATCAAACCAATCCATCCTAAAGATCAGTCCTGGGTGTTCATTGGAAGGACTGATGTTGAAGCTGAAGCTTCAATACTTTGGCCACTTTATGTGAAGAGCTGACTCATTTGAAAAGACCCTGATGCTGGGAAAGATTGAGGGCAGGAGGAGAAGGAGATGGCAGAGGATGAGACGGTTGGATGGCATAACTGACTCAATGGACATGAGTTTGGGTAAACTCCGGGAGTTGGACAGGGAGGCCTGGTGTGCTGTGATTCATGGGGTCTCAAAGAGTCAGACACAACTGAGCGACTAAACTGAACTGAACTGATGCTGGAAATATTAACAAAGTCTTTCTTTTAAGCCTGTAGTAAGGAGGAAGCATACAGTAAGTGTTCAAATATTGTTAGCAGAGCCCATGATTGTCAACATTGTTGTTCTCTTTGTTAGAAAGGCTGTCATTAGGCTGGGAGAATTTTGGGGCAGTGAGATAGGTTCATCTTGCTATTTTCCACGGATTTTGCTGTCTTTCTGATAAAACTGACTCTAAAGTAAAGGTATTTCATTGGATTCTCAAGAGCTATAAGATGCTGTGTGCATTCCTCAATGATCTTCATGGAAGGAATCAGGAATTAGGAGTTGGAAGGAGGTGATGGACAAACATAGTTTGGAACAACCACTGATATTGGAAAACTCATCTATTTTCCTAGAAGTTGGCATTTCCCATAATAATGCATCGGAATACGCATACAGGTGAGTTTAGCAGTGCTTCTCTGGTCTAAAGCAGGTCTGTCAGAATCACAAGTGATGACCTGGACTTGTGATTGGTGTCTGCACGGAGTGGGGACAGTTTTGCAGGACTGAACCCTTAACCTGCGGGATCTGCTGCTCTCTCCAGGCAGACAGGAGATTCTGCTCAACTCAGAACTGAGCTGAGCTGAATTCCAGTTGATGCCTGGAAACTGCTTAGTGCTGTGGAAATCTTTCAACCCCCCACCCGCATTGGAACTGGGTCCAGAGCTTTTAGCACCTCACTCCGTACCTAATCACTGCCTGAGAAAATAAAATTCAGCATTATACTTCTGAAGATCTAAGTTGTTACTTCTCACCTTGGGAAGTAAGTCTAGAACTTCATGTTTTCAAACTTATAAGGATTAAAATTGGGACCACCAAGTGGAGATCGCTTTAGCCAACCACCCAGAAAGCTGCCCAGAGAGAGTTCCAGGTGCCCTGAGTGGCCAGAGGGATTAAGTCATCAGTGATTATATTTAGAACATTTATTATGAACGGTTTGATATTAGGTATGGTGATAGTTTGGGCTTTCCTGGTGGCTCAGACAGTAAAGAATCCACGTGCAATGTAAGAGACCTGGGTTCGATCCCTGGGTTGGGAAGGTCTTCTGAAGAAGGAAATGTCAATCCACTCCAATATTCTTATGTAGAAAATTCCATGGACAGAGAAGCCTGGAGGGCCACAGTCTTTGGGGTCACAAAGAGCTGGACATGACTGAGTGACTAACACTCAACTCTCAACTCAACGTGATAGTTTAACTGTAGAAGTTACTTCTTGTCTTAATCAGAAATGTACCCTGCACAGATGGCAACTAGGGGTTTTAGTTTTCTTTAACCCTGGTCAACACCAGATGTTTTGCTAATTAGCTTAATGAAAGTCAGAAATAAACTGTCAATGGTGAAATTACAGACTTTATAAATAGAATGCAAAACTCTAGAAATAGGCTTTTGATGAAATAAATAGTGTTCAAAAAACATGAACTGGCTAAAATACTTTAGTGTACTTCCCAGCATGCAGGGGAAGGGCATAGGGATTTAGAAATTCTTCTCAGCTGAATAGCTTTCAGATTGGCATTCAAGCCATTGCTTATCAAAAGGTCCTGGTACCTTGATATTCTGGGAGTTCTGTTTGTTGACAATAATTAAGGCTAACTGAACTCTCCTCTAGATTATTACTATGTTTTTGACCAAAGGATATTACACCTGAAGTGCCATTGGAACACTCAAAAAATTGAGTTAGGATATTTTTCAAGTAATATGATTCACTTTTGATAATGTATATTTGTTTTAAAACTTTTATATATCTACTGTACATACACACTCAGTGCTGTACTGGACCCTTGGATGAGAAATGACTAATATATAACACCCCAGCTTCAGGAAGCTTGTTATCTGCTAAGCAAGAAACAATTGCAGATGCATTAACAGGTACAAAATTTACATCCATGAAGAGAAGGGGACTTTTGAAAAGAAGAGGACCCAGTCCAGCCTTGACACCTGTGTCTTCATCCTTAACCACTTCTCTCTGCTCCCTTGCACCGTATTTCATCTTTTTATCCATCCTTCTGGTCTGGTTTCATGTTAGCACTCTTTGGCTAAATCTCCTCTGGCTTCCTCTTTGGGTTACGTTGTCTCTAGTTTCCGCACTTCGATACCCTGCCCTCACGTCCATCTCTTGTAGAGATGACTGGAGCTCTGGAGGAAGGACTTTGGCTTCAGAGACAGACTGGGGCATCTCAGGTAGTGGGCTTGTCTGGGGAGGAGAAATGGGAAGGGAAGACAAAGAAACCGCTGTAATACCCTGTTGGCTGTCAGAGGGGGGTCTTGGCGTGGGTTATCAAAGTGAAAGTAGTGAGCAGGGAAACATACACAAGAGTCAAGCAGGAAAGAACAAGGCGAGGTGGTGGGGGGGGGCAGGAAGTGAATGGAGGAAAAAAGGCTTCAAGAAGGAGGTATTAGAATGATCACCCTCTTTTATCTAGTTCATATTCCAGCCTGGCATCCATTTTCCCCTGGGACTAGACAATTTTCAGAGAGCTTTTCCCTCTACCAAGGTCATCTGCTGCCCTCGGCAGAATCTAAGAGAAATTTGCGTACCTATTAAATGTTCATACACATTACTCTTCCTTTTTTGTTGTTTCCAGGAACTGACTTCTTGCATTTTATTCCAATACCTACATATTCTTTTCTTTTTTCCTGTCTGCCTCATTAGATGAGTTCCATTTCAGCAGAGACATGGATTAACAAGCTTTCTCCGAGTATCTGCACGTGCCGATGCTCAGTGCCAATTTCCAGAAAAGGAGTAGCTGAGGACTGTGCAGTGACGAGGGATCCGAACCCCCGAGCACGGCTCAGGCCATTTCCTGAAGAAGAAAAAGAGAAGTGGCCAGTGATGTGGTGTACTGAACCAGGTCCTCTTTGGATGCTGACAGCCAGTAATCAGGTTGAGAGGACCAGAATCACTTTCAATGCATAGACCACATGAACACTGCAAAAGATGGTCTGAGTCTGTTGAGTCAGAGAGAGTGAGCTCTTCTTTGTGGCGTCTTACATTCATTTTTTCCCCTTCCTTCTGTATTTTTTTTTCCTTTGTGCAGAGGAATTAAATGATTCATCTTCATTTTTTTTTCTCATATTCATTTTAAAAAGACAGTCATCCTGCCAGCATTGAGACGACAGAGTTAAATAATACCCACCTCTGCCCTCGGGAAGTACCCAGTTCTAGACACACCCTTGCTGTTGAGGGCAACTTCATTTGCTGTCTCTTTCCCGCCATGTATGTGTTATAGTCAAGAACACTAAGTAAAAAATCGAGAGTATTTGTTCTAGAGATTGACACTGCCCTTTTTTTTTCCACAAGGAAAACCGGCTATTTGGAGGAGTTTATGATTTAAATTATGCTTCACCTTTGTCAAAATTTGTTTTCGTTCATCTTGACTGAAATCCAGGACAGGTGTTATCAATGACTTTCTGTCTGCCTTCAGTTAACCTCACTGAGGCTCATCTTATTCTTATCCCAACAATCTTTCTGATGCAAGTTCTCCTACTCAAGACCTCACCCAGAAAAATACTTAAAATATTCCTTAACACACCAACCTAAGACTGTTAGTCATACATCAAGGTCTAAGTGTGATTTTACACGTGAGATAAAAATAAGTCATTGTATGAAAAGGTCAAGATATCTGTGCTCCTACACTGAGCATGTTTGTTATATGGTGGGAAACCATGAATACATGAGAACTTCAAAAAACTTCCGAAGACTTCTCAGTGTGTGCATGCTCAGTCATGTCTGACTCTCTGTGACCCCACGGACAATAGCTGGCCAGGCTCCTCTGTCCATGGAATTTTCCAGGCAAGAATATTTGAGTGGGCTGCCATTTCCTACTCCAAGGGATCTTCCCAACCCAGGATCTAACCCACATCTTTTGTGTCTCCTCCACTGTCAGGCAGATTCTTCACCCCTGAACCACCTAGGAAGCTGACTAAGACTTTTCCCAGCAGCTAGAGTTAATCCCTAACTGTTTGATGCCAGTCAGCTCTCTTTGACCAAAATATAACACAGCCATATGATCCAGCAATCCCATTCCTGGACATATATCTGAGAAAACCATACTTATTTACTTTGCAAAGCAGAAACAGACTCACAGACTTAGAAAACAAACTTACGGTTACTGAAGGGGAAGGGTGTGTGTTGGGAGGTGAGGATAAATTAAGAGTTTGGAATTAATATATACACACTATTATATAATATAAAATATATAATCAGTAAGGAGCTCAAGGGCTTCCCGGGTAACTCGGCTAGTAAAGAATCTTCCTGTAATGCAAGAGACCCCACTTCAATTCCTGGGTCAGGAAGTTCCCCTGGAGAAGGGATAGGCTACCCACCCCAGTATTCTTGGGTTTCTTGGTGATTCAGATGGTAAAGAATCCATCTGAAATGTAGGAAACCTGGATTTGATCCCTAGGTTGGGAAGATCCTCTGGAGGTGGGCAAGGCAATCCACTCCAGTGTTCTTGCCTGGAGAATCCCCATGGACAGAGGTGGGCTATAGTCCATCAGGTCACAAAGAGTTGGTTGGACATGACTGAGTGACTAAGCACAGGGAGACTAAAGCTGTATGACCCTAGGTTTGTATCCTCATAGCCAGGTACTGGTAAGGATAATGATGCTGCTGATATACAGTCCCAGCAAGAAGAGAACATGGCACAGACATCCATAACACAGAGCAATGTGTTCTACAGGTATTGTTTTCAAAAGACAGGCTAAGCATCTGAGCCAGCTTCCTGGAGAAGGTAGCCTTCTGAGCTGAGGACAAAAGGACTGGTGGAGTTTCAGCAAGCACAGATTTCGGAAAAAGCCTTGCTTCGTGAACATTCTGAACTGGAAGAAATTGTCCGGCCTTGAAACGGTGCCTTCAGGGTTTCAGTGAAATGCATCAGCCCAGTAGGAACTTTCCAACTACCACCTCCCTTCCCCACCCCCCACCAATTCCTTTCACACTTTACTTCATTTCTTTTTGGCCTGGAACCAGTTTCCATGTTTTCCTCTTTTACAGGTACAGATACCTTGTGCCTAATTCTCATAATCAGAGCAAAGGTAAAGGGATGATGAGAGAACCATTTCATCCAATCCATTCATCTTGGCCACTCCATTAAGTAATTTACTAAGTCAATTCTCAGACTCACAGGGGTTATGTTAGAGGCAGACAGAAAATTGAAAATGTATTTTCACTATGTTAAAGAAACGGTCAATGTCAAAATGAACTTCTTTATGAGAAGTAATCAGAATTAGATAAGGATGGAGTGCAAGTGCCGGCAGTATTTAGATGGTTGCGATATTAAGGGTGATTAATTATCATCTTAAAATATCACAGGCAATGCTTGTCTCATCTGTTTGCCTGAATTGACCTCTTCTGTACCCATTATGCTTCTCTTTGGTTGAAATGAGCTTTTAAATGGGCTTTGCGCAAGCTGGTGCCCCACACATGCGACAGTGATGAACAGAGCAGAGGGGATGGTGATGCTCCTGGTCTGTTGGTTCCTGTCACTGTGGAAAGAAAGATCGTGGGCACCAGAGTCAGAGAGACCAGAATTAAAAACCTGGAAACTCGCTTCTCTTTGCCTCATTTTTCTGAGTTGTAACAGTTATTCCATTTGGTTGTCCTAAGGACCAAATGAGAAAATTAACACATTGAAAAGATGTTTGTTTGTTTGTTTTTTAAAGTACAATGCCTAACACACATCAGGAGCTCAATAAGTATTCACTTCCACCCTCGTTGTTTATACAAATGGATTTCCTTTTAGAAACAAAAACATCAGTGACTTGGGAAAAGGAGGATGGCATTTTCTTTCCTCTGATAGTTGCAAATAAACATCCAAAGAAAGAACAGAATTCTTAGATGTGGTCCTTTTTAAGATCATTAGAAACAATGGGATGAAGTCATTATAAGTATTTACACTATGTAGAAATAATGAGAGTAATTTTCCCAACAATAGTTCAATGCAAGAGAGTAAAAGAATATGTTAATTGAGTGTTTCTCATAGGTCTTTGATGTTGTTTAGTTGCTAAGTCACATCCACTCTTTGCAACCCCATGCAACCCCATGGATAGCCCACCAGGCTCCTCTGTCCATGGTATTTCCCAGGCAAGAATACTGGAGTGGGTTGCCATTTCCTTCTCTAGGGATCTTCCCAACCCAGAGATCAAAGAGCCACCAGGGAAGCTATCTCATGGGCCAGGTGCCATAATTTTAGCAAAATGCTTAATACTCACAACAGCCTCAAAATACAGACATCATTACAAATGGGCTCCCCAGGTGGTGCAGCGGTAAAGAATCCACCTGCCAATGCAAGAGATGCGAGTTCAATCCCTGGGTTGGGAAGATCCTCTGGAGGAGGAAATGGCTACCCACTTCAGTATTTCTGCCCGGAAAATTCCATGGACAGAGGGGTCTGGCAGGCTATAGTCCATGGGGTCATAAAGAGATAGGCACAGCTGAGCACACACCATTACAATCAGGGAAAAAGAGAAACTGCTTTGTCTGGGCACCAACAATCAACAGGCCCATCAGCCCAAAGGAGTAGGTTTCCTCTCCTCTTCTAATTTTGATGGAGGGAAAAAGGGAAGCAACTCATTGATGATAAAGATGTGGAAAATAACGAATAGGACTCAGAGCCTTAAAAACACAGTAATTATAGAAGAACAAAATGATCAGCAAAATTAAACCTAACCATCATCTGCCATATATATTAATGACTACCAAAATAGCAGCAATCAAAATTCTCGACCAGCCCAAGACAGCACAGATGACATACTTCAGAACAAAATTATAAGAATCCCAATTATCTCTGATTATGTATGCACAGTAGGAAGTTTGCAATATTGCACACAAAAGCGTTGCATGGCAACCACATTTTTTTGTTCAAAGACTAAATTAGAGTCTTCAGGAAATTCTAGCTATGCAGTAATTTTCATTTAAAAATATTAAATATCAGTCACCTTTAAAACTAATTTTGGAAGGTTGCTAAACATTGGCCGTAAGCATGTTAAAATATTAGTTGCTGGAAATATATGTCGATGACTGATAAGAGACATAGGTAAGGCATGCAGTTTTGGATTATTTTTTTTAATTGTATAGGAGGATCTCATGGTCTTTTGGCAGACATTCACGAAATCACTTATGCTCCTACTGATAAAACCATGGTTTAGAGCAAATACACAGTATATCTCTCTCATATCCTTCTTCATGTCATCTGATCTCACTCAGACAGGATTGGATGTCAGCTGGGACTCTCACAATTGTCTCCAGATTAAGACCTGATCCCTTACCTGATGTCCACACAATTTCCTAATAGCTACACTCTGAAGTCATTTCGGTTTTAGTCCTAGCCAGCTCCATTATCCATCATTCCTACACTTCCCTGAAAGAAACTGGAGGTCAGGTTCTTAGACTCCAGATAAGCCAAATGATCTTAAACTAGTTTCTTAATCTCTCTGCCTCAGGGTTCTCATCTGTAAAATCAGGAAAATGGCAAGGACACCCAGTTCACAGTGTTCCTGGGAGGATGAGGTGACCTGCCGCAAGATGAATGGGAAGGATTCTCAGATAGTGTAAGCGGGATGAATGCAATTTCTGGGGGAGGAGAAAAGAAAGAACATTCCAGCAGCGAACAGAAGGTAGAACGACACAGAGACTCCTGTTGGAAATGTAGGTCACAGTTTCGTGAGATGATCAGTGGATGAGTGAAGACAAAATTCTGTACAGAATTACATTCTGTATGGAATATTAAATGATACTCATGTTTGCTTTGTTTACATTTCTCAAGGGATATTCACAGCTATTTAAGTATAACTCATGAAACAGTTTATTCTTGCAAAACTGGCAAAAAATTAGGAATCATTTCCCCCCCCAAAAAAAACCCAAAACAAAGCTTGGAGAGGTGAATTAACTTGCCCAAGTTAACAAAACACAAACAACAACAAAAAACATCAGTAGTGTTCAGAAATCAAGCATGTTCAGATCCCAAATAATGGCTTACTCGATCATGCCTCTGTTAAGACACAGGGTTTGAATAAAAAAAAAAAAATGGTGATGATAAAGAGAGGACTATATTTTTAACATAATAAGTGAGGTACTAACCAGAATTTTGAAATAACTGGACTGTAAACTGCATTGGGACAAGTACTACAGGTTTCTCTCTAATATTTATTTAATGACTTTTTTGTCACTAAACTTTAAGACAAATATAAGTCACAGTCCAGCTTGATTATTCCATTTGGTTCCCAGCCTATAGCAGGCGTTCTATAAATGTGTTAAATTAATAAGTAACAGAAGAGATGACCCAGTATAAGTGCTAAATAAATGAATATTAAATTAAACCGAGCTGATAATTTTAAGTGAATTAGCAGGGAGATTGCACTTCCCTGGTGGCTCAGATGGTAAAGAATCTGCCTGCTATGCAAGAGACCTGGGTTCAACCCCTGGGTTGGGAAGATCCCATGAAGAAGGGAATGGCAACCCGCTCTAGTATTTTTGCCTGGAGAATCCCACTGAAACAGGAACCTGATGGTCTACTGTCCATAGGATCACAAAGAGTCAGACACGATTGAGTGACTAACACTAAGATATGAGATAAAGATGGAATAAAGATGGATGAAAATTATTAGATATATTCTAGATCTTGGTTTGGATGGTAGATACAGGTGTGTTCATTTTGTTATTTATACAAATCATATATATGTATACATTATATATAATCTTACAATAAATAGAAATATACTAGTACATCATTTTAAAAACAGATGAAGTTTGAAAGAGTGAACAACATCAAAGAAATCTGTACTACCACTCTAGTGCTATGAACCTGGAGTTTGATTAACTTGACTCTTTCAATAAAAAATAGAGAAGAATATGATATTCTATTTATTTTTTAAAGTTGTACCTTTGTTGAACTTTATAGCATTAGACATTTCTGAGCCCCTGTTATGTGTGAAAGCATTCTATGAGATCTAGGTACCTAAATATGATTATGTCACTAATTATAAAAACATGAGAAGATTACACTGGCTGTATGACTAGAGAGATATGAGGGTAGCAAGAATCCAATGAGCAAAATTCAGTAGTGGTGAAAAGTGTTTGTTGCTCAGTCATGTCCAACTCTTTGCAACCCCGTGGACCATAGCCCACCAGACTTCTCTGTCCTTGCTCTCTCCAGGCAAGAATACTGGAGTGGGTAGCCATTCCCTTCTCCAGTGGATCTTCCTGACCCAGAGACTGAACCCAGGTCTCCTGCACTGCAGGCAGAGGTGAGTGAAGGAGAAAAGTCATTAGGAAACATTTACAGAGAACGTTGCTGTATAATCTGGGTGTCATCCTTGAAGAAATAGACATTTTTCCACAACACTCTTTTCCAGGATGAAAATGCATATTTTAAATAATATTTCCTTGTTATATATGAATATATTCTCAAGCAACTTATCCTGTAAATGGGACTTCTCCTTTCTCTGTTGCAATGCATTCTAAAATAAGTTCTCTTATTTATACTCAGTATTGAGTGATGATCCACGATCATCTCAGAGGCAGGTCTTTGTAGAAATCTCTCACACTTAGGCCTGAAGGCAAGAACGCTTCATTGAGATAATTTGGGGAGTTCATTTAATGTGAATTTTCATTATTGATTTATGAGGCTCTCTTGCCGGTATAAAAGAAAAGAAAGGAAAAAAAAAAAAACTGTGAGTATCTCTATAAAACCTACCAGCTATGAACCATCTCTACAGATCATCCCAAGTAGCCGTGAAGTGAAGTCGCTCAGTCGTGTCCGACTCTTTGTGACCCCCTGGGCTGTAGCCCACCTGACTCCCCTGTCCATGGGATTCTCCAGGCAAGAATACTGCAGTGGGTTGCCATGCCCTCCTCCAGGGGATCTTCCCAACCCAGGGATCGAACCCAGGTCTCCCGCATTGCAGGCAGAAGCTTTAACCTCTGAGCCACCAGGGAAGCCCTTGGTTAATTCTCTACAGATGCCCTTGGGCTTCCCTGGTCGCTCAGTCAGTAAAGAATCCGCCTGCAACACAGGAGACTTGAGTTCAAACCCCAAGTTGGGAAGAGCCCCTGGAAAAGGAAATGGAAACCCACTTGAGTATTCTTGCCTGGGAAATCCCATGGACAGAGGAACTTGACAAGCTACAGTCCATGGGGTCGCAATGAGCCGGACACGACTTAGCCACAAACTAGCACTACCACAATACATTCCCTTAGAACAGTGATGGAAGTCATCTGGCATTTGCCCTCAAAATTGGCAGCTTTGACTTTATTCACCCATTGAGCAAAATGTATAAGCATGTTTATATCATCCAAAATCTTTCTCTCTCCATGTCTCATTCAAAGATGAGCAAAACCTCACTAGGTATCTGCAGGCATGGTGCCTAGAGAATGCTGTGCCTCACTGTTTTCTGGTCTATAATTACTTCTGTAACCGTAGTTGCAACACTTTTTAACACCTATTATGTTCTTATCAATTCTCTTAGTGGACTGAAAGCTGTTAAATACCATCATTTTCATTTTTGTTTCCCCAAGCCCTAGCATTGAACCTAGAAGTCTCAATCAACATTCTTTTGAGAGCAATTTCTATAATCTTACTCCATACAAACTAATCAACACGTGCAGAAAATTTTAAACAAATTTTGCCAAAGACTAATGGGTTATAGGGAAACCCATTATTTTAGTAATGGTTTCTATCTGCATTAACAAAATACAAGATTGCTGGTTTGCATTGTACTATGAACTGTTATCTACAGAAAAGAAACCAAGTTGAGCAGCATCTTTTGATCTTTTCTGACTTGAAATTAATGAGAATGGCAATTAATTAGGACTATTGTATATTGAATAAACAATATTCAAAGTGTATATTTTAATCTGATATTCAGAGTTTACTAAATATTTACTTAAAATTCTTCATCGGGAAAGCATCCAGAGATAAATGTAGATCACAGGCTTTAAACAGAGAGAAGAAAACATTGAAACTGGTGCCAGAAGATCTGGACTTCAATATTCTTTGTTTTAAAAAAATTCAGCAAGGTATTTTATCTCTCTAGTTTTTGTTCACCCCCTCAATCACGTATTATGTATACCTTTAACAAGTATACATCTACAATATACCAGGTATTGGGCTCGGAAAATACCAATATCAGAATTTGGATACATGACTTTTATAATATTCAGTTCAGTTCAGTTCAGTCGCTCAGTCGTGTCTGATTCTTTGCGACCCCATGAATTGCAGCATGCCAGGCCTCCCTGTCCATCACCAACTCCCGGAGTTCACTCAAACTCACGTTCATCAAGTCTGTGATGCCATCCAGCCATCTCATCCTCAGTCGTCCCCTTCTCCTCCTGCCCCCAATCCCTCCCAGAATCAGAGTCTTTTCCAATGAGTCAACTTTTCGCATGAGGTGGCCAAAGTACTGGAGTTTCAGCTTTAGCATCATTCCTTCCAAAGAACACCCAGGACTGATCTCCTTTAGAATGGACTGTTTGGATCTCCTTGCAGTCCAAGGGACTCTCAAGAGTCTTCTCCAACACCACAGTTCAAAAGCATCAATACTTCGGCGCTCAGCTCTCTTCACAGTCCAACTCTCACATCCATACATGACTACTGGAAAAACCCACATATCATAATTTACAGAGATAGCATTTTCAAGGTTTATCTTATGTAATGTCATAGCACATCTATACATTTAGTAATATTATTATCTGCACTTCATCATGGAGCAAACAGACCCAAAAGACTAAATGACTTTCCCACTATCATGTTGATTTCATGCCAGAGCTGGGGCCCAAACTTGAGTCTCATGAAAAACAGCTCTGTTGTTTGTTTTTGATGGTATTTGTGGATGCTTTCCAAAATCTCTTTCCAAAATTTCATGTTATCTAGTCACTTATTTCATCATTCCTCTTTCATTCCTTCTTTCCTCCTTCCCTCCCTCCCTTCCTTCCTTCTAGAATATTTACTGAGCATCTACTTCATTTCAAGACCTCTGTTAGATATCCATTATCATTCAATGACTCAAGAAATGCTTGTTGAGAATTAATAGGAATACTGCTGGCCATCAACTGCATATGTACAAAAAATAATATAAATTCAGAAAAAAATTAAAAAACCATTTATCTCCCAGAATATTAAAAAATAGACAATATAAAGCAGTAGTCTGGGAGCAAAAAATAATGATTTAAAAAGTGCTTTCATTCAAAATGATAGTGCCTGATAGAAGATGCTCCTGGGGAAATAACTTGTACTGTGTTGAATTCCATTTGGGGAAAATAATGAGCAATGATATGAAGGTTCTTATGTTTTTGCTTTGTTACTTGAGAAAAAATAGCAGGCAGATATGAAAAGGCAACACTAGTTCTCTGCTAGCTGTTTTTCAGCTTTTTTTTTAACTAAAAAATTATTAATTTTATTTGGTTTTGTTTTTGTACCCACAAGTAATATTACACATAAGTTTTTAGAAATTTAGGGAAAATCAGAAAAGTGCAAAGGAGGAAAAAAAATTTCCTTTATACTTAAAGAACAAAAATGACTACTGATCATTCCCTATCTTTTATACTTCATTCATTTATCTATGCATATGGTGGCTTTATATTATTATACTTTGCAAAGTCCATGGAAAATAGATGGGGAAACAGTGGAAACAGTGACAGACTTTATTTTCTTGGGCTCCAAAATCACTGCAGATAGTGACTGTAGCCATGAAATTAAAAGACGTTTGCTCCTTGGGAGAAAAGCTCTGACAAACCCAGACAGCATACTAAAAATCAGAGACATTACTTTGCCAACAAACGTCTGTCTAGCCAAAGCTATGGGTTTTCCAGGAGTCATGTATGGATGTGAGAGTTGGATCATAAAGAAGGCTCAGTGCCAAAGAATTAATACTTTTGAACAATGGTGTTGAAGAAGACTCTTGAGAGTCCCTTGGAGTGCAAGGAGATCAAACCAGTCAGTCCTAAAGGAAATCAGTCCTGAATATTCATTGGACGGACTGATGCTTAAGTGAGGCTCCAATACTTTGGCCACCTGATTCGAAGAGCTGACTCATTAAAAAAAGACTCTGATGCTGGGAAAAATTGAAGGCAGGAGAAGGGGATGATACAGGATGAGATTGTTGGATGTTATCACTGACTCGATTTTGAGCAAGATCCAGGAGTTGGTGATGGACAGGGAAGCCTGGCATGCTACAGTCCATGGGGTCACAAAGAGTTGGAGATGACTGATTGACTGAACAACAACAACGTTTGCAAAGTTAGTATCATGTTCCATGGTTGCATGCCTGCTAAGTCACTGCAGTCGTGTCTGACTCTTGGCACCTCTATGGACTGCAGCCCGCCAGGCTCCTCCGTCCATGGGATTCTTCAGGCAAGAATACTGGAGAAGGTTGCCATTTCTTCTTCCAGGAGATCTTCCTGACCCAGGGATAGAACTCTTGTCTCTTATGTCTTCTGCATTGGCAGGTGGGTTCTTTACCACTAGCACTACCTGGGAAGCCCCATCATATCCTATACTACTTCTAAACTGCTCTTTCCTAGTAACTACTATGAGTTTTATTGAAGCATGTATAATATCATATATGAAATGAATTGCCAGTCCAGGTTCTATGCATGATACTGGATGCTTGGGGCTGGTGCACTGGGATGACCCAAAGGGATGGTACAGGGAGGGAGGAGGGAGAGGGGTTCAGGATGGGGAACACGTGTATACCTGTGGTGGATTCATGTTGATGTATGGCAAAACCAATACAATATTGTAAAGTAATTAACTCCAATTAAAATAAATAAATTTATATTAAAAATAGTAAATAAATAAATACTATGAGTTGTAAAGACTATTTATTCTATGATTTGTCTCAAAAGGAACCTGAAAGAATGTCCCCTTGTTTCATTGAGCTGGCTTTATCGGGTTCTGGTCTTCAGTTCTGGAAAGTCATGCTCTCGTTTAAAGTCTGCCAATATGTGTGTTGTCCTGGGCCAGTCCCTTCTCTTTAGACACCAATCTCACCCTCTGTATAGGAAAGAAATTGGAGTTGGATGATGTGGCATTCAAGTGCTAGTATTCTAGAATTTTCTAACCTTCCATCACTGCAAAGCCTACCATCCGTGCCTCAGTGGAGTCTGGGAACCTGTGGGGAGGTGCAGGACTCCACACCCTGCTGCTGCTGCTGCTGCTGCTAAGTCGCTTCAGTCGTGTCCGACTCTGTGCGACCCCATAAACGGCAGCCCACCAGGCTTCCCACAGCCTGGTGATGCTTAAAAGTGCAAAATGGCTGCCAGACTTCTGTGTTGTCCTGAGCATTCCCTGCAGCTGCTCTAGTTTACCGACAGGGGGCGATATGAGCCTTCTCGCTGAAGTTGAACCCTTTGGCTTATAACTCAGTCAATCCATAGCAGCTAGTGAATTCTCTCTAGCGGAATGGTTATCAGTAGATGTGATCACCCTTCCATCTTCTGCCTTTGTTTTTGAAGTGCCTATGACTATCTTCCCAAAGTCTTATAACAGGAACAAAAATCTCCATTTGGTGAGTTGGAACTATACATGGCTTTTTTTCCTCAAGGTCATGTAAAGTTGCCTACAGAAAGGGCTCATAGTCAAAAGCCCAAGCTTAAATACTGTTCCTACCAACGGCTCTGTGGCATAGAGCAAGTCGATTAGCCTCCAGAGGGACAGTATCCTTCTAAGGGCACAGCACAAGTTTGGAGCCCAATGGACACAGCTACTGTGTGTGTTTGAGAAATTCACTTAACATCTCTGAGCAGGGCTTAATATCATACTATATTATAACAATATGCATGCTAAATTAATTGTCATTATTATTTTACTAGCATTGTCCTTTTATTTACAGTGTCTTCCAGGGATTTTGTGATGTAGCCCCACAATCTCTCTGACCCATCTTCTACCCATCTCCCATTGCCTCACTCTTTTTAGCTACTCTAGCCTCTTACCTTGGAGAAGGTGATGGCACCCCACTCCAGTACTCTTGCCTGGAAAATCCCATGGATGGAGGAGCCTGGTGGGCTGCAGTCCATGGGGTCGGGAAGAATCGGACACGACTGAGCGACTTCACTTTCACTTTTCACTTTCACGCATTGGAGAAGGAAATGACAACCCACTCCAGTGTTCTTGCCTGGAGAATCCCAGGGACAGGGGAGCCTGGTGGGCTGCAGTCTATGGGGTCACACAGAGTCAGACACCACTGAAGTGACTTAGCAGCAGCAGCAGCAGCCTCTTATCTGGCTTGCTATTCTTCAGAGCTTCTGGTGAGATTGGTCTTTCTCCAGATCTACAGGGACTTCTTTTCTTTAATGCCTTGCTTAACTACTATATCCTCAAAGGCCTTCTGTAATGATGCTTCTCCCCACCCCCAACCATCATATAACACTATCTCTCATGACTCATTAAAAGTTTTAGTCTTTGCACGTATTCAAAAATAGCTTTTGATGCTAAGTACATATGTCTGTTTTGCTTGTTTCTTTGCTGACTCTCTTCCTGCCTGGTAGACCAAAGGCTCTGTCAGCAAAGGAAGCCCATGCATTGTATTCCCTCTGTATTTATTTATTAAGCTCAACATGGTGCCTGACACAAAGGAGATGCTCAAAATATATTTAGTGAATAAATGAATGAGGGAGGAAAGGATAACAAGAAAGGAGGGAGGAAACAAAATTGGAGAAAGATCAGAAGGTAAGGATTAAACATCTATTTTAAGGATGTTTAAGATAATCCATGAAGCACTTTCCTGGTATCTCTCTCTGAAAGTTAAGGAGTATTCACCCAGGCTTCTAGGCCGTGGGATTCTCATGTATCCTAAAACAGCCTATGGCAAGTATGACCTTCTGTTTTGAAATAATGTTACTCTTAAAAGCTTATTTCATTTTGCATTATAATTATTTACACATCTATTTGTTGCAATATTTTAAAATACATTCACTTACCATCAATTACACAATGTTTCAGAAAGATGCTCAACCTCTGTTCTGTGGACACCTCTTGTGACTGGAGCTCTCTTCTCTTTCCCCAGCTGAGAAAGTCCATCTGCAGGATGAAAATCGACGAAGGTCTCCAGGCAGGGGTTTTCTGTAAAGTGCATGCCCAGTAATAAGCTTTCTCTAAATAACAATTGTGTTTGTGAAGATGATGGATTGGAGGACAGAAAGATAATCCTGTGAACTGGATCCCTTTTCAACCACCATTTGTCACATGTACATAGATAGAGAAAAAGAATGCTGACATAGTATTTCTCAATCACTGAAGGAAATTTTTTATTTAAAGCAAATGCTTCTTTTACTCATAGGCTTAACACTTAAACACTGTTAAAATTCTGTCATTTTTATCTGAAATATTTGAATAATAATTTTGAATATAGTCTCCTGTATCCATAAATATGCCTAATCACTAGGGCTTTTGCCCCTTAGTGCTTCAGAAACAGCCTGGATGAGGGGTTACCTGGCTGGCTCAGACTCCTGGCTCAGACCCTGTAAGGGCCTCAGTTCCTACCCCAAAAAAGTACACCTTTTGGCTCTGGAGTTTTTAGTCTTCTTTCAAGCCTCAGAAATAAATATGTCTAAGAATCTCCTCACATAATTTCATAAGCTGTCAGCAGAGCAGAAAGTATTTTGTCACTCCCACAGCCTTAGAACTGGACTTTCCATGGGCCAGTGTGACAGCTTTAGACCAAGTCAGAGCACAAATGAGGTGTGCGACAGGCTCCCAGCCTTTGAGATGTGAACCAACCAGACAAGCCAAACAGGCAGAGAAGGTCTGAATGTCTACACCCGGTGTCTCTGGCTACTGTACCAACACTCTGTGATACTCCCCGATGCATCCGCATCCCGCCTCCTTCTGGCCATCACTGTCTCCCGGTGCTGTGATATTTGCCTGATAACTTCCTTTTCTCCTCTTTTCCATTCTTCTTCCTGAAACCATTGAATACTTAATTTTCAAAATCATTGTGGTCTCAGATCCTGCAATTGGACTCCCCAGTTAAGAGAGAGGATTACAAATCAATGAGACATCTACACAACCTCAAAATACCTCTCCATGTAACTCATTCATCAAAGGGTAAACATTGTCTTTGCATTGGAGAGAGCTGGGAAATATCACCTTAACCAGTTGACCAGAACTACTTCACCAGTGTTGAGAGAAGCTTATATTATATGGCTCTGGGAGGGGAGGCATCGACCCCAGTCAATTATATTCTGTCTAAAAACATGTAACCCAAATCTACATAAGCAAATATTAGATCTACTAAAACTGAAGGATATTCTACAAAATCATTTCCCTGTACTTTGACCCCCTCCTCCAAAAAAGTTCAAGGTCAAGAAAGAAAGATAAAGGGTAGGAAGAGTTTCAGATTAAAGAAAACTAAGTCAAATTGACACCTAAATGCATCATGAGGTCCTGGATGGACCAAAAACATAGCTGGAAAAAAAATTTATTGGGACAACTGATGAAAATTAGAACAGATAATAATATTGCATACATAGTAAATTTCTTGATTTTGATCATTGTACTTTGGTTAAGTAAGAAATGGTTCCTGTTCTTAAAGAATATACAGAATAAATTTTTCCATAGCAAAGGGGCATAGCCTAAAATTATTTTCAAAAGTTTAGAAAAATATCTGTATATAAAAGCAGCTATAAATTATACTATTGGGATAACTGATGAAGTCTAATTTGGGTCATGGTTAGACAATGGTATTAGGTCAATATTAAATGGCTTCCCTGGTGGCTCAGCCAGTAAAGAATCCATCTGCAACACAAGAGACATAGGTTTGATCCCTGGATCAGGAAGATCCCCTGGAGGAGGAAATGGCAACCCATGCCAGTATTCTTACCTGGAGAATTCCATGGACAGAGGAGCCTGGCAGGCTACAGTCCATGGGTTCACAAAGAGTTGGACATGACTGAGTAATTAACACTTTCAGTATTAAATGATTAATTTTTCTGATTTGGGAAGTTGTGGTTCTGTATATATTTGGTCCAGTGCTTCCCTGTTGCTACACTGGATGTTAAATCAACCCTGTTTCACTTATTCACAACTTAATTGTTAGAAGCTCGGGTCTAGCAACTGGGTCTCCTGCAAATTGTTTGAACTATCCTGTCTTGTTAAATCAACATTTGGACAACAAAGAGCAATAGCAATTGAAAAAACAAACAGAAACCATGGATTGATGAGCACTAAGAACTATCTGTGTGATGCCTGGAGTCAGACCCACTAGCTCTGAGACTTTCTGACCATGGAACCAGGTACTTTAGTTTTCTGTGCCTCAGTTGTCCCATCTCTACAATGGAAATAATAATAGCTACACTAACTACTCTTAAAAGTTAGAGCTGATAATAAATGGGAAGGACAGAAAACAGTACTTTATGATTCATATTGTTACCGTATTTACTTCCTTACATTCTGTCCTGTACTTTCCACCTGCCCTTCCAGATCAGCTTGCCATCCTGTTCCATGAACAACTTTAGGAGTGCAGTTCACGAGCTCTCTTGTCCATCAGCTTCTAGGTAGATTTGGAAATAGCAAAGCCAAACACTGGTGTGAGTAGAGGGAGGGGTAGATACCTATCCTCTTCTTAAAAAGTCACTATTTAGTTGTGACCCGTGGTCTCAATATAAGCTTCAGTCAGGCATCTCCCTTGCATAAGTTCCTACGATTTTCCACTGGCCTTTTCTAGAAGTGAGAAGAGGTTCCAATCTTACTTTCCCAGAATTTTATTATACCAGAGTTTTATTAACTCTTGTTGGAGTTTCTCCAATTTTGCCCAGACCTTTGTCAATGACAGTATTATTAAATATTTCTCAATTAACTTGGTTGAGAGTGGCATCTATTCCTTGACAAGATTCTGACTGACATACATTCTATAAGTAAAGATTTTCAGTATTTAATGCATTCATTTATTCACTCACCAAATATTTATCGAACATCTCTGTCAAACTCTGTTAGAGGTTCTGATTTTGACAATAAAGTTGTCCACATCCTTTCTTTTCCCAAAGATGAGAGGTTGGTTGTTCAGTTGTTAAGTCATGGTCCCATATCGTACTGCAGTTGCCCCATGGACTGCAGCATGGCAGCGTTCTCTGTCCTTCACTAATTCCCAGAGTTTGCTCAACTTCATGTCCATTGAGTTGGTGATGCTGTCTAACTAAAGACACAATACTAACAAAAAATATTTAAAATAATGTTTTTATACTGAATATACACAATAACCAATGCTGTCTCAGAGAATAATGTGAAGACAAACATATAAATGAGAAATATTGATGTGATGGATAGAAAGCATAATGGAGATGTGGACAGAATATCATGGGGACGGTAGGACTGGGACTGCTTGACTCTGGAGGTGAGAGGATGCGATAGAGTTGGAAGAGAAGGATCTTATCAGACAGAGAAGTGGAAGGATTCCTTTGCAATAGGAACAGCATGGAGCAAATGGGAATGATATGTTCAGGAACTGGTAAGAAAATCACACACTTGCAGAGTACAGTGTCGGCGAGAGGGGAAGTCGTGTGAAAATTTGTTGGGAAAAGGTTGAGGACATTTAATAAATAATTGAGCATTGTGTGAGCAGCAGAAGCTAAGTTAGGTGCTAGAGGTATAACAATGACAAGAAAAATATAATCCCTGACCTTCCCGATCTATAGTCTATGGGGATGAGAGCAAGCAAAAGAATCAACGCAGAGTTAAGCAAACAACAAGAAAAAACTACAATTACAGATGATAATTTTTCTGTGAATAAAATAATTAGAACTAACTTCAAGCTCAGTGGGATGGTTTAGAGATGTCTCTGAAGAAGGCTACACTTGCCCCAGGGTCTCTAAGGAGAAAGCATCATCCATGGCAATAACTGGGAAAGGATGCCCTCAAAGAGAAGGGATGGGATTCCTACCACTGTCTCCCCAGTTCCTAGAAAAGTCTGACACATAGGAAGAGCCCAGGAAGTACCTGCCAAATGTGGACCATTAGTTGACTATTGTCTTTCTGGTACTCTGATTCAAATTTAATATCAAATAAATGTGTTGATTCCAGGTAAGTAAGAGTGCTCCTTCCTACACCCATTCAAACATATTCATCACTTTATGAAGTTGTACAGCCTCAAAAAATATCTTTTGAATTAAATTTAATGTCCAAGGTTATTTACCTGTATTGGTTTCCTAGGACAGCTGTGATAAAGTACCACAAACCAGGTGGCTTAAACAGCAGAATTTATTCTCTCACAATTCTGGAAGCCAAATATCTGAAATCAGGATGTCCGCCAGGTTGGTTTCTACTGGAAGCTCTGAGAGAGAACTTGGTCCATGCTTCTCTTCTGGTTTCTGGTGATTGGTGGCCATCTTTGCCATCCCTTGGTTTGTACAATAATAGCTGCATCAAATCAATTTCTGCCTCCATCTACACATGGGTTCTTGCTGTGTCCATGTTTCACCTGTGTTCAAATTTCCCTTTCATAAGGACAACAGTCATTGTATGAGACTCCACCCTAATCTAGTAGGGCCATTCTTGAGCTTGATTACATCAGCAAGGGCTTTATTTCAAAGTAGGGTCACGTTCACAAGTACCAGGGGATAGGACTTCAACACATAGTGGTCTTTTTGTGTGTGTGTGTGAGGAGGAGACACAATTTGACCCATAATATCATCCTTTCAAATGGCTCCAGTATGGCATGGGTGAAAATTTTGATAATGAAAGGGTACTTTTAAAAGATATGTCTTTTTATTCCCCCCCTTTTTTTAATCCACTTGAATGAAGACCATATTTCAGTCCCCTTGCCCCATGCTAACATTTTGCACAGCTGGTCTTCATTAAAAATTCATCTCCTAAAAATAGCTCAAGAATTTTATTTGTGGAAGGAGACTATTCTGGTACCATAGTTAGAAATGCCAGTCTCCTTTCCTGCCCTGATGAATCGAACACCCTCCCATGATGAAGGACACCCTCCCACCTGCGTCCTGCCCCAAAATTAATGCAGGGCTCTAAGCCCCTTGGGTTTGCTTGTATGTCCAAGTGGCCTCACATTCAGAAGGGCGGGGTTCACTCTGGTGACATCCACCTCTGTATAAGGGTGTTCCTTTCCCTTATTCCCTTTTGCTTAAGCAAAGGAAGCTGCTAGAGGAGAGTCTGAGCCCTTGATCATCCATAACTGCTCACTTATAAGTAAAATGAGGGCTTCCCTGGTGGCTCAGCTGGTAAAGAATCTGCCTGCAATGCGGAGACCTGGGTTCAATCCCTGGCTTGGGAAGATCCCCTGGAGAAGGGAATCACTATTCACTCCAGTATTCTGGCCTGGAGAATTCCATGCTCTGTATAGTTCACGGGGTCACAAAGAGTCAGACACGACTGAGTGACTTTCACACTTTCCACAATGAAGATTCTCTAGGACATTAGGGTGCTCTGAGCTGATGGAGGGAATTCCAGCTGCAGGCAGCAGTAGAGGCAACTGTCAAAAGGATCTCATGTGCGTTTAATCTCCTTTTTCTCCTCTAGTATCAGTAGACCCAGATCTGGTTAACTAGGAGACTGCTGACGGCATTCTTTTGTAGAAGGGTTTTTTGTTTTTGTTTTTTTCTATCTCACTCCAACAAAGCTCTTTATTATGCAAATGAGCATTGTGGACTTTCCTTTGTTTGTTTCTGTTTCAGCTAAATTAAAGAATATGTTGGCAGGAGCTGCCTCCTTCCAGTAGTCGTATGCTGCTGATTAATCACACATAATGGGCAGGCAGTGCGTGGGGTAAGGCAATTTCATACCAATCACAACCCATTATTTAAGATCCTTTTGACACATGGCCTCATTTTATCATGATGCCCTTGGGGTGGGAGGGGAGGAGCAAGAAATACAGAAAGAGACAGGAAGATAAAAGGAAGGGGTATAGAGAAGGTAGAGAGGAGGGGATGGCAGGGAGGGAGACAGAAAAACAATGCAGAGTTAAAGGAATATGAGGGGCAAAGGAAGATGTCACATGAATTTGGAGGAATACGGTAATGAGATGATCCCTTCATTCAATCATTCAACAAGCAGCCCCACCCTGTGGACTCCAGGTCTGTAAAGCCTGAAGCAAGTGCATAGATCTGACAGAGGAGACAAATGAAGATGATGCGTGGGGACCACTAATGCGATCCTTGGAAGCATAGAAATACTCCTTCACTGAGGATGCAGAGCTCCAATGCAGAGATCACAGGAAGGTTCCCGGCACAAAAGCCATCTGAAATACATTCTCCTAGGACAAGAAAGAAGCACCACTTTGCAGGCTAAGAAGAGCTCACATGAGTCCCTATTTGCTGTGCTAGACACTAGGCTCAGAGCATCTATACATCGTCTAGTTCTCATGAACAGTCGTTTGAGTTTGGCTTATCATCCCCAGATGAGACACAGAGCGTTTAAGCAACCCATCTAATGTCACACAGCTTGTACATCATAGAGTAACACAGGAACAATCCAGGTGTGGATTATTTCCCAACCCGGCTTCTTCATCAGTGTTCTTTCCAGGATCTTCTCTAGTTTAGAGTGAACTAAACTTTTTTGTGAGAAAGTCAGGTCAGTGAGCTGGCACTTTGGGGGATTCCAACCATAGATTCTAGGAGAGCAGGGCAGTCAGAGTAAAGGCACATGAAATCAGCAATAAGGGTATGATGTCTGGAGCACGGGACCTGCCCTTCCACAGTCTGTGAAAGTGAAAGTGTTAGTCACACAGTTGTGTCCAACTCATTGTGACCCCGTGGACTATAGCCCGCCAGGCTCCTCTGTCCATAGAACATTCCAGGCAAGAATACCAGAGTGGGTTCCTATTCCAACAGCCTAACCAAAGTCTTGTCTTCCCACCATTAACACCAGTGCCAGTTTCCACCCCAAGAAACAGGTTCAAATCTTGTTCATCAGCTTCTCAGAAATATCAGATGTCTTGGAACTCATGGGATGGGAGTAGCTGCAGGGGAGGAATTTCCAAGAGTGATGGAGGGTGACTGCGGAAGCCCTCGTCACCTGGTTTCACAGCGGGGTCTCTTCATTCTGTCTTTTCATTCTAATCCCTCTTCACTCCAGTCACTTAGAAAGTATCCCCAAGATTTCCCATCCCTGAGCTCACATTTCCTTTCCCAGAATTATTTTTTTCTTCCACCTTTCCTCTGCTAATAACGCTTGCTTCCTCTTTCAACCTTACATCCAATTATCTCTGTCTTTCGGAGGCCTTTCATCCCTCGGGGGTTAGGAAGGTGTCCAGTGGACAGAGCAGGAGAGAAAGCTGAGGGGGAAGAGGAGGCAGGGGAAGGGGAGAAGCAGCAATAAAAGACTCCAATGAAAAAGGCAGTGGTTTCATTAACTAGTATTTTGAATGTTTTACTTTGCTTTATGTTTTTTTCTTTTTCTTTCTCATAGTACAAGAAATTCTGAGCTAGAGAGTCCGGGCTTGGTGCAACAAACCACCAGTCAATCCTGGACTCAGAAGCCTCTCTTGTGGTATATTCACTACATTCAATATGCAGCTTTGGCCTGTACGGGAATTCTTTGAAATACTAATAGAGCAATTTTCTGCTGGAAGTCTTCCAAGGAGACCCAAGTGACATCTGTCTGCATCCCCCTCCCCATCCTCAGCTTCCTGATGCTGTCCCCGACCTCCCCTTCCTTGGCTAGTCCAGCCTGGATGCACCTGCCCCCTCACATGGCCTTACTGTCAAATCAGCTATGGTCCAGCTGAATCCCTCTACTCTCTCTCATTTCTCATCTAGGTTACATCTAGTTTCTTAATAGCATTTAGTTGCCATCCTCACTTCTCGACTGCTTGTCTAAGAAAAAAAAAAACAACCAAGAGTTATCCTTTATCCAGAGAGATCCAGAAAATGTCATATCTAATCATTCACCTATTCCAAAGAATACTATCACTCTTGGCACAGTAAGGGCATGTCTTCTAATAAGAAACTTAAAAAAAATTTTTTTTTAAAGGAAACTTAAACTATCTAATGGTTCAAGGCCCATACAATACTGTGTAATGATGGCCAAAATTCTGAGTTCTACTCGTATTTCTTTACAAATGATACTTGAACTGAAAATTAGGTACTTTAAAACTTTTATATGTGAATTCTTGTCTCTCATTAATGCTCACTGAATTAACACTATTTAAAATTTTCCATTTTAGAAAGGAACTTTTGTTTCTTTTTTTCTTTCTTTTTTTTTTTTCTCTTTCTCTCCTTCTTTCCTCTGTTCTTCCTCTTCCTGGCCTACATTTTATCATTTTGGCGATTCTGACATTAGATTTCAAAATCAATTCTATTGAACCTAGAAATGGTACACTGTTTTCTATAAATATTTGCCTATCAGAACCAGGCAACGCCTCATTATGCTTTGTTAAGGACTATGGTTCTTTGAATTATTCAGCGTTCTGCATGAGTGTTTACTTGTCTTGGTTGAATAATATCATTGTTTGCTATTTATTTGTCTTTTGATTTTCTATTCTAGCAATTGTATGAGTGCTTTATTTCACACAAATATCTAAGATCACAAAATCTGCATTAATGAATGTCAGTCTTGAAGATTTGTTGTGAAACACATAGGAGTAGCAACAAAAATGTATTACCTATAAACCGTCTATAAAAGCCCATTACTTTTTACATTTGAAAAGAAACCTTTTTAAAAACAAAATCAAATACTAGACATTTTGGCATGGTTGACAAATAGAAAATTTTTACCACTAATGTAAGCCAGACTTACATTTTATTTTTCTAGAAACTTCCTCACACCATTAGAAAGATGTGACAGCCATTTTCTAGGTCCATCATCCACTGAAATCACAAAGTTCATGTTGCTTAACTTTTTTGTCTAATCTGAGTATAAATTTCTTCATTTTGTAATGGGAAAGTCAGACTCATTATAAGAATTATTCTCTTTCACAGTCCTCTGGCTTTAATCAGTAATTAAATCTTCATTAGGAATCTGTAATATCCTGTAGGTGGATTTTATATGGCTCATACTTAATACAAATCTGCTCATTTTCATTGTTCTGAATTTCTTAAAAATTTAATGAGAATTCTGAGGATTTTTTTAAACATTAATTTTCCTTTTCTTAAGAGACTTTGGTATTTCTATTTTTACCAGGATCCAAACTTGTCCTCAGTATTAATTACCAATGGGTCAAAAAATAAAATGTGGTTATATGAAAAGAATATAGATTTGAACATAAATTCATTTAAAATTAATTAAATATAATAATTTAAAATGTAAATTTTAAACATATTTTCAAATGTACTTTCAAAATAGTCAAGATTGTCTACTAATAATACAATGCAAAGTACAAATTGTACCAAATTAAAATAAAATTTTAACACTTATAATGTTAAGTTTTGAAGCAATCTCAAACTTTTAAGAGCCACCAGTGTATGCAAGTAATATTTTTTTTTCTTAAACCTGACACTTTGTGATTCCAAATACTTTAGCATGTATTTTCTACAAGCAAGGACATTCTCCTACGTACACATAACACAACAATCAAAATCAGGAAATCAACAATGACCATTATACACCTAATTGACACATTTAATCTTCAGACCCCATTAAAGTTTTGCCATTTCTCCCAAAGATGTTATTTAAAGTAAAGTTTTCTAGTTCAGAAAAACACTGTTAACCTAAATCATTAAACCAGCCAGTTATTTTACCAGCAAAAATGGTTTTACTTGGGAAAAGTGAACAGTTGTTATTTGGGACAAGCAACTATAGCAAATGGATAAAAGGAAACAACATTTTATAGAAGAGGAGAAGCTGGGAGAGGTTACTATAAACAACAAAAAACTTCATTGGAGGAAACTGAGAATTTGAAATACAGTGGGTTCCATTCTCTAGGTTGTGACAGTGTCGCACTGGCTAAGCTGTCACCAGGCAAAGGGAAAGTTTTCTTCCTTCTGCTGGTGGTAATAAAGTAGTGTCATTTCCTGCAAAGTAGGTCTCTTCCTACTGGGACCAGTACTGACAAGGGGAGGTATGCGCATGAGAGCGCCTCCTGCTGCCTTCTCACTCCATTTTAGTGAGATTGTCCTGTCCTGTGCTGTGCTCAGTCCTGTCTGTCGCTTTGTGGCCCTGTCAACTGTAGTCTGCCAGGCTCCTCTGCCCATGGAATTTTCCAGGCAAGAATACTGGAGTGGAGTGACATTCTCAAATCCAGGGGATCTTCCACACCCAGGGATAGAACCCACGTCTCTTGTGTCTCCTGCATTGGCCAGCAGATTCTTTACCACTAGACCTTTTCACAGCACATAGCATTGTGTTGTCAAGCCATGTGTTGGCTTCCTTTGGCCTGGAATAGTTTGTAATCTTTCTTTGATGTTCATGACTTTGACATTTCTTAAAATTGCAGGTCTTTTTTTTTTTTTTTTTTTTGGAAGAGAGCCCAAAGATACAGGGGGTTAGGAGACTGTAGAACAAACTTCAGTGGATGTATTCAGTCTCTCCCTGAGGAAGACAGTTGGCAGTTTGCCATATTTGGTCAAGGCAAATGCAGGACTGAAAACTGATTTTTGTAACATCCTGTGTTTTTCCTTCCTTCTTCCCACATGCTTATGTCTTCCACTACACTCTGATGCTGGGAGGGATTGGGGGCAGGAGGAGAAGGGGACGACAGAGGATGAAATGGCTGGATGGCGTCACTGACTTGATGGACGTGAGTCTGAGTGAACTCCGGGAGTTGGTGATGGACAGGGAGGCCTGGCGTGCGGCGATTCATGGGGTCTCGAAGAGTCGGACACGACTGAGCGACTGAACTGAACTGAACTGAACAGACTGATTTATAAATGAAGATAGATTAAATTTAGAATTCTAGCCTCAGTATTCCAATCCCTCATATCCTTTCTCTTTCCCTTTGAGTCTTCCTTGTCCTTCCACTCTTCTCTTTATAAACCTGAATGTTTTCTTTCAATTTGCAGGGATCCTGAATCACAAAATATAGAAAATAAGAGTAATGCTATTGTTCACTTAGTCATGTCAGACTGCATGTGACCCCATAGACTGTAGCCTGCCAGGCTCCTCTGTCCATGGGAGTTCCCAGGCAAGAATACTGGAGTGAGTAATACCTCTTTTCTAATATGGTATTCCTGGAAAAAAGCATTTTATACATCTAGAGAGATCCATAGTTTGTTCAACATGAATATTCTTCACTGAACTAACACTGATGAACTATTATGTAAGTGATTCCATTTTCATCTTTCTTTTGAGCAACAAGATACCAGCATTATGTGGTCCAGTGACTGGTACTTTAAAACATTATTAATGAATTTTATACGTCACCAGCCTTCACAACTATTCTTTAAGCCAGGATTATTCTCTTCTTTTTATGGATTTGGAAACAGAAGCTAAAGAAGTCAAGTATGAATATGCCATATTGGAAATCATATTTATGATTCCATGTCCAGGACTCTCTTCATTACCCCATGATTTCTTTCCTATTTTATCAAATACAATATGTGGAAAGACTAGAGATCTCTTCAAGAAAATTAGAGATACCAAGGGAACATTTTATGCAAAGATGCGCTCAATAAAGGACAGAAATGGTATGGATCTCACAGAAGCAGAAGATACTAAGAAGAGGTGGCAAGAATATACAGAAGAACTGTACAAAAAAGATCTTCACAATGAAGATCATCACGATGGTGTGATCACTCACATTCACCTAGAGCCAGACATCCTGGAATGTCAAGTCAAGTGGGCCTTAGAAAGCATCACTACGAACAAAGCTAGTGGAGGTGATGGAATTCCAGTTGAGTTATTTCAAATCCCGAAAGATGATGCTGTGAAAGTTCTGCGCTCAATATGCCAGCAAGTTTGGAAAACTCAGCAGTGGCCACAGGACTGGAAAAGGTCAGTTTTCATTCCAATCCCAAAGAAAGGCAATGCCAAAGAATGCTCAAACTACTGTACAATTGCACTCATCTCACATGCTAGTAAAGTAATGCTCAAAGTTCTCTAAGCCAGGCTTCAGCAATATATGAACCATGAACTTCCACCTGCTCAAGCTGGTTTTAGAAAACGTAGAGGAACCAGAGACCAAATTGCCAACATCCGCTGGATCATCGAAAAAGCAAGGGAGTTCCATAAAAACATCTATTTCTGCTTTATTGACTATGCCAAAGCCTATGACTGTGTGGATCACAATAAACTGTGGAAAATTCTGAAAGAGATGGGAATACCAGACCACCTGACCTGCCTCTTGAGAAACCTGTATGCAGGTCAGGAAGAAACAGTTAGAACTGGACATGGAACAACAGACTGGTTCCAAATAGGAAAAGGAGTATGTCAAAGTGGTATATTGTCACCCTGCTTATTTAACTTATATGCAGAGTACATCATGAGAAATGCTGGGCTGGAGGAAGCACAAGCTGGAATCAAGATTGCTGGGAGAAATATCAATAACCTCAGATATGCAGATGACACCACCCTTATGGCAGAAAGTGAAGAGGAACTAAAAAGCCTCTTGATGAAAGTGAAAGAGGAGAGTGAAAACGTTGGCTTAAAGCTCAACATTCAGAAAACCAAGATCATGGCATCTGGTCCCATCACTTCATGAGAAATAGATGGGGAAACAGTGGAAACAGTGGCTGACTTTATTTTGGGGGGCTCCAAAATCACTGCAGATGGTGATTGCAGCCATGAAATTAAAAGACACTTACTCCTTGGAAGGAAAGTTATGACCAACATAGACAGCATATTTAAAAGCAGAGACATTACTTCGTCAACAAAGGTCCATCTAGTCAAGGCTATGGTTTTTCCAGTAGTCATGTATGGATGTGAGATTTGGACTATAAAAAAAGCTGAGCATTGATGAATTGATGTTTTTTAACTGTGGTGTTTGAGAAACTTTGAGAGTCCCTTGGACTGCAAGGAGCTCCAACTAGTCCATCCTAAAGGAGATCAGTCCTGGGTGTTCATTGGAAGGACTAATGTTGAAGCTGAAACTCCAATACTTTGACCATCTGATGCGAAGAGTTGACTCATTTGAGAAGACCCTAATTCTAGGAAAGATTGAGGGCAGGAGGAGAAGGGGATGACAAAGGATGAGATGGCTCGATGGCATCACCAACTCAATGGACAAGGGTTTTGGTAGACTCTGGGAGTTGGTGATGGATAGGGAGGCCTGGCATGCTGTGGTTCATGGGGTCGCAGAGTTGGACATGACTGAGCGACTGAACTGAACTGAACTGAGTTAAATAAATCAAAACAAAAATCAAAACTCTATGTCTGAAGTTCTTTTCAAAACTTGTACACTTCCAGTTGGCAATATGATGATTCACAAGCTGCCCCCTCCCTTCCAGAGAAGGATCTATAAACTCTCATCAAGGTCTGCAGAGACAGACACTACAAAAATGCATGGGATGATGGGCAGAATAGATTACCTTGCTGCATCTATGAATGTGAGATTGCAATGTTTGACCTATTAGATTTTGTTCACACTGATGAAATTTTGGATGGCAGCTTCACTTAGAAACTAAATTAACTGAAAACCTTCATCCTGTTCAGGAATAATTTAGATTCTGAATGGATTATTTACTTTCTGCTTCGTCAGAGCTTTGGCGTTAAAAAAAAAAAAAAAAGACTGGGGAGGGATCTGAAGCCTCATCATTTTTGGAGTCCACTTGAGCAAAGTATCAAAATCTTTCACTTCCATGGTAAGAAAAAGTCATTCGTTCAGGTGATCCTTGTTTACTTGATAATACTTTATTATGTACTTTATAATAATTTATAAATCAGTTCAGTTCAGTTCAGTCACTTAGTTGTGTCCAGTTGTTTGTGACCCCATGAATTGCAGCACGCCAGGCCTCCCTGTCCATCACCAACTCCCGGAGTTCACTCAAACTCATGTCCATCCAGTCTGTGATGCCATCCAGCCATCTCATCCTCTGTCATCCCCTTCTTCTCCTACCCACAATCCCTCCCAGCATCAGGGTCTTTTCCAATGAGTCAACTCTTTGCATGAGGTGGCCAAAGTATTGGAGTTTCAGCTTTAGCATCATTCCTTCCAAAGAACACCCAGGGCTGATCTCCTTTAGGATGGACTGGTTGGATCTCCTTGCAGTCCAAGGGACTCTCAAGAGTCTTCTCCAACACCACAGTTCAAAAGCATCAATTCTTTGGCACTCAGCTTTCTTCACAATCCAACTCTCACATCCATACATGACCGCTGGAAAAACCATAGCCTTGACGAGATGGACCTTTGTTGGCAAAGTAATGTCTCTGATTTTTAATATGCAGTCTAGGAGAAGGCAATGGCACCCCACTCCAGTACTCTTGCGTGGAAAATCCCATGGATGGAGGAGCCTGGTAGGCTGCAGTCCATGTGGTTGCTAAGAGTTGGACATGACTGAGTGACTTCACTTTCACTTTTTACTTTCATGCACTGGAGAAAAAAATGGCAATCCACTCCAGTGTTCTTGCCTGGAGATTCCCAGGGATGGGGGAGCCTGGTGGGCTGCCATCTATGGGGTCACACAGAGTCGGACACGACTGAAGCAACTTAGCAGCCACAGCAGCAGCAGGTTGGTCATAACTTTTCTTCCAAGAGTAAGCGTTTTTAATTTCATGGCTGCAATCACCATCTGCAGTGATTTTGGAGCCCAAAACATAAAGTCTGACACTGTTTCCCCATCTACATCCCATGAAGTGATGGGACCAGATGCCATGATCTTAGTTTTCTGAATGTTGAACTTTAAGCCAACTTTTTCACTCTCCTCTTTCACATTCTTCAAGAGGCTTTTTAGCTCCTCTTCACTTTCTGCCATAAGGGTGGTGTCATCTGCATATCTAAGGTTATTGATATTTCTCCCAGCAATCTTGATTCCAGCTTGTGCTTCATCCAGCCCAGCGTTTCTCATGATGTACTCTGCATAGAAGTTAAATAAGCAGGCTGACAATACACAGCCTTGATGTACTCCTTTTCCTATTTGGAACCAGCCTGTTGTTCCATGTCCAGTTCTAACTGTTGCCTCCTGACCTGCATACAGGTTTCTCAACAGGCAGATCAGGTGGTCTGGTATTCCCATCTCTTGAAGAATTTTCTGCAGTTTATTGTGATCCACATAGTCATATGCTTTGGCATAGTCAATAAAGTAGAAATGGATGTTTTTCTGGAACTCTCTTCCTTTTTCAATGATCCAGCGTAAGTTGGCAATTTAATCTCTGGTTCCTCTGCCTTTTCTAAAACCAGCTTGAACACCTGGGAGTCCACAGTTCACATTTTGCTGAAGCCTGGCTTGGAGAACTTTGAGCATTACTTTACTAGCATGTGAGATGAGTGCAATTGTACAGTAGTTTGAGCATTCTTTGTCATTGCCTTTCTTTGGGATTGGAATGAAAACTGACTTTTACCAGTCCTGTGGCCATTGCTGAGTTTTCCAAATTTGCTGGCATATTGAGTGCAGCACTTTCACAGCATCATCTTTCAGGATTTGAAACAGCCCCACTGGAATTCCATCACCTCCACTAGCTTTGTTCGTAGTGATGCTTTCTAAGGCCCACCTGACTTGACATTCCAGGATGTCTGGCTCTAGGTGAGTGTGAGTGATCACACCCTCGTGATGATCTTCATCGTGAAGATCTTTTTTGTACAGTTCTTCTGTATATTCTTGCCACCTCTTCTTAGTATCTTCTGCTTCTGTGAGGTCCATACCATTTCTGTCCTTTATTGAGCACATCTTTGCATAAAATGTTCCCTTGGATCTCTAATTTTCTTGAAGAGAGCTCTAGTCTTTCCCTTTCTTTTGTTTTCCTCTATTTCTTTGCATTGATCACTGAAGGCTTTCTTGTCTCTCCTTACTCTTCTTTAGAACTCTGCATTCAGATGCCTGTATCTTTCCTTTCCTCCTTTGCTTTTCACTTCTCTTCTTTTCACAGCTATTTGTAAGGCCTCCCCAGACAGTCATTTTGCTTTTTTGCATTTCTTTTCCATGGGGATGGTCTTGATCCCTGTCTCCTGTACAATGTCACAAACTTCTGTCCATAGTTCATCAGGCACTCTATCTATCAATCTAGTCCCTTAAATCTATTTGTTACTTCCAGTGTGTAATCATAAGGGATATGATTTAGGTCATACCTGAATGGTCTAGTGGTTTTCCCTACTTTCTTCAATTTAAGTCTGAATTTGGCAATAAGGAGTTCATGATCTGAGACACAGTCAACTTTTTGCTGACTGTATACAGCATCTCCATCTTTAGCTGCAAAGAATATAATCAATCTGGTTTTGGTGTTGACCATTTAGTGATGCCCATGTGTACAGTCTTCTCTTGTGTTGTTGGAAGAGAACACCAGTGTATTCTCTTGGCAAAACTCTATTAGCCTTTGCCCTGTCTCATTCCATATTCCAAGGCTAAATATGCCTGTTACTTTATAATAATTACCTTTAGAATAATACTTTATTATTTAGTTTATTGAATGTCTTAATAAATTATTAGTGTTGGTAGAATGCAGACTGTAAAAATGCAATAATTACTGTTTCTATATGAACTTTACTCTATATGCACTTTTTGAGGAAAGGGAAAGAATGGGACCTGTGGTTTTTAGATGCTCATTTTTTAAGGCAATCTCTGCTTCTAATCCTCTTTGAAGCAGACAATGTCTGGGCCTTATTCACAGCAATGGATCCTGCCCAACCTTCTCTGATAGGAATACATGTGTATCAAGAACAAAATGGAGAAAACTCAAGAAATTCCTGATCCATATATTTTCCATGTTCTGGGAATACAACTCTGGTGAAAAATGGGATTGAGTAGTACACTTATATCAGGCACTTCTTTCTTCTACTGGAGTCCCATCAGGCAAGCTTAGGGACTGATTGTGCCTTTTGCTTGGGAGATAACCCAATACTTAGAGAGGAAACATTGTGGGCTTCAAAGGAAAATAAAATGACTGGGTGGATTTTGGATAAAACTTATCTGGATTTATTGCTTTAACATCTAACTTTATTTATTGTCAACCATCACAACTGACTCATTGGAAAAGACCCTGATGCTGGGAAAGATTGAAGGCGGGAAGAGAAGGGGATGACAGAGGATGAAATGGTTGGATGGCATCACCTACTTGATGGACATGAGTTTGAGCAAGTTCCAGGAGTTGGTGATGGACAGGGAAGCCTGGCATGCTGCTGTCCATGGGCTCACAAAGAGTCAGACTGAACTGAGCGATTGAGCAACTGAACTGAACTGAACTGAATTTATGCTAAGGCTTGTAACACAACAGATTAAAAAATGAGTGCTTTTTTTTTTTTTCTTCCCCACTCTCACTCCTGTCCTCCCAGAGGCAAACTCTTCCCCTACTTTTAGTTTCATTTTTCATATACTGGCTTTATTTTTCATTTCAATCAGTTTATCCATCACTTAAGAATCTTAGCTCATTTACATTGCCTCTTGCACACCCTGATACCTCTCTGTCTCTCTCTGTCTGTCTCTCTGTGTCTCTGTCTCTCTGTGTCTGTCTGTCTGTCTGTCTGTCTGTCTGTCTGTCTCTCTCTCTCTCTCTCTATATATATATATATATATATATACCTATATATGTATATGTTAGGTAGTTAGAATAGGGAAAAGGAGTCCAAAATGGTGGTGGCTAAAAGTCAAAGAAGAGAAAAGCCCGCAAAAACAGAACAGAGGAAGGTCAAAGGAAGGTCCGAGGACCAGAGTGAGGACTGCAGGTAGAACAGCACTCCTGACTAAGCCCAATTTGCATAGGGCAGGCCCTGGGGGAAGAAAAAAACATATAAAAAGAGGAGCCAAGGGGCTCTCTCTCTGTCCCTCCTGTGCACTGGGGCGCTTTTCTCTTTGCGTCTTTGGATTGATGTGCCCTCACGGCTCAAAGATGAATTTTCCTGCTATCTTCTAAATAAAATAGAGCTGCAACACTGAGCTGTAACACTTATTTGTCTAAGAACTATAACATGGTGTCTGTTTGAGACCTAAGAGCTATAACACGTTCTGTCCAAGACCCGAGACCTGTGACACGCTGAGAGGGCTTTAACGTCCATCACTCCAAATCTTTGTTGTGATGAGACAAGATCCAAGAAGCATACAGTCGCCTGCCATATGTATGTATGTATGTGTATATATATATATATATATATATATTTCAACAGCCTTAACAACATGCTTGCTGATTTCAGCGTTCTGTTTATGAAAATATTTTCTGCTGTGTCAAGCAGTACACCATAGTTAAGCTTCTATACTCGTACAACCATTGCATTATCTCTGAAGATAATAATCACTTCACTTTTTTGATCTTAGATTTATTCAACATCTAAGCCTTTCAACATGCTCTAGAAACTTATAAAACATCTTTTCTATCTACTTCCCCTCCAGTCAAAACAGTCGACTACTTTAGCATTTCATTTTTCTCTCAGGATACGTAATTTCCAGATTATGAAATTACTCTGAGATCTAGCACTAAGAGGAGTTCCCAGGTGGTGCTAGTGGTGAAGAATCTGCCTCCCGGTGCAGGAGACAGAAGAGACAGGGTTCAGTCCCTGGGTCGGGAAGGATCTGGCAGGAGGAGGAAATGGCAACCCACTCCAACCCACCCCAGTATTCTTGCTGGGAGTATCCCATGGACAGAGGAGCCTGGTGGGGCTACAGTTCATGGGGTCACAGAGAGTCAGACATGACTGAGCATCCGAGCACAGCACAGCGCTCATCTGTCCTTGGACTCATTTTTCCCTGATTTCAAGTGGTTGTATCCTGTACCCTCTATGAAGCTGGTCCACTCCTTCACACTGCACTAAAAACTCTATTTCTGTAACTTTCTCTCAACCAATTTCCAGCCCCTCCATTCTTTGTGACATGTATCCTTTGAGGATTTCCAGACCCTCTATCAACCTAGTCTTTGTCCTCTAGATGCACTTTTGTCAAGGTCCTTTTTTAAAAGGAAGTGCTCTGAATTGGATCCAGGTGCTTTTGTATTAAGATAAGGAGCTGAGTTTCCTTTCTTAAAAGTGATTGAGAGACTTTGAAGGGAGGACAATAAGCAGATTTGCATCACGTAATGTCACTTTTGCAATACAATGGAGACTGGCCTGGAGGGGATCCAGTTAGTGCAAGAAAGGGACCAGTTTGATAGTCATTGAATCAATGTTGACTAGAGATGATGAGACTTTTAAAAAAGACCTTGACGGTGGAGACATCCTCCTCTTTTAAAGGGTCCTAGCACTGGAGAAGGAAATGGCAACCCACTCCAGTATTCTTGCCTGGAGAATCCCAGGGACAGAGGAGCTTAGTGGACTGCCGTCTATTGGGTTGCACAATGTCAGACACGACTGAAGCGACTTAGCAGCAGCAGCAGCAGCAGCAGCAGCAATCTACTCCCTCTCGTTGTCTTAGACTGTTTTTCACCTTTTGCTAACTGAGGTCTTTTAATTTTGATGTTCATGTTATTAATGCCTGAATCTCTCATTTAATATGAGCTAATACAAACAAGAACCATAAGGGAAGTTATAGAAGGAAATCGCCCAGTACTGTGAGTGATATCATTTGGGAGCTGATGAATCTTTTATATTGGTAAAATTGTAACTAAGCAGGATTCCATGGGGCCTTGGAGGATGGGGGAAACAAGCCTTCCCCCATATCCTCTGCTGTAACTCCTCTCTGAAATACCTAGATAAGTTTTTGATGAACATTTCCTGAGTTGTTTTGCAAATGTAAAACAATCTCCCCCTCTCCAACAAATGGGCTTCCCAGGTGACTCAGTGGGAAAGAATCCACCTGCCAATGCACGAGAAGTGGGTTCAATCCCTAAGTTGAGAAGATCCCCTGGAGAAGGAAATGGCAACCGGCTCCAGTCTTCTTGCCTGGGAAATTCCATGGGTAGAGGAGCCTAGTAGGCTGCAGTCCATGATGTCACAAAGAGTCAGACACGACTGACCACACATGCATTCCTTCTACTATTGTAGTCAAAAGGAGGATATCTGTCTTGTAAGAGTCCCAGCACAGGCTGAGCAGAATATATGTAAAGCAAAGTCTCCTATAATAAATGACACAATTTGCTAGCATGTCCAAAAAGAATTTACAATCATTTGGGGTTTGAGGTTCAGCCCTTCTTCTCATTTGTTCTTTTCCCAATTCTCTCTCTCTGTACCTCTTACTCAAAAAATTGACCCCTTCTCCAGTTCTGGCTTCAATGCAAACACTTCTCTGTTGGGAACTCAACTAATATAGCAAAACCATTACCTATACAGTCCAGAAGTCAAGGCATTTATCTAACTTCTCCTTAATGATGCAACAAAATTAGACATCATAATGACCAATTCAGACGTGCATTTGCAAGATCTCTCACATGCTTAAAAGATATAAGAGAAAGAGCTATATCATAGGCTAACAGAAGGATGTTACTGATTTATTCTAAAAGAAAAATTCCTGGGGATTTCCTATAGCAATTATGTACCTATAAAATCAGAACTGCAGTTTGCAGTGCTTGACAGACATTGAGTGAGACAATCAAAAACCTAGTGGGAAGAAGGTTGAGTAGATTTCACCAATGAAAGCAGACAATATGGGTTAGATATTCTGATGAATTTAGAATAAAACAGTTTGCCATAAAGTAGTTTCCTATTTCCCTCTTTGTTTTAAAAAATGGTATACAACTGTCAAAATGAAAAAGTACAGTGTTTGAAGTGACTAGTCATGTGACATTGGAAATCTCTCTAAATATGTCAAGTTACCTTTTAAGGAATATAGAAAATATTTACATAATAAGTTATTTAAAATAATGAAACATGTTAATATAATAAAAGTGGAACATGCTAATACTCATATACATTTGCATGCAGATTGTATGAAAATCTCAAGATGTCATCAATACTCAAGATGTCATCACCACGTCACCAGGATGTCATCAACACTTAGTGAAAATGAAATATAAGAATCAACTTTATATGTCTCCTGAATGTTGATGCATTATTATTGCTTTTATTTGATGCTCAGTTCAGTTCAGTTCAGTTGCTCAGTCATGTCTGACTCTTTTTGACACCATGAATCTCAGCACGCCAGGCCTCCCTGTCCATCACCAACTCTAAGAGTTCACTCGACTCATGTCCATTGAGTCACTGATGCCATCCAGCCATCGCATCCTCTGTCGTCCCTTCTCCTCCTGCCCCCAATCCCTCCCAGCATCAGAGTCTTTTCCAATGAGTCAACTCTTCGCATGAGGTGGTGAAAGTACTAGAGTTTCAGCTTAAGCATCATTCCCTGCAAAGAAATCCCAGGGCTGATCTCCTTCAGAATGGACTGGTTGGATCTCCTTGCAGTCCAAGGGACTCTCAAGAGTCGTCTCCAACACCACAGTTCAAAAGCATCAATTCTTCGGCACACAGCCTTCTTCACAGGCCAACTCTCACATCCATACAGTATCATGGAAAAAGCAAGAGAGTTCCAGAAAAACATCTATTTCTGCTTTATTGACTATGCCAAAGCCTATGACTGTGTGGATCACAATAAACTGTGGAAAATTCTGAAAGAGATGGGAATACCAGACCACCTGACCTGTCTCTTGAGAAACCTATATGCAGGTCAGGAAGCAACAGTTAGAACTGGACATGGAACAACAGGCTGGTTCCAAATAGGAAAAGGAGTACGTCAAGGCAGTATATTGTCACCCTGCTTATTGAACTTCTATGCACAGTACATCATGAGAAACGCTGAGCTGGAAGAAGCACAAGCTGGAATCAAGATTGCCGGGAGAACTATCAACAAACTCAGATATGCAGATGACAACCACCCTTATGGCAGAAAGTGAAGAGGAGCTAAAAAGCCTCTTGAAAGTGAAAGCAGAGAGTGAAAAAGTTGGCTTAAAGCTCAACATTCAGAAAACTAAGATCATGGAATCTGGTGCAATCACTTCATGGGAAATAGATGGGGAAACAGTGGAAACAGTGTCAGACTTTATTTTTTGTGGCTCCAGAATCACTGCAGATGGTGACTGCAGCCATGAAATTAAAAGACACTTACTCCTTGGAAGGAAAGTTATGACCAACCTAGATAGCATATTCAAAAGCAGAGATATTACTTTGCCGACTAAGGTCCGTCTAGTCAAGGCTATGGTTTTTCCAGTGGTCATGTATGGATGTGAGAGTTGGACTGTGAAGGCTGAGCGCCGAAGAACTGATGCGTTTGAACTGTGGTGTTGGAGAAGACCTTTGAGAGTCCCTTGGACTGCACGGAGATCCAACCAGTCCATTCTAAAGGAGATCAGCCCTGGTGTCCTTTGGAAGGAATGATGCTAAAGCTGAAACTCCAGTACTTTGGCCACCTCATGCAAAGAGTTGACTCATTGGAAAAGACTCTGATGCTGGGAGGGATTGGGGGCAGGAGGAAAAGGGGATGACAGAGGATGAGATGGCTGAATGGCATCACGGACTCAATGGACGTGAATTTGAGTGAACTCCAGGAATTGGTGATGGACAGGGAAGGCCTGGCGTGCTGCAATTCATGGGGTCACAGAGAGTAGGACATGACTGAGAGACTGAATTGAACTGAACTGAACTGATACTAATTATACTAAGTCTCAATAACATGTAAAGGCAACTTTGAGGATGAAAAACTCTAATTCTGTCATTGCTTACAAGATAACTGACTTGTTCAGAAACCACACATTAATTTATGGCACCCACATGGGTCTGAAGAAAGAAAAACTGTAGTTTTGTAAAGAAACAAAGCCAATCTGTCCCACGTTTTCATTTTGGTGTGTTTAAACTAATCTATCTTTCCCCCATTAAGAAATAATTACTATAATACACTTGTGCAAAAGATCATAGGTAGTACAAATTCTACTGGAGTCCAAACATGAGTAGACTGCTTACTTTCCCTACCTCCTTTCTTTCCCCAGGATTAAGTAAGAATGTTGCTATTTGGTATTCAGAGTAAGAAGTTCAGAAGAAGGATAGATTTTAAACTATTTATTTCCTTAAACCTTCACATCTAGTTGCAGTAAGCCTCAGCTATTTGCCCTTCTTCTTCTTTCAATGCAATTCTATATCTATAAAGACACACATAAGGAAACTTAGAAGAGTAATGGGTCCCCCCCTTTTGCAGCTGAGGATAATTACACAACTGTAAACACTGCCATAAAGCTCTGAGTCCATCTGGTTCTGTGGGTCTTTCTCTAATGGTGGAGGCATCTATCAAATCAGAGTCTTCCTTTGTGTGTTTCTGAGAACAGAGAACATTTAATAAACCCCACCACTGTCTTAAAACAGCAACAATTTCGAGATTAGAATTTACTCGCATAAACAAAAGACCAATGCAAAGGAACATTGAGGTTTCCAAATAGCTGTTCTTACAGCAGTTTATCTTTTATAAGAGTGATCAGAAGTAATGGAGTCCTGTGGTTTTCCTCGATTTATTAGATACAATTGAGTTATAAACCTAGTCTATGGCAAGGGAATTTTATCTCTGATTAAAACACTGGCAAAGTAGTATAGCTGAAGTAGGATTTAAAATGGAAATTATTCATATTAAGGCTATAAGGCTGGTTCCTCAGGAAATGATTAACAAGATATCTTGTGACTTAAGGAATAAATTTAAGGCTATGCCATTGTTCCCAGCCTTTGATGGGCATACTATTCATTACCACTTTTCTATTTATAAACTTTAATAGGTATCTTAGATCCATTTCACTCATTCACTCATCTATTCAACATAAATGGAAAATCTTGTAGCTTCTGTCATGTTGCTGAGGGTGTAAATGTATGAAGATAAAATTTCTGCCCTCAGGGGAGTTATAGAACATCTGTAAACATGCCTTTTCAAAAGATTGTTTTAAGAGGGGAGCAAAGCTATGGAGAATATAAAGGATGCCCGAGAAAGTAGATTTTAACTCTGGAAGAAGTCATGGGAAGCTTCCTAGGGAAGGCACTTTGTAGACCATGCCTTAAAGATGTCTAATGAAAGCAAGGAGAATGCACTATTCAGATAAATGATTGTAGCTTCTCCAACAGATACTTTCACATTTCAGGGCTTTGCACAATAGGCTTATTTTTTTTCCCACTTCACTTCCATGATCTACTTCACCCACAGCTCAGTTGGAAGCTATGATAAAGCTTCACATATAGCCTAGGAACCAGGCATCTCTGGTCATTTTCTTCTCCTTGGAGTCCCTTGCATACTGCCCTGGCTCCTGACAAGTGGTTTTAGAGGCTGATCCTGACAGTGGCACCCTTCACTTCTCTTGGAATCACATTGTCCCAGGCTTCCTACTGTGGCTTATATAGAAGCAAAAGGCTAGAGCTGGTGGTTTGGTATTGGTTCCAGGGAAAGAAGGGTTACTAGCTATTCAAATGTTCTGGTAGTACTTCCAGAATGGATGGGGAATCCAAAGACAGGAAACAGGATTTGCAGAAACACAGAGAAGGAGAGCATTGCCTGGTCAAGGAGGAGTGAAATGGAGGCAGACAGAACCAGGACTTGAAAAATGACATTAACGTTGGCTTTGTAAATGAGCTTTGATTTTGTTATGCAAGCATTGAGGGGTCAATAAAAATGTTAATAAGAGGAATAATGGGATCATATTTTCATTTACAGAAGGACAATCTGACGACAACATGGAGGGGAGATTGGAAAATAATAAAGTGAGTTGGCATGGGATAGACTTTATAGAGAAGCATAATTAAGGAATAATGCAATTTTTGTACTGTTGGGTCTCACTATATATTTGAAGACTTAAATTTGTGCAGGACTGTGAATGTTCAAAGCTCTGTCCCACTGATCACTTTTTATCTTCATGTTAAGAGTGTGATAAATAGAACAGACCATCCTCTTTTACAGAGGAAAAAGCTCAGTTTTAGTGGAATTAATAACATTTTGCCTTAGACAACTCACCTAAGAGAAGACAGAGAAGAGATTAAACCCAAGTCTTCTTTCTTGCAGTTATAAACTTAAAGCAATCCTTGGGACAACAACAAGCCCAGGAATTCACAAGTCATTTCATGTGTGCCAAGCAGAGTCACATCTGGTCTCTAGAATTTTGGTGCCTTAGAGAGAAATTCCAGGAATGCATCTAAGCGTCCATTCTTTCTCGGGTGGTTAAAACTTTCCTAGAACTTTCTGGTTTCATTTTCCTGACACTCTCATTTTCTTAATTATCCTTTGGTTGTAGTCACTGATTGAACCATGAATTGGCCACAAGTAAAAATGGGCTTCCCAGGTGGCGCTAGTGGTAAAGAATCTGCCTGCCAATGCAGGAGACACAGGTTCGATCCCTAGGGCTGGCAGATGCCCTGGAGAAAGAAATGACAACCCACTCCGGTATTCTTGCCTGGAGAATCCCATAGACAGAGGAGCCTGGTGAGCTACAGCCCATGGGGTGACAAAGAGTTGGACACAACTGAGAGTCTGCACATAAAATGAAGACACAAATAAAAGTCATAATCACTTGTCTATTAAAACATTCAGGGTTTTATTGACCTGAAAAGTGGAAAAGGAAGGGGAGTTAATCAAATTAGAAACAAGCAAAAATACAGATCTGAGTTCATGAGAGAAGCCTAATTGGTCCCTGTTTTGTAGGTTTCTCAGGACATGCTGTAGGAGACTGTGATAGTTCCTCATCCACTTTATAAAGCCTCCTGAAAACCTCGGGGACTAGTGAAGACAAATTCCTTCAGAGCATACAGGTTACAACCACTGGAAACTTTCCCAAGAACTAATTTTTTTTTCTGGGACCAAACGCAAACATAATGGTTAACATGGGAACCACTGGAAGCGCTTCCTGTAATTAGAACAAGACAAGCCCACTCCACCACGCTATTCATGATTACGAGAAAAGAGTTCATGCAATGAAAAGAAAAATACGTGGAAGGTATATAAAAACTCATTACAACGATCACAATCTTAGATGGTATAATTACATGACTAAAATGCAACATTAAGAGAACAAACTGGGAAACTTCGGTAAGATAGCTGAGTATAAAGTGAATACCCAGAAATCCATAGCCGTCACATATAAAATGTGCCAGGAAGAATATAAAGTAGAAAACAAGACCTCATTGATGACAGCAAAAAAGTATTATGTTTTAAAAAAAAAATCCTTGTAGGATAACCTCTCTGTATTCTAAGATAAGGAAACCGAGATGCTTAAATGCAACATTATTTACTGAATGGCAGCATTCTTCCAGAATTTGCTAAATTCTTGATAAAGAGGGAACTAGTTCATTCATTTATTGACCTTTTCCTAGAGGACCATCCTCTAAAAGTTGCCTCATTTACTTTAAACTGCATCTCCCCTGCCTGAATCAGGAGCAAGACAGCAATTTTAAGAAAATGGAAAACTCTTTCATGTCTAACTTCATGCCCGTGTAAATTTCTTAGAACACTTTTATTGGAGAAATTCATTTGGCTGAAGGAGAAAAGATGAGACGAGATAAAATGTGGTGTTGGGATAAGTAAATTGAAGCTATTATATTTTCTATTCCCATAGCATCATTCCAGCATTAATACATCCCTGACCTCAAAAACTGGGGGTCTTGTGACTTTCTTATGCTCGTTTCTATTGTGAACACTTGTCCATCAATCATATTTATTTGAGAAGGAACCTTGAAAAAGCTTTCTCATCAGGCTTCACAGCAATATTTTTGTATATATTGATTTAATTCATTTGTTCCATGTCCTTTGTTGCTATGGGATTTGTATTTTTGGTTTAAAGTGGAAAATCGCCATGCACTGCAGAGTGTTTTTTCCTCTATACCAATACTTACCACCTGTGGTCTCAGCATTGTTATTTATTTATTTTTTTTTAATATTCAGTGTGCATTATCTACATTTCCTGGAGCTAAGTATTTATAGTCTCTCATTGGCATGCCTATCTTAAAGTTGCAGTATCTTATCTGTTGAGTACTGCATTATATTTTAAATTTTATTTTGCTGTTGTCTAACCATAAATGTAGCAACTGAAAAGTTTTGGAGATTAGGAAAATGGGGATTTAGGAGTGGAAGAAGGGAAGGAAAAGAGGGAAGAAGCAAGGAGGCAAAGAGAGGGAAGGAGGGAGGGAGGAAGGAGAGAGAGAATTTACCTGACTCTCAAAGAAGACATGACTGTTAGTATCTTAGTGGGAGTGCTGACAGACTTGTGCCTGCACCAGATATACAAATGGAAGCCCAGTTACCATATATTTAAATATCTAAAAGTCAAATCAAATTAGCAAACTGACAGTGAAATGTATTTTTTCCTCCTACCTTGGCAGATACATCTAAATAATAACCTGGCAGTTCAGGCTTCAATAATGAAATCTCTGGACCTTAGAGTGACTCGTTTGTCATGCCAGCAGAGCCCACCCTCTTCTCTGACCCCAGCACCGGTCCCCTCCCCAAGGGCTTCACACAAGCTTGTACCTACACTGTGTAATCCAGCCAGCAAATCTAAGACTTCTTCATGGACTCCTAAACTGGTGGTCAGCTCTTAGTGGTGTGGGTGTTATTTGGAAGGACAAATTGGAGAAAGAGGTTAGAACTATTTAAGTGGAGACTTAATGAGAGTCTAGAGTTTCTGATAGCTAAGATTTTATGAGCAAGACTCCAGGTGGGCACATCTTTGCCCCACAGACAGTGATGAGGACAGAGCTAAGGTCTGAGGTACACCCAAGGCAGGGTCCCACCTTCAAGACACTGATGCCTGAGTATTCCATGTGGGTACTTTCCTTTGAGATTTTCTAAGTACAGGCTGTTACACAGTTTTGATCACATTGTGTTTCCCTAGTAGCTCAGCTGGTAAAGAATTCACCTGCAATGCAGTATACCCTGGTTTGATTACTGGGTCAGGTAGATCCCCTGGAGAAGGGATAAGCTAACCCATCCCAGTATTCTTGGGCTTCCCTGGTAGCTCAGATGGTAAAGAATCTGCTTGTAATGTGGGAGACCTGGGTTCAGTCCCTGGAGTGTGAAGACCCTGGAGGAGGGCATGGCAACTCACTCCAGTATTCTTTCCTGGAGAATGCCCATGGACAGAGGAGCTTGGCAGGCTACAGTCCACAGGGTCGCAAAGAGTCAGACACAACTGATCAACTAAGCACAGCATAGCACAGGATATATATATTTATTTACAAGCATGGACTTTCCAGGTATCTCAGTAATAAAGAATCAGCCTAACAATACAGGAGATGAGGATTCAGTCCCTGGGTCAGGAAGATGCCCTAGAGGAGGAAATGGCAGCCCACTCCAGTATTCTTGCCTGGAGAATCCCATGGACACAGGAGCTTGACTGGCCACAGTCCATGGGGTCACAAGGATTTGGACACTACTGAGCACACACACGCAGTTTATGAGCCGATGTGTGTATATATATATTGCTGTTTTAAAAAATAATTTATATATATATATACATATATATATTGCTGTTTTAAAAATAATTTCTAAAAGCATCACTTATTTTATTAAACCTTTAAATGGCAACAAAGACAACCTTGGTGTGCAATACTTTAATTATCCAAATTCATTTTGTAGATGATTTAAATTATGTGCATTTTTATCTGATATAGAAAATGAAAACATAAATCAATTGTGTGCAAGATTTCTTCTCCCCTATTTCAAAAAATACTTGTTCCAGATAGATTCCTAGTAGTTGACTTGAGGAATGTGTGGAAAGTAAGAGAGTGAAACCAAGAGGAGTTTGGACAATTCTATTTAGAAGCTTGCTTATGACAGAGCAAGAAATAAGCAGGTGGTATTAGCAGTGTGGGGACTTTCCAGGTGGCATTAGTGGCAAAGAGCCTGCCTGCCAATGCAGGGGACTTTGGAGACACAGGTTCAATCCCTGGGTCAGGAATATCCCCTGGAGGAGGGCATGGCAGCCCCCTCCAGTATTCTTGCCAGGAGAATCCCATGGACAGAGGAGCCTGGTGGGCTACAGTCCCTAGGGTCGCAAAGAGTCAGACACAACTGAAGTGACTTAGCACAGCACCGCATTAGGAGTAAAATATGGCTTTGAGTTGGGTGTTTGATAGTTTGTGCATGTGTGTGCTGTTAGTTGGTGCTAGTGGAAAGATACCACTAGAATTGAAATCCCTTGTTATCTGTGGGAGGGGGAGGCAAAGTGGAGTCATTGAAAAGGTAGACCTTGATGAGATCAGAAACTCTAGAAAAATAGTAGGAGAAGGTGCCCTGACTTTTTCCAAAAGTGGGAGAGGTTAGGCAGGGCAAGCATTTCCAGCACTTGTATACTTGTCCTCAGAAAGTTCAACAAGAGCACCAAGCTTGGAAGCAATTTTCAATAAGAACGTGTGTGTGCATTGAACTGGAGTTTTCTTTTTTTCTGTGCATTGGAGCTGAGGTCATCAGCTGAGACTCAGACTGTACAGATACATGTGAGGTCTGAGGAGTTATGAGACTATAAAAAACACCCGTTGTCGAGAAAGAGAGAGGACACTAAAGAGTCTCTTCAGGGTCTTCTGCACAAGGTCAAGGTCCCTTTGCATTTGAGCTCATGGCTCAGAGTGGCACAACAGATAGAAATGTATGACTTTTCTCCCGTACATCTCAGTGGTTCAGAAATAGTCACAGATCCTACAGAGAAAGGGCACAGAGAAGGGAAGTGTGTCAGCAGGCGAAAGACAAAACACAGTGGCGATGAAGCAAGAAGGTTTAGGTCATGTCCAAAGGGGAAGGCCATGGATGCTGGGAGTAATTGAAGACAAGAGATGTTTCTAAACAGATTAAAAAAGAGAGAGAGAAAAGTTTAGAAACGGAGAAAAGGACTAAGGAATTTAAACATTTGTATTGTTGGCCTGAAAGAATCTTACCCTCAACTCTTTCTTCATCTCACTGAAGACCTCCCTTCCTTTTTTATTCAGTCTCCCATGAGACCCCAATCTCTCTTCAAATGTAACTGATGATTAATGTTGTTAATTACTCTGCCTTCTGTCTTGGGTGCAATTCTGTTCTTTCTTGAGGACCAGAGGACCAGATGTCAGCCACCACCTTACAGAGTAGATGCCAGTCATTCTTCTATTCCCTGTAAATCACATGTTCAAGAAGATGAAATGTGAGATATCATCCTCTTAAAATAGAAATGGCAGAGGCCACGGTGGTTGCTTTATTTATTATTTCCCATAAATAGAGGCACTGTATAAAGAAGCAGAAGACTGTTGGTGCCATTGAAAAGCCATGCTGTAAATTATCTGATCTGTGTCTTATGAACTCCTCATCCCATGGGAACCTAGTCACCTCCGTAATTATTAAACCATGAACATGGAGTTAGTTGATGTCCTCATCCTCCACAATGTTGTTGAATATGCTCTCAATTCTTGGTCCTCGAAAGTGGCTTTTGAACAAGCTTTCAGCCCTACAGTGTGGGGATGGCTTCAATATCAGTAAATCACAGGGATGTTTTCATGCATTATTGATTTTCTATTGTCAGTTACTACTTCATTATGTTTAGGGAGTTTATTATTTATAATCACAACTAAGCAACTCAACAAGAGTGCCGCAAATCAGCCTAGAGCTTCTCCAACTAGCTGTCATGCTTCTTTATGACCAGTATGGGAGTTTACATGATCATAACACTTTCCTGACTTCATTTCCAAGCACACCACAGATAAATGACTATAATGTCAAATACTAAGTACTTGACTTTGAATATAAGCCTCAAGGCTATACAATAATGCATTACGAAAGGGCAGGGTGCCAAAACTCAGTTCTCTAAGAAATGGGTTCAGGCTTCCCTGGTGGCTCAGTGATAAAGAATTTGCCTGCCAATGCAGGAGACATGGGTTCGATCCCTGGGTCAGGAAGATCCCTTGGAGAGGGAAATGGCAGCCCACTCCAGTATTCTTGCCTGGGAAGTCCCATGGACAGAGGATCCTGGCGGGCTACAGTCCATGGGCTCACAAAGGAGTCGGACATGACGTAGTAATTAAACAACACCAAAAACCATGTTGTGGTGAGCATAACATTAGAAGGAAAGATGAAGGAGAAAGAATACGCAGGGTCAGTGCAGACTGAGGGCGATAAGGTGATGCTGGCTTGGGACTCTACAGACTCTTTTCTGTAAGATGGTGAAGACACGACATGTACACCTTGGGGGAGCACCACTCAGTCGGTTGTAGGGCTGCAGACACTGGGTTTCCTGCAGTGTAGGCGAAGCTGCAGGCAGATGTCCTAGACAGAGTGAGAAGCACCACAGTGAGGAACGAGAAGAGTGGCTCAATTGTAGGATACGATTCCAGACTATTCAGAGATGGCAGAGGTGACGCAGCTCCTCATGGGCACTTGTGGTTGCCTTCTCGTCCCTCGGGAACCCGGGCTATTCTACTGCACTTGGAAAATCCTGCCTGACTCTACAGAAACCAGCTTCTGGCCTGCCCACTCCCACTTCCCGCAGAGCACTCCCCATGACTGCAAACACTGCACTGGCGGGTTAGCATACAAATGAATCCCACACAGGAAAGCAGCCTGTCATTTGTTCTCTTGAGATATCCAGCGAAAATGGAGAGTACTTGGCTAATAAAGTTGTAAAAATACCAAACATAATTATTCATTATTCTCATCTTACATAACTCAGTCTGATGCCCCAGTTCCCCAGCTCTTATGCTCTGAGGACTGCTGAAATCACTATTTACACAGTAATGAAAACAGTTCTTTTTCTTGACTACATCTATTTCGTTCTGCACTTCAGAGACTTTTTTTTTTCCCATCTGTGGTGACATGGCTTAATTAGGATATCCATTCTTCCTGCTGGATTTTGGTGTGATTTTCTCTGTTCTGTGCCAGCTCTGAGGTTCCTGAGGTGTGGATGGTGTTCCTTCATTTCTTCCCCTAAATCATACTTACACAAAAATAAAGTATAATAATAAAACATAATTGATAGTTGTGCATCAAAATCTTGAGATGTTGTTTAAAAAAAAAAAAAGTGTATTCCTGGTCTTGCAACCATGTCCTTTAAAAAACTCCTCGAGTGAACTGATTATAGTAAGTCCCCTACATACCAATGAGTTCTGTGCTGAGAACATGTTCAGGAGCCCAGTTTGTTCTTAAGTTCAACAAAGTTAGCCTAGGTACCCAACTATAGTACTGTACTGTAGTCAGTTTATAATAGTTTCCACACAAATAATGCATTAAAAAAAAAAGAAAAAAGAAAGAAAATATTTTATCTTATAGTGCAAGGCCTTGAAAAGTACAGTAGTAGAGTACAACAGCTGGCACATGGGGACTGGCATTAAGTGAACCAGCAAGAAGAATGACTGCCTGGGGGAAGAAAGGAGGTGGGAGACGGTAGACCTGAAGGATCATCAAGCAATAGGAGATGGAGGGCAAGCAGCAATTTCACTCATGCCTGACATTAATGGCACAGGTTCTGGTTCCTTGCTGGATTCAATTCTATCTGCCCTCTTAAGAAAACAGTCCAGTGATACCTGGGACGTAGCTCTTTTCTTCTCATCATAGATGACACGGTAGCACTGGATTATATTCTGAAAGGCTGCTGCAACCGTCTATGTTCAGGACGATTCTATGTTCAGGCCCTGCGCCTCCAACCCTAACAGTGCTTCCTCAAATAAAGAAAACCCCCTAGCCATTTTCTGTGTCGTGAATCTCATTAGTCCTTCAGTTACTTCTTCTTCCTCTTATCCCTCTCATTCTTGCTCTGGACTTCCAACTCCTGGCACTTCTTAGCAGTACCAGCTACAATAGTATTGTTTTTACACTTGCTTCCAGACACCCTGCACTTGGAATAAAAGTACTACACCACCGTCTTCTGCACAGCCCTATGCAGTAAAGCACACAAAAGCACCACCACCTGTAGACGGTGCATGCAAGTGACAATGTCCACCAGACCCACGAACTAACTTATGTGATGGGAAACAAGAACGCACTTTTTGCATCTTTAAAAGTTTGCAACTTGAAGGTTTGTATGTAGGAGACTTAGTGTATAAGAAGTTTGGAAAGCTGTTATTTTAAGATTATATTTCTTTGCTTAATGAAAAGAATCACATTTCAAAACCATTGCAAAACTGAGGTCAGCTTCCCATCTCTTCTGGAAGCCCTAGATGGGCTTGCACTTTCTCGTTGATCACTGAGACTGCACTCTATGCTCCATGTTTCCTTTACCTCCTCCAGTTTCTCCTTTAACTGTAGGTTTTCTTCGTGGCCCTAACCCTTGTTCTACTTTCTTTTTTTTTCTTTGGAATATCCACTTTTTGTTGAACAGCTGTATATCTACTTGTGACTTCACCTATCACCTTTAGGCTGATGGTTTGGGAGCTAAAAAAACAAACAAACAAAAAAAAACACCAATATAGTCAAACAGATTGATGGCAAAGAGTGCTGGACACTTGTGTCAAGAGGCAGAGGTCTTTACCCAGCAGACACTTCAAACTCTCATTATTCTAGATCATTCTACCCTTGTTCCCTCTGGAAATGGAAAACTCACTTCCAAAATCCCACATTTCTTTTTCCTGGAATACTTGACAATTTGTGTTCGAAGACAACATAATGGGATACTGTGATCTTTTGAAAATTCACATACAGTTAGATTTTTTTTTAATGAGATGGGAAAAGCAAACACGATGTGTAAGTCATTAATTCCATGACAAGAGGTTTTAATTCCTAAGTACGTTTTGAGACTTTCATGGTTGAATGCAAAATCTGTTGACTATAAGATTCAAATGTTTCCAAAAAAGATGAGATCGTTGAAGGAAATCTCAAAGGGACAATGCATCCTTATTGTAAGACCTTCTGATCATATCTATATATGACCTTCCTAAAATACAGAACTGAAAAATGTCATTCCAATAAAATTTAAGCACCATAAGGACAGGGATTTTTAAGTAGCCTGTGCATTAAATCATGCCTATCATATAGCAGACCCTCAATAACATCTGTTGTATAAATAAATAAATCTCCCTACTTAAAAACCCCCTTGAAATAGGACAAAGCTAACACTGAATAGCAAGCAAGATGCTTCCAGGTCAGCTTCCAACTAATTCGACAGTCTCATCTCAGGATCTATCTTTCCAAGTTCCACATAAATTCCCAAAACCATTCACATTTCCCCCAAGTTGCTTTTTTTAATGAAAATTAAAATGAACACTTTTATTTGTTGTAAATATATTGTGTTTAACTTGCCCCTCCCCCCTTTTTTTGTTTAATGATCTACATACACTATTTCTGGGATACAATGGTGAAGAAAACGACATCCTTGCCATTGAGGTGTTTATAGTCTAGAAAAGAATAGAGTCATATAAATCAAAGATGACTATAAAGAAAATAACGTATGCAACATAAGAGTCCATATCGAAAGAAAAAAAAACAAAAAGAAATTTGAATGTCTAAGAAAGGCTTCCTTGTAGACGTGAAACTTGAAATACATGTAGACTCCTTTTATACATAAACCCAGAGGCAGGTTCTGCTGATAATTTGCAAGGTCTAGTACAAAATGCAAGTGAGGGTCCCCTTGTTCAAAAAGTCGTGTCTTCAGTGGTTTCTCTCTCAACTTGTCACAGTGCTTTTATTTGCTATTTGATGCCATTATATGTAGAGAAAAACTTAACTTCTAAATTAGTAACATGAATGTACTCATTCGCCTTTATACTGTCCCATACTGGGCTTCATTGTAGATATAAAAGCACTAACCTGACATGTAAAGTCACTAAAATTAATTGTGTGGTTTTACGTCCATAGGTATTTCATTTTTACCAGAGCAACGGAAATGCTGCAGAAAACTAACTCGTAGTTTATATTTCACTTTGTGAAACATAAATGATCTACCAACAACTGCAGTCTTCACTTTACTGATGAGTAAAGATACCAAGGGCTCCCCTGGTAGCTCAGAAGGTAAAGAATCTGTCTGCAATAAAGGAGATCTGAGATCGATCCCTGGGTCAGGAAAATCCCCTGGAGAAGGAAATGGCAATCCATTCTAGTATTCTTTCCTGGGAAATCCCATGAATAGAGGAGCCTGTAGGGCTACAGTCCATGGAGTCACAAAAAGTCAGACATGACTGAGCAACTTTCACTTCAAGGCCTCAGAGGAAGAGGAACTGCAGATGACCTCATCTTCTCCTTTCCTTCTATGTCATCATTTTCAGCCTCTCCAGGCTGTCAGTAGTCTTACCCCCAAGCTCAGTCATAAGTACAGTTACCTTGCACACTTTTTGAGTCTTGCTGAATTCTCACACATTCTGTCCACCAAACTTCTGCGTCCCCAGGGCATCAACAATGCTCTGTGCAGATGGGTCAGCAAGAAACAGTGGGCATGCATGAAACAGGTGTCACCTCTGCTCACTCATCTGCTCCATTGGCCCTTCCAACTTCCCTCCCAAAATATGATACACATTCAAGGATGAAATCATTCAGAATTTCCAGATGGCGACAGCAGAGCTGGAAACCCACTTTGCCTTTCTTCTGAGAGAGGCCGTACTGCTACTGTACCGATCGGACATGCATGAAGTCAGCCCTAATAAGAGGCAAGAGAGAGCAGTCATTAGGGACATTTTCTTCATTAAGAGTGGCTGCTGCATGTAGTGCAAGGAAAGTTATGAAGTAGAAGATGAAGAGCATCTCATGTGCCCACAAGCAGGTGGCTTCTGTGATGTAAAAGTGGACGCCCTTCAGCCTCACTGATGCTTACAATTTCAGAAGCTTTGGAAAGCTGTAGGAGTTTCTTCTTAGAAACATTTGCTCCAGGACCATGGGTTCCTGGTTTCCATCTTGACCTCCTGGCAGGATTTTCTGGGCCCGTCCTCTTCCTCTCTCTCTTCTTAGATACCCTCAGGCTCTGTCCTTATTCTCCCCAGGCAATCTTATTCTCTCACAAGATTTCTATTATGGTCAGAACACAGGATTTAGCCCAGACTTCACACTGAAGCACCGAGACAATGTATCAGACGTCCCCCTAGACATCACCCACAAGTACCTCAGATTTTCCATCTCTCCTTGGCCATAACTTTCAAGGATGCACTTTCTCACCATTCCATTCTTCACTCTACATGACAATCTCTTTAATTCTACTCCACTGAATTGCTAATCCTTTACAATAATCTTTAAAAGTTTACATATGGCCATCCCCATTTCCACCGCCCCAGTTCAAGGCTAAGTCATACAATCTCTTATTTCTATCTGTGAATCCTCTTTTCCCCTTCAACTCATGCTTGACAAAAAGGTAAGAGGGTCATCAGAGCAAAATCTAAGTGTCCTTCACCTGATAAATTTCTTCAATGCCTTGCAAACTTTGAAGATGAAACCCAAACTTTGTGAGATGATTAAAAGACCAGCATCTTCCAGACTTAGACAACATTTTTCGTCTCACCTTTTCTGACCTTGATGGTTTGGACTCTAGCTTCTCTTGCTGTGTGTTCTCAGCAGGTCACTTCACCATCTGTGCTTCAGTTCCCTTGTCTATAACAATGCAGGTAAAAACATATTCTTCACAGTGTTGTTGGAAGGACATATGTCAAGCCCTACATCATTATAACTTATTGAATTAGTCAGCTATCTCTAGGTAACACACAGACACACAATCACAGTGGCAAACAATCTCAGTAGACATTTATATCTTGCTTGCAGGTATGAAGGTTGGCAGGTGACTTGATTCAAAGGTAGACCACCTGGGCTTGGATCCAGACTGCAGGACCATCACGTGACCACCTCGGACCCTGGCTGAAGCTGAAATGGTTATCTGATCATGTTCTCATGGCAAAGGTAAGAAGCATCCAGACAGACATGTGGGAGTATAAAATACCTCCAAGTATGTGTTGAGTCATCCCATTGACCAATGGAGGTGCAAGGCCATGGCATGGAAGGGAAGACCCTCAAGGGAGACTATGGGAAATGATGGAGTTAATATTTCCTGCATGCTAATTTGTCTCTGTCATTATTTCATTGTCCCAGCCCTTGTGCTCCAGTCACATTCTACTTCTGTAATTTATGTCATTTGTTAGAATGCTCCTGCTTAACTTTGCATGTGAAACTTCCCACATACTACCTGGAGAACGCTCTCCACTTGCCCAAGTTGGCAGTCTTCTTTTTCTCTCTCAAACTAAAGGTCTGCATTTTTCTCTTGTCAGGATCAATTTACCCTGCTCTCACTGGACTGTGTATTTCTTCTATCATATCACACATCTTGCTCTTGGATTGGATACATGATACCTCTAAACAAATAACATAGGTCTAGAACAGTGCTTACGCAGCCCAGAGTAAGAGATATTGGTAGACTGAATGATTCTTGTATGTCAATATTCATTCAGGACATTTACAGTCAGTGACTAACAGAGAGGTGACACAATGTGAAGCCAGTCCTCCTGAGGGGGTAGCTGAGTGACCACTGAATGACCCCAGTGCAGGGAATAAATTATTAGCAGAAAATGAAGGATATTTCAGAGCCTCAATATTTAAGTCGAGCCTTAGATAGAATCAGATGTGTTTCTAGGTTTCGTTTTTAAGATGGATACAAACCAAGATGGGAGAACACCTACATGGGACTCTGTAAAGGGGTGTCAGACATTGGGAGTCAAACCAGTTCAAGACAGACTTTTATCATGGTGGGCAGGGGGGCTTAATGTAAGTTAAAAATGTAGCCCAAAATGTTTCAAGAATCCAAACCCCAAACCGGTGGTGGTGAGGGGATAAAAAAATAAGAAACAAGACTGGTACTTATACTGCATCTGAGGCATCAATACTTTGGCCACCTGATGTGAAGAGCCAACTGACTGGTAAAGACTCCGATGCTGGGAAAGATTGAAGGCAAAAGGAGAAGGGGGCTGCAGAGGATGAGATGGTCAAATATCATCATCGACTCAATGGACACGAGTGTGAGCAAACTCTGGAAAACAGTGATGGACAGGGAAGCCTGGTGTGCTGCAGTTCATGGGCTTTGCACAGAGTTGGACATGACTTAGTGACTGAACAACAGCAGCAAGGGAAAGGAAATTCACAAGCAATGATGTCAACATAATCACTGAGTGAAGTCTAGGTGTTTGTACAGGGAGAGAATGCTGGAGGCCAGGTCCTTCCCTCCCACAAACATGAAATACTCCTGAATTACTTTGGCCCAGAAGAAGGCCTGAAAGTTTACCAGTATTGAGTTCATATAGGGAAGGATGGGAATAGGGCCGTCATGATATTGCTGTTGTTTGTGGTATGTTGACAATGTGCCAGGCAATGACCTAAGGGCTTTGTATATGTTATGCTGCATTAACCTCATCATAGCTCCCATCAAGCGCATGGTTTTCGTTCTCACCATTCTACCAGTGAGGAGCCTTAAGTGTCAGGGGACTTCAGAAACATTGTCATGATTATATTCCTACTAGTGTGCAGTTGGGTATAGACAAGTGCCAGGGTCCTGCTTGTAGTAGCCAGGTCATGTATACCCCAAGAATGTGTTCACTTGGCAGGGTCAGCACAGGGACCCAGGTCTTGATGGACATGCATCTGTCCAGGGCTTATCCAACCACAGACATACCGGTAGGGTGATAACACAATTCTAGACTCACCTCCTTTGAATCTGATATCTACTCCCATACTTTCTATTCTGTCTTTAAGAAAGGTGTCCTCAACTAACTGCTTGAAAATACCTAGAGACCACAGTTGAAAGACACTGAGGAAAGTAATTTCTAACTTTTGAGAAAAGACTTCTTGCCTGATGGTAAGTGATAAGTTCAACCCCATGAGTGGTAACCAAATACATATGCTTATCACTGGATGTGACCTGAGAGGAATTTGAAACAGACATACCTTTGATTTCATAATAGATTGTGTGATCATGCTGTTGTGCCCCTGAAAACAAACCCCCAAGAGAAGAGAAGCTGCTTATAATGCATGTGAGTCTTTTCAACTCACCTGAGTATAGAATCTCAGATTCCAACTAATGACCTGGTGTGTGCATGCATGCTCAGTCGCTAAGTCGTGTCCAATTCTTTGTGACCCCGTGGACAGTAACTCACCAGGCTCTTCTGTCCATGGGATTTCCCAGGCAAGAATACTGGGGTGGGTTGCCATTTCCTCCTCCAGGGGATCTCCCTGATCTATGGACTGAACCCACATCCCTGTGTCTCCTTACATGGACAGGCAGATTCTTTACCATTGCGCCACCTGGGAAGCCAATGACCTGGTAGTGTTCTCCTAATGTGATTTCAGGAGAATTAGTCTCTGTGTTTATCACGTGACTGCATCCTATTATGAACTATGGATTTTGTTGAGCTTTTAAACTGCAAAAAGTTAAAGATATAAACTGTAAATCATCTATCAAAGATAAAAAGCTAAATGATGGTGTAATTAAGGAACACTGGGTCTAAGTCTTTTAGAATCTTTTATTCATTTTCTTCTTCAGACAACTCTGCTTTACCAACACTAAGAAGTTGATAATAGAACATCCCTGGTGATCCAGAGGTTAAGAATCTACCTGCCAAAGCAAGGGACACAGGTTTGATCCCCAGTCTGGGAAGATTTCACATGCCTCAGGGTAACTAAGCCTGTGCACCGCAATTACTGAAGTCAGCTCACCTAGAGTCTGTGCTGTGCAACAAGAAAAGCCACCACAATGAGAAGCCCTGGAACCACAACTAAAGAGTCGCCCTCTTTCTGCAAATAGAGAAAGCCTGTGAGCATCCACAAAGATCCAGTGCAGTCAAAAAACCCACAAAAACAAAAAATGCTTAAAAATATAAAAGATGGAATCCATTTTTTTTTAAATTGAATAATAATAATATAATAATTGAAAGATCAACATATAATTATAAGAGATCTGACACAGACTATTACCTGAAATTGACCAGTGCTTCCAAACAATTCACTGTTGACATGGGCAATTCAACCTTCTTACTAATGATTGAGTCTGATCCTGGAGAGTGTAATATCTGTGGCTTCTATTACAAATTGTTGTTGTTATTTAGTCACTAAGTCATGTCCGACTCTTTGTGATCCCATGGACTGTTGCCTGCCAGGCTCCTCTGTCCATGGGCTTTCCCAGACAAGAATACTGGAGTGGGTTGCCATTTCCTTCTCTGGGGGATCTTCCCGACCCAGGGATCAAACTGGCTTCTCCTACTTTGGCAGATGATTTTTTTACCACTGAGCCATCAGGGAAGCCCGTACGTATTACAAATTGGGCCACCTCTATTTTCCAACAGACAGCAGACAAGAAAGCAAAGCCTCTATATTTTCTGGGAGCTGCAGAGAATACAAATTCCCCTCCCTTCACAAATCTCTCAATCAGAAAGGAAGCAGGCCCTTAATCCTGTCTCTGTCGTTGCTGTATACCGAGTGACTGAGGGTTTTGTTTATCTCTGCAGTTATATATCTAGACTACATGAGCATGAAAAAGCTCCTCTTTCAATTTCCAGGTTTGAATTGTACCTACTTTTTACAACCCTATGGACTGTAGCCCGCCAGGCTCCTCTCTCTGTGGGGAGTCTCCAGGCAAAAGTACTAGAGTAGATTTCCATTACCTCCTCCTGGGGATCTTCCTGATCCAGGGATCAAACCATTGTCTCAAATGTCTCCTGCATTGGCAGGCAGGCTCATTACCACTTGTACCACCTCTTTGCCATTGCAGTGTACTGTGTCACTGAAGGGTTTTGTCTATTTCTGGGGTTTATTCCAGCCTCTAAACTACATTGGCATGAAAAAGTTCCTCTTTTAATTTCCAAGTGTACATATAGTCTTGAGAAATTAGCTCAAAGTCATCGTTTTTATTTTTCTTGACACCTTCCATAATAAGAAAAGTTGTAAGTGACCCCTGTTCTCTCTCAGGACTTTTTGCAATAATTATTTATGTATCAGACAAGGTTCAATCAGAAAAGCAAAACTGGTAGGGTGTACGAAAGGTAATTTGTTAGATGCACTTAGCCCTCACGATTATGGAGCTAGTTAGCCAGGTGCTATGGGGCTGTGTCTCCAAGTCTGAGGCTGGAGATTGGAGTCTGTGGGCTAAGAATATGGGGAAATATCAGGAGCAGGCTGGAACCTCACAAGCATAAGTTAGAATCCCACGAAGATGGACTGAAGCCATGTCTGCTCTTGTTTCTGACGTTGGTGATGTGGACACCCTACAAAAGCCAGGACCCCTCATCACAGAGCTAAACACCTCACATCTGATGCAGGAACCTTAAAAAACTGAAGGAGCATCCAGGGAATGTAATGCAATTCCCAGCCCAGAAGCTACTTCATGCTAATGAGGTGAGTCTGCAGATTGATAACAGTGTATGTCAGTTATAAAACTGCTAATGTCTTAGTTCTCCCATCCAGATCTTGCAAGACTCTCCCTTGTGGCCCATCCTACTAGGAAACACACAGGAAAGAGAATTCTGGAAAATGTAGTTCAATCTAGCCAGGTCAACACAATAATTAGCCATCCAGTTGTACAGAAAAAGCCTTCCAAAAATAGAGGCTTAAAATTTAGAAATGATAATTGCAATTAAAACTATTATATGACTTTGCTGTATGGGGCATTTGGGCATGTTTTCCTGTTGGGTTGGAGCTGGATCATCTAGGATGTTCTTATTCCCATGGCCTGGATCTAAGCTGGGCTTATTTATTATATTCATATCCAATCCATGGCAATACTTATTTCAACATTGCCGACGGTGTTTTGAGTAAGATTATGAATGTAGAAGTTTCACAGGATATTAGATATATAAAGTAGTATTTATTAGACCACAAACATTAGTTTAAGAAAGTATCAGTGAAGTATTAGTCCATGAATAAGCTTCACAGTAACCTCGGAACCTAGAGAAGATTAATACAGAGTAGTAAAAAGCATTGACTTTCCAGGTGACCCTTGCATCCCCACTGCAATATAGGAGATACAGAACACATGGGTTTTATCCCTGGGTCAGCAAGATCCCCTGGAGGAGGAAATGGCAGCTTACTCCAGTATTCTTGTCTGGAGAACCCCATGGACAGGGGAACCTGGTGGGCTACAGTCCACAAGGTCGCAGAGTCTGACACAACTGAGTGACTGAGCACACAACACAGTAAAAAGTATGTTACACTCTTGTTCATCCATTCATGCTCTCTCCTCTTTGCTTCTTTCTTTCTTTTTTATTTATTGATGTTTATAGGCATTCCTCAGTTGCAACACAACAAAATGCACACCATTGGAAAATATTTGTCTGAGAATATACGCAGACAGTTCTTCCTTTTTCTTTTTCACTTATGGCAATTTCTTCTTAGAAATTTTAAACAGACGTAGGGGAAGTTTCTGCTGATCTCAGGCTTTATACACAGGCAAGGTGGCAGTCTCCTGCAGCCACTCAGAAGGTGTTGCTTGCCAGAGATGATAGATGAACCCATATGGAAACTTCCGTGCTCCTTTCAAAGAGTCAAGCATTTCTATTTCTTTTTGTTGTTGTTGTTGTTGTTGACCAATGTGTGTTCCTGATAAGGAAGTGCAGTGGTAGAAGATTTCTCAATTTATCATGTGCTTTCCTCTGCAATTTTTTAAATTTCTGACAAGCACTTGTGGTGCAGAAATATGTATTGTCATATCAACATCAATGTTTGAAAATTTCAGAATCAACAATATGTCAGCAGCTAGGGAACAAGCAATTAGGAGGAAAAAAGGTGTCTTTGCTGTGCTTCAATATTTCAATAATAAGGGAGAGAATGAAAAAATTGAGTTCAATCTGTTCCCCTCCACTGGGATGATATAAAATTGTGTTTCAGGGGAACACATTCCAACCATACATACTGAGTTGTTGAAAAATTAATCTTCTTATTGCTAGGACTATTTGTAATGAACAAAGAATCCTTAAACCCAGATATGCTATTTGACAATTTAGCCCAATTTTATAAAAACTGATCTACACAAGAGCTCTTATGAAAGATGAATCAAGGAGATAAGCATTTCAACTCTGTAGATTTTAGAAAATCAGAGAGTTTTCAGCTTCCAGTGCATTTTCCACACATACTCTGGGCAAGATTCATCGTTTATCGTAATATTGAAGTTCACATTTTCAGCTAGGCCTTCTTGTCTTTCCATTTGAAGCTAAAGTAATCATCTGTGACTCAGCTTTACCTAGGCAAGCAGCTCACTGGGCAGGACTCTCCAGGCACACCTTCTGTTCTCATCAAATCAGTCTCTCTGAGTCCACACTGACATGCCAACTCAACTCCTATTTGTAAAGTTCTTATGTGTAAAGTTGGTTTCATCTATAATAATAACTGACTTCCCATATTCCAGATACTATTCCCTAAGAGTTGTAATTTTTATAACACCTCTACAAAATAGATGTGATCAGTACCACTTTGTACAGATGAAAAAGTGAGGAAAAGAAGTTAATCCTGGTAATTCATAAAACTCCCACAGAATATGGGAATATGCAAAATATTGATTCAAACCCAGGCTGACTGTCCTGTAAGAGCCTGTCTTAACCACTCCTGTCTTCATTTAGAAAGGCAGTCTGTTGGAGAAAAAAAAAATGAATCCTAGATTTGGAATTCAAATTTTGATTACACCATTTAGGAGCTATTGAGGACAATGAGCCACTTTATAAAACTAAGATTGTTGTGTATGAAGGAAAATAATGTCTAATCTACTGTAGGGCATGATGTGAGATTCAGTTGAGACAATCTGTGAGGAAAAATAAAGGAAGCAAATGTATAGGTAAATAAAATAGACTTTTTCTTTCCTTCTTAAATTTTCTAAGTTATGTTTAAAGGGGTTAAAAATTACAGCACTGTTAGAGGAAGAAACACTTTCAAACTCATTCTACGAGGCCGCATCATCCTGATACCAAAACCAGACAAAGACAACACACAAAAAAGAAAACTACAGGGCAATATCACTGATGAGCATAGAATGCAAAACTCCTCAACAAAATTCTAGTAAACAAAATTCAGCAACATATCAAGAAGCTCATACACCATGATCAAGTTGGGTTTGTTCTGGGAATGCAAGGATTCTTCAATATACACAAATCAATCAATGTGATTTAGTATAACAACAAACTGAAAGATGAAAACCATATGATAATCTCAATAAATGCAGAAAAAGCCTTTAACAAAATTCAGCACCCATTTATGATTAAAACTCTTCAAAAAATGGGCACAAAAGGGACTACCTCAATGTGGTAAAGGCCATATATGATAAGCCTACAGAAAACATTATTCTCAATGGTGAAAAACTGAAAGCATTCCCCCTAAGATCAGGAACAGGACAAGGGTGTCCACTTTCCCCACTATTATTCAACATAGTTCTGGAAGTCCTAGCTACAGCAATCAGAGAAGAAAAAGAAATAAATGGAATCCAAATCGGAAAAGAAGAAGTAAAGCTCTCACTGTCTGCAGATGACATAATACTATACATAGAAAACCCTAACGATAGTATCAGAAAATTACTAGAGCTAATCAGTGAATTTAGCAAAGTTGTAGGATACAAAATCAATACACATAAATCACTTGCATTTCTACTTTCTAACAATGAAAAATCAGAAAGAGAATTTAAGGAATCAATCCCATTCACCATTGCAACAAAAAGAATTAAATATCTAGGAATAAACTTACCTAAAGAGACAAAAGATCTGTATGCAGAAAATTATAAGACAGTAATGAAAGATGACATAAACAGATGGAGAGATAGTCTGTGTTCCTGGGTATGAAGGATCAATGTTGTGAAAATGACTATACTACCAAATGCAATCTATAGATTCAATGCAATCCCTATCAAATTACCAATGGCATTTTTCACAGAACTAGAACAAAAAATTTCACAATTCATATGGAAACACAAGAGACCCTGAATAGCCAAAGCAGTCTTGAGAAAGAAGAATAGCTAGAGGAATCGACCTTCCTGACGTCTGATTATACTACAAAGCTACAGTCATCAAGACAGAATGGTACTGGCACAAAAGCAGAAATATAGACCAATGGAACAAGACAGAAAGCCCAGAAAAAACCCATGCAGCTATGAGAACCTTATTTCTGACAAAAGAGATAAGAATATACAATGGGGCAAAGACAGCCTCTTCAATAAATAGTACTGGGAAAACTGGACTGCTACATGTAAAAGAATGAAATTAGAACATTTCCTAACACCATACACAAAGATATACACAAAGATAAACTAAACATGGATTAAAGACCTAAATTTAAGACCAGAAACTATAAAAACTCTTAGAGGTATACATAGGCAAAATACTCAATGACTAAAATCAAAGCAAGATCCTCTATGACCCACCTCCTAGAGTAATGGAAATAAAAACAAAAGTAAACAATTAGGACCTGATTAAGCTTAAAAGCTTTAGCACAGCAAAGGAAATGATAAGAAAGGTGAAAAGACAACCCTCAGAAGGGGAGGAAATAATAGCAAATGGAACAACTGACAAAGGATTAATTTCCAAAATACACAAGCAGCTCATACAACTCAATACCAGAAGAACAAACAACCCAATAAAAAAGTGGTAAAAAGACTTAAACAGACATTTTTCCAAAGAAGACATACACATGAAAAGATGCTCAACATTGCTCATAATTAGAGAAATGGAAATCAAAACTACAATGAGATATCACCTCACACCGGTCAGAAGGGCCATCATGAAAAGTCTACAAACAATCAATGCTGGAGAGGGTGTGGAGAAAAGGGAACACTCTTGCACTGTTGGTGGGAGTGTAAACTGATACAGCCACTATGGAAGACAGTATGGAGATTCCCTAAAAAACTAGGAATAAAACCACCATATGACCCAGCAATCCCACTCCTAGGCATATACCCTGAGGAAACCAGGGTTGAAAAAGACACATGTATCCCATTGTTCATTGCAGCACTATTTACAATAGCTAGAACCTGGAAGCAACCTAGATGTCCGTTGACAGATGAATGGATAAAGAAGTTGTGGTACATATGCACAATGGAATATTACTCAGCCATAAAAAGGAACATATTTGAGTCAGTTCTAAAGAGGTGGATGAACCTAGATCCTATGATACAGAGTGAAGTGAGTCAAAAAGAGAAAGATAAGTATCGAAGTCTAATGCATATATATGGAGTCTAGACAAAAATAGTAGTGAAGAATTTATTTACAGGGCAACATTGGAAAAACTGACATAGAGAATAAACTTATGGACATGGGGAGAAGGGAGGAGAGGGTGAGATGTATGGAAAGAGTAACATGGAAACTCGCATTACCATATGTAAAATAGATAGCCAATGAGAATTGGCTGTATTGCTCAGGAAACTCAGACAGGGGCTCTGTATCAGCCTAGAGGGGTGGGAAGGGGAGGGATATGGGAGGGAGGTTCAAAAGGAGGGGACATGTGTATACCTATGGCTGATTCATATTGAGGTTTGACAGAAAGCAACAAAGTTCTGTAAAGCAATTATCCTTCAGTAAAAAAAGAAATATATTTTTTTTAAATTACAGCACTGTTGAAGGGTGTTATAAGTGTATCTAGAGAAAATATTTTAAATGACTGTATCACAACCAAGGGATGATAAAAGAATATAAAGTTTCTGGGTTCTGCTGGAACTGATAAAACATCAAAACCAATGCACTATAGTAAGTTATGTATGTATAAGTTAAAATATAGAACCACTACTTAAAAAGTTATACAAAAGGTTATACTCAAAAGCACTATAGATAAATCAAAATGAAATCCCCTAGACTGTGCAAGTAACCCAAAGAATGACATAAAAATAAATGACAGAGAAAACAACATTAAAAATTAATAATATGGCAAACATAATCGAGAGAATTCTACCAAATGTTTAGTGAAGAAATGGCATCAAAGCTACAAAAACTTTTCCAGAAAATAGAAAAGGAGGGAACACTACTTAATTTATTTTTGAAGCTATATAACTCTGGTATCAAAATCAAATAAATAGCTCAAGTCAGGTGCTCTGTGATAACCTAGAGAGGTGGGATGAGGTGGGAGGTGGAAGGAAAGTTCAAGAAGAAAGGTACATATGTATATCTATGGCTGATTCACGTTGATATATGGCAGAAACCAATACAATATTGTAAAACAATTATCCTCCAAGTAAAATTAAATAAAATTTTAAAAATCAAATACAGAATGAAAAATTACAGAGCAATATTGCTTAGGAATATAGATACAAAAATCCTTAATAAAGCATCGGTACATAGAATCAACATGAAAAAAGAATGATACAACATAAGCAATCGGGTTAAGCTCATGATGCAAGACTAATACTTGAGAATCAATGTAAGTATCACATAATCATATGTGATGTAGAAACAGCATCTAGTAAAGTTCAACACCCATTCTCAGTAACTCAGAAAACTAAGAGTAGTGGGAGATTTCCTTAACCTGATTTAAAAAAAAAAAAATCTACAAAAGGCCTCCTGAAATCATATTAAGAAGTTAATGCTTTCCCCCTAAGATTTTGATCAAGGCAAAGATGTTTGCTTGCTCTTTTGACAATCTATTAATACTGTTATCAACATGTTCTCTTACGAGAAAGTCCCTGTTTGAATAGAGTTAAGTCACACATGTAGGATCACACAAATGTCAGCACTGAGGCTTCTGGGTCCATTTAGTTCCGAGATATTGTTACTAATGAATCATATAACATTAAATCTGTCACCACCTCTGGGTGGTAGCCAATAAGTGATTTTTAATATTCCACCTGAAAGCTGGTAAGTGTATCTTGCAAATGCCCCGACGTTTCATGTGGACTTTAGGCAAAACATACAAGCACTTCAGTTCAGTCACTCAGTCATGTCTGACTCTTTGTGACCCCATGGACTGCAGCATGCCAGGCTTCCCTGTCCATCACCAACTCCCAGAGTTTACTCAAATTCATGCCCATCGAGTTGGTGATGCCATCAACCATTTCATCCTCTTCTCCTCCCACCTTCAATCATTCCCAGCATCAGGATTTTTTTAATGAGTCAGCTTTTCGTATCAGGTAGCCAAAGTATTGGAGTCTCAGCTCCAACATCAGTCCTACCAATGAATATTCAGGACTGATTTCCTTTTGGACTGACTGATTGGAGCTCCTTGCAGTCCAAGAGATTCTCAAGAGTCTTCTCCAACACCACAGTTCAAAAGCATCAATTCTTCGGCACTCAGTTTTCTTTACAGTACAACTCTCACGTCTGTACATGACTTCAACCCATTCAATTGACCTTGGCATGTGTTCTATGGTGGACTGTACTTTTAGGTCACCTGTATTTGCTAAGTGAATACAGTCATGTCTGACTCTTTGTGACCCCATGGACTATAGCCTGCCAGGGTCCTCTATCCATGGAATTCTCCAGGCCATAATACTGGAGTGGGTTGCCATTCCCTTCTCTAGGGATCTTCCCGACCCAGAGATGGAACCCAGGTCTCTTACATCTCTTGCACTGGCCATCGGGTTCTTTACCACCAGCACCGCCAGGGAAGCCCCTGAGTTGCTCAGCTGGTAAAGAATCCACCTGCAATGTGGGAGACCTGGATTCAGTTCCTGGGGTGGGAAGATCCCCTGGAGAAGGGAACGGCTACTCACTCCAGTATTATGGCCTGCAGAATTCCATGAACTATATAGTCCATGGGGTCACAAAAAGTAGGACACAACTGAGTGACTTTCATTTTCACTTTTACTTTCTTTAGGAAAAACATGGGTTAGGGGAGATAGAGAAACTGTATAACTGGCTGAGACATGGAGTCCATCAAGATACTCAGATAAGATGATAGTAACTAATGTGGAGTTAACTAGCTGATGACAAGAGGCGGTATAGGAAGTGAACCAGTAAACCCCAGAGGTAAGCACTGAAGTGCGTCAGGAGAGCATGTGGTCTCATAGGACAGACATTATGTGAAGGTATCTTACAGGACACATTTCAAGAACTCAGAACAATAGATAAAGATTCTCAGCTTTAGGATGACATGAAGGGGCCAGAAAACTCTTAGTTGCAGGCAAGCCTCAGGTTAGAGTTCAAAGGCAGAGATTCAGGGGCAGAGGGAGAATACTAGGGGATAAGGTACTGCTTTCTTGTAGCATTGCTCTTTAAGAAACAGATTAGCACTGCTATTAATTTATTTCACAATATGTAGTTGCTGCTGCTACGGCTAAGTCGCTTCAGTCATGTCCAACTCTGTGCGACCCCATAGACGGCAGCCCACCAGGCTCCCCCATCCCTGGGATTCTCCAGGCAAGAACACTGGAGTGGATTGCCATTTCCTTCTCCAATGCATGAAAGTGAAAAGTGAAAGTCAATTCGCTCAGTTGTGTCCGACTCTTCACAACCCCATGGACTGCAGCCTCCCAGGCTCCCCTGTCCATGGGGTTTTCCAGGCAAGAGTGCTGGAGTGGGGTGCCATCGCCTTCTCCGACAATATGCAGTACATACCTTCATATGCCAGGCACTCTGTTAAGCAGAGCATCTGCAGTTATAAATGATGCTCATACTGCTGTCCTCATGAAGTGTTCAGCCTAGTTAGGGTGCAGACTGTGAGCAGAGAGCTGGTTGGGTACAAACACCTAGTATTAAATTTAATCAAATGGATTGTGTGTATTTACTGTGTATCAGGCACATAACCAGATTCTGAACCTGTGGCCAGACCACCCATGACCCCTCAGACCTCCCCTGCAAAGGAAACCCTGAGCAGATCTAGGCAGCCTTGCTCACCCAGGTGAGTATAAGTGACCTCAGCAATGAGGACTAGAGAACAGGTAAGAATATGGGATGCTGGGAAGATAGTGCCCTGCCTTTCCTGCAGGACTCTCCCTCTTGTACATCACCTGCTTCTCACCTTTGCCTTCATTTAAAATTGCTCATCAAAGCCGGAACCCACACAGGCATGAAGATCTGGTGGCATTGGGGGCTGGGATGGGAACTCAATCTAGAGGCTCTTCGTTGCCTAACAGTTTCATATAAATTTGAAAATAAATTAATCTGACATAAAGGAGTCTTTGGCATTTATGTCAAGTTTAGATTTGCATTTTCTGGTGAGTCCAGGTGGAAAATTGTGTAAAATGTTAGACTTCATTGAGCAGCCAGATGCTATGTCCCAAATGAGATTTTGTGGGTCAGTAAATAACCCAGACCCATAAAGTATCTGGTGATAATGGGGAAGACTGTAATTTCTTTTAACAGATCAGAAAACAGCTGGTTGGTTTTCCCTTTAAGAAAAAAAAATCCTTTTTTTTTTTTTCTGAAAAAGCCAAATATCAACATACCAGCACAGTTGGAAATACCGAGCATATTATTCTTATCAATCAAATGTCAAAACCACAGACCTTTGCCTTTCCAGATCACTGATCTAACGGTGGTGCAGAGTGAGTTTGTTTCTCAGAGGGGCATCTGAGTCTTCTCAGGGTCCATGAGTCTAGTGGGAATTTGGGGTTAATGTGAGTGCTTTTGAGAGAAATGGCCGTCAGAATCTCAGATGGACGGACGGAGTCTAACGATTTTTTTTCTTGTTTTATAGTGGATTCAGTTCCACCTACTGTTTCTTTTTCCTCAATTCCTACTTAAATTTCCCCAATTCTTCATCATTACCATTCAGTTTCTAAAACACTGCCTGGCTACATCTTCTATATTGGAATGGGGATATTGTAAGTTAAGGGCAAGTAAGGTTAGTAGTAGTGTAATAGAAGCAGTCCTTTAGATAATAATGGGAGGAGGGGGAACAGGGAGAGGAGGGGAAGGAGGAGAGGAAGTGGGGGAAGGGCAGTTGTAGCAAAATAGAATTGCTATCATATAGACAGAGCTTAGACCGAAGCCCGGTATTTCTCGTTTCTAGTCCTTGACTGTCCACAAGTTCCTGTGTACCATGGTACAAATTACATCCCCACTTCTCTCCACTTGCCATCAGCACTTTCCACCTTGAGGGATACCCAGAGATTTTCATTAAATACAAGAATACCAGGCGGCTCCCTGGTGGCTCAGCAGTAAAGAATCCACCTGCCAATGAAGGAGATGCAGGTTTGATCCCTGGGCTAGCTAGTTCCCTTGGAGAAGGAAATGGCAACTCAATCCAGGTTTCTGGCCTGGGAAAACCCATGGATAGAGGATCTGGTGGGCTATATTACAGTCGAGGGGGTCACAAAGAGCTGGACATGACTTAGCAGCTGAACATCAACCATATAAGAAAACCCAGATAGTGCAGCAGGTGTGTCTGTTGCAATCCACAATTCCTTGACAACGCTGAGTTCACCTGTAGCTCCAGTAGATAACTACCAGCAAGGCAACATGCCTCTCCCTGATTTCTTTGTTTGAGGGCTTGCTCAGGACACACGAATTTTCTCTGTCCCGCAAGTAGTAGGGAGCTAATGCTGCCAGAATCAATGTTCAAGAGCTAGGGGGTGAGAGTCAGTGACAAAGGACCTGAGCCTCTGCAGCTTTGGGTAGGAAAGTGTTAATGTTTCTCAGAGAGACCTCTGTGGGTTTGAGTCCCAGTCGTTCAGACTGCTGAACCTCCTCACCACCGAGGTGCTCTTTTTTGTTTTTCCCCTTCCCCTTTTCGCTTTCCCATTCTCTCTCTTGTACTTCCTAAAATCATCTCCCAAACGAGCTGTTGGCTTGCAAGTCCTTGTCTCAAAGTGTGCTTTAAGATGGACAGATAAGACAGACTGACCATATAGCTTTTAATTGGAGGATAGTTGCTTTACCATGTTGTGTTAATTTCTGCTATACAGGAAAACGAATCAGCTGTATGTGTACATATATCCCCTCTTTTTTGGGTTTCCTTCCCATTTAGGTCATCACGGAGCATCAAGTAGAGTTGCTTGTGCTGTACAGTAGGACAGTAGGTTCTCATTATTCATCTATTTTATACATAGTATCAGTAGTTATATACATATATATATGTCAATCCTGATCTGCCAATTCACCCCTTAACCCTTTGCCCCATTGATGTCCAAACGTTTGCTTTCTATATCTGTGTCTCTATTTCTGCTTTGCAAATATGTTCATTGGTACACTTCTAGATTCCTCATATATGCAGTAATATATGATATTGTTTTTATTCTTTCTAATTTACTCACTATGTATGAGTCTTATTTTAATCAATGGTATACATATGTATGTTTGTGTGTATATATATATACATATACATATACATATATACCAATCTGGGTCTCCAGATTTTCTGCCTCGTTACTTATATCACCATCGTGTCCAATTATAATCCACCTCATAAACATGGTTCATGTTTTAGAAGATAAAAGACTGCATCTGACCAGTCATTTCTCATGGCAGTTTTGGCTAATCCATTATCAAAACCATTATTGATGTGTGTGTGTGTGTGTGTGTGTGTGTATGCACTTACCTTTCCCAGAAAGTCAGTCTACTCATAGTAATTAATTGAACAAAAGACATTAAAAGTCAGGAGAAGGCAAGAGGCAGATGTTCCAAACCCTTGGGACTAGCAGGAATTAGGAAATTCTTGGATCGGTGTTACAATAAATGAGACCTACATGATGTCACATGAAGGGATGCATTAAGCACCAGTTACATCTGCTGGATGACAAAGCTATTGATCACAAGAGAGTTGCTTAGAGGGAATTCAACTAGGAAAGATACTCTCTGATGAACAGAATTGTTTGTAGGAGTGATGGTTCTGGTGGGATTGAAATACAGTATAAATCTCTTATGTGTATGGTACTCAGCAACAGCAGAAATGTAGTTATTTATAGATGCTCATTATGCACCTTCAGCAGCCTTTACTAGATTTCTTACACATATGGAGTGCCACTAATTACGGGATTCTGGGGTTTACAAGCATACAGAGATAGCTAAATTGATAATATAAAGCATACAGATTTGTAATAATCTTAAGTGTAATACTGGTGACTTCTATTGGTACACTGAAACAAAATTTAAAAAAAATGGCATCATTGTTGACGTACATACATTCTATTTCTTTCCTCAACTTTAAGTCTGCTGAAAAAGAGAGACAATTTCCTGAAAGATATGCACGGCTACTATTTCATATGTCTAGCAGACATCTGTCTATTAACATAGACATCTTTTCCTCTCTATCTAGGACAGTAGAGAGGAGTATATACAGGCCTTTCCAGGGAAAATAATCATTCTGAGAAAACTAGGAACTGGACCAAAAGTAAAGGTCTCCATGACCACACACTGTATACTGGTAAAAGGAGAAGCTGATATTTTGTTCCAAGATAATGGGCTTTGATAATGGATTAGCCAAAACTGCCATGAGAAGTGACTGCTCAGATGCAGTCTTTATCTTCTAAAACATGAACCCTGTTTATGAGGTGGATTATAATTGGACACAATGGTGATACGAGTAACAAGGCAGAAAACCTGGAGACCCAATCCTGAAGGGTACAGAGACAGAGAGGAAGGGATTAGAGGAAGAGGCTGTGGTGCCAAAGAGAGAGGGCTCCCCTGAGAGAGGGCTCAGTGGGTAAAGAATCCACAGCAATTCAGGAGATACAAGAGTTGAGGGTTCTATCTCTGGATCAGAAAGATCCTCTGGAGAAGGAAATGCAACCCCATCCAGTGTTCTTGCCTGGAAAGTCCCATGGAGAGAGGAGCCTGGTGGGCTACAGTCCAGAGGGTTACGAAGAGTCAGACACAACTGAGCGGCTAAGCACAGCACACAGAAAAGTATTAGTATTTTGTACATCGGATTTCTGCAATTCCTGACTTTTAAAAGACTTTCTCAAGAGAAAAAGACTCTAATATGTGAGAATCTGGCTTCCTTACTTCTCTGTGTATACTACAATTTGGTTTGACACAATTTTAACAGGGGGTTGTTTAGATTCAAGAAGGAAAAACTGAGCCACATAGTAATGTCACTCACATGTTGAAAGGGACTGAACTTGGAAAAATAGCTTGACACTTTCTCCCTGGTCCCAGGCAGTAAATCATGCAAAGAGTAAAAGAACACAAGAAGACAGATGTTAACAAGATTTAAGAAAAATAACTTTCTTAGACTATTTTTGCTATAAAGATTATACTAGTCTCATAAATTAAAACATGCCTATTTTTTCTTCTCTCAAATTACTTTTATGTCACTGAATATTCATAGAATTTACCCGTAAGTTTATCTGTAAAATAATCTGTTATTGCTAAGATTTTTGGCTTGCATATTTTATTTAAGTGAAGAATTTAACTAACAATATCAGTTATTTTAATTATAGTATATAATGTATATTTTTTACTTCTTTAGAATTTAGGTACATGACTTGATTAGCTATAATTTCTACTTATTAAGTTCCCTGAAATTTTCAAATTCATTGGCAGAAGTTATTCATAATATTTCTCTATTTCTGCTGATCTACACTCATGCTAAATTTTATATTTCCCATTATGTTTGTTGGTGCTCAATTGCTTTTCCTTGCTCAGTCTTAAAAGAGATCTATTTCTCTAATCTTTTAAAAATGCAGCTTTTGACTTTGTTCTTTTTTTTCTTTTACAACTTAAGCTTATATGGCCTTAATTTCTATTCTTAATTTCATTATCTTTTTTCTATTTTCTGTTTTACTTTGAATTGTTTTTTCTTAAATTTTTAAATTTGAATGGTTACTCATTAATAATGAGTATTTGCTCTTAATTAATATGGGTATTCAGTGTCATACATTTGTCTCATATTTTCAATTTAGCTACATGCCACATTTTCATATGCAATCTTTCCTGGCTACTTATATGCTTTTTATAAATGGTTACTATTTCTATTTCATACACAATTTGTTTGCATTCTTAACAGGTATATTGATATGTAATAAGTTGTAGATGCTTGAAATATACAGTGTGATGTTTTGAAATATGTGCATACAAACAAGTCAATCACCACGATAAGACAATGAACATACACACCACACCCTAAGGCTTCCTTGTGACCCTTTATAATCCTTCTACCTACTCTCATCACCACCCCCATCACTGTGAGCTATGGACCATCTGCTTTCTATTACTATAGATTTGTTTGCATTTTCTAGGTATTTCTATAAATGGAATCATATCTATGTATTGTTGCCTGGGGTTCTTTGACTCAGCACAATAATTGTGAGAATCAACCTTATTTTCATTGAGCAATGTGTCATACTCTATTCATCCCCTCCAGGGTAGTTTTCAACTCAGAGATTTTTACTTTTCATCTTTAGTATGTCTTATCTAGTCATGTAGTATATTTACCATGAGCTTCCCCAGTGACTCAAGTAGTAAAGAATTCTCCTGCAGTGCAGGAGTGAGAGGTCAATCCCTGGATCAGGAATATCCCTGGAGGAGGAAATGGAACCCACTCCAGTATTCTTGCCTGGGAAACCTCATGGACTGAAGAACCTGGAGGGCTACAGTCTATAGGGTTGCAAAGAGTCAGACACGACTGAGCACGCACGCCTGCATGTTTTCCATATCTCTCCTTAATATTCTCAGTATTCCTTTTTTGTTGGGACATGTCAACTCCAATTATAATAATTGTTTTAATGTCTTTATCTACCAATTCTATCATCTGTGTCTTACTGGGTTGGTTTCAATTGATTAATATTTCCACTTACTTATGTTTTCCCACTTTTTTGAATAAATGACATTTTATTGGATACTAGACATTGTGAATTATACCTTGTTGCATGTAGGCTATTTTTATATATCTTGACATAAATATTATTGAACTTTATTCTGGATCTCATCTAATTTATTACAGATATTTTTGGTACTTGCTTTTAAGCTTCATTAGGTAGACAAGAACATCATTGAGTCTAGGGCTAACTTTGCACCCTAATTTTGTACTAAGACAAAGGGTTGAGGTCCTCTTCCTACTATTCCATGGATTAAGAGCTTTTTTCAAACTCTTAATTTTGAAATTTGGCAACAGTAACTATATCTAGGATTGTCTGGGCCTAAGATTTGTTCCTTCCAGACCTTCAGGTGGTTATTGCACTGCCCTCTGATACTTGACTCACACACTCTATCAGTGTTCAGGTGAAGGCTTGAAGGAGATCTGCAGGTTTGGAGAGCTCTTTTCCTTTCTCTGTTTATTCCTTCCTTCTCTGATACTCAGCCCTGTCTCCTCAAGCAGGAGGACTGCCAAGCTCTTTCTGGGTTCCCCCTATGTTTTCTGTGGTCTGGAAACTCCTCAGGCAATAAACTGGGGCAATAATAGTGCTTACTTTGTTTCCTATCTTCCCATCCTTAAAGTAAAACTGTTTTTCATTATATGATGTTCAATATGTTGAATATCACCTCTTTATTCTCCAGGCAGTTAGTTGAGTAAATAGATTTTCTGTTGTATCATCTTGGATGGAAGAAGGAATTGCAAACATTTTTTCTTAAAGAGATCAAAATTGTCATGCCTCATGACATGATAGACATAGACAGCCATATGATAATAGAGGAGACATGATGAATAAGTTGCCTGGATACCTGGTGATGCAGCAGGATCCTTCCTAGAGACCAGCTATGGCACCAGCAATAGATTCGTTTTCGTGGTTCTTTACGTTACCCTCTCCTCCTTCTGATACTACAACACTTTTTGTTGTTAATCAAAATCAGTGTATTCTCAGCTTTACATAAAAATTATACAAAATTATTTGAATATGCAGCACTTTTATTTATCCCTAACAGGCAATTTTGGGAGAGATACCTGCTTATTCAAACACAGTTTCAGTACAAGTCTCCCTACACTGGTAAACCCAACTCTATAGCTTACACCAAAGTGCTGCCTTTAACTCGATTCACTTAGGGAATCCTGGAGCCACCTACTGTGCTGGTGTCTCTGAGCAACCTTTTACTTTATCAGACTTCATTGGGATTAACTCAGGAGCTGGGTGAGGCTGAATCCAGTAAGTGCATCACCATGACGAGGGCACCTGAATCGGGCTTGCAAAGTCAGCAACCTACATCCCAGGAGGATATGTTCACCTTCTGCTCAGTGCAAAAGAGTAAAGTTAGTTCAGTTCATTATAAGAGAAATAGAACTGCCCAATTTATTCTGCTACTATTTCAGCAGAAACACCCCTAAGCACTGAAAATGTAGAAATATGAAAAAGTATGCTGAATATTTTAGAAATTTTAAAAGACATTTTTTCTTTGCTAGATTTACATAAGAGAAAAGCATATATAGATCAGTCAGCACCAACACTTAAAGCCATTGCTACGGAATGGACCCCAGTAACAATGACTGTACATCGACAAATGGAGTTTTTATTTTTATTATCAAATTATGCAACCTAAATTATGCATCCGTTCTCAGCTAGCAACACACTTCAAATGATAGATTTTTATAGCTGTCAAGAAAACATGCAAAGAGAAGCCAAATTGGAAATAATCATTGCTTGCTGTTACTTTGTAAGCAGGACAAAAGAAGTAACAGATTGGAGTAATGGATTCTGGTATTTATTTAACCATTAAGGAAAGAAAAAAAACTTACATGTAAAAGAATAAATGTTAGACTCCTTGGGTTTCAATTGGAAAGATTAAAAATTCATCAACTTATTTGCCATTACTTTTCACCATTTATTATCTTTATAAACTACAGAGGAAATCTGAATCTGAATTTTCTCTATATTGTATGATCGGAGATGGGTCAGAATAACATGAAATATCTAAAAATAAGGGCTTCCCTGGTGGCTCAGATGGTGAAGAGTCTGCCTCCAATGCACAAGACCCAGGTTTGATCCCTGGGTCAGGAAGATCCCCTGGAGAAAGAAGCGGCAACCCATTCCAGTATTCTTGCCTGGAAAATCACATGAGCAGAGGAGACTGGTGGGCAACACCCTATGGGGTCGCACAGAGTCGGACACAACTGAGTGACTAACACACACAGTAACACGCATCTTAAAACTGGATTTCCAGATCTGCCCAAATATTAAATTGAGTGCTCTAGTTGGAGTGAGTTTGGAAGTAGAGTCTGGGCTACATTTATTCTGTAAATCAAGAGAATAAAGGCTTTGAAGATCCAAATCAAGAGAAAAAGAAGAGATACAAGATGTCTTTAAAACTTATCTTCAGTATGCTTTTATACAACCAGGGACACAGAGGCAGAGGCAGACAGAAGGAGGGGTGAAGAGAGGAAGAGACACGAGGAGCAAGAGTGGACTAACAAGGAGAAAGAGAGAGAGAAGAAAAAAAACTAACTCAGGGAATGGTATATTTTGAGAAGCACGAGTAACAATATACCCCTTCTTTGATAACCTATTTCAAGCTTGATAAAGCCACAGACATTGACAATAAGGCTAAAATATGGGACATTTAGAAAAATGTTAAAGCACCTATAAACTTTAATTTTGTAGTATATCCTTTTGAAATTGTAGTCAAAAGTAATAAGCAAACTTTGTTTATTTAGTCACCCAGAATATTTTCAGATGCATATATAATAAATGATGGGCAGCTCAGTAGTAAAGAATCTGCCTGCCAATGCGGGAAACACAGATTCAAGCCCTGCGTGCAGAAGATCCTTAGAGAAGGAAATGGCAAGCCACTCCAGTATTCTTGCCTAGAGAATCCCATGGAAAGAGGAACCTGGCAGGCTACAGTCCTTGGGGTCGCAAAACAGTCGGATGAGACTTAGCAACATATAAGAGAGGTAGATAGAGTGTCCAATAAGAATAATTTTATTTAAATTGTTAGTTTAAAAAAATCACCTCCCACTTTGCAACATACCTCATACATCTTCTAGATAATGACCAAATAATCCACACACTCATGGTGGTAGTGGTTTGGTTTCTAAGTTGTGTCTGACTCTTACAACCCCATTGACTGTAGCCTGCCAGGCTCCTCTGTCTATGGGATTCTCTAGGCAAGAATACTGGAGTGGGTTGCCATTTCCTTCTCCAAGCGATCTTCCCAACCCAGGAATCGAACCCTCCTCTCCTATGTTGCGGGCAGATTCTTTACCGATTGAGCCACCTGGGAAGCCTGGACTGTCTTACACACCTAAGAAAAGGAACTAGCCTATGATACATTAAGAGAAGTCATCTCATTGCAAATAAGGAAAGTTTATTTGTTACCCGTGGTGGATTCATGTTGATGTGTGGCAAAACCAATACAATATTGTAAAGTAAAAAAAAAAAAAAAAAGAAAAAAGAAAGAAAGAAAGAAAATGTTTATCCTTGGTGACATTACAGTACCCCCAAAGTGAAACTTCTCATCCAACCAGTGAACACAACCAGTGAGCAACTATCCAATTGAAAGGGAAGACAAAAAAGTTTTTCTGTATCATGGCCATCAGAAGGAAGTGGCAAAAGGGCAGTCTGGAATAAAAGTAAAATAAAAGTCAGTAAATAATAAAAGTAAGTCTCACTTCCTCCCCTCAAAATGATAGAATTCATCCCAAGCACATGTATTGTACACATTCACACAAACCCCAGCAGTACCAGTGGATCTCAACAAAATATCTGTTTCTCTTTGAAAAAAATATCATCATCCCAAGTCAGGCTGGCATACACTTGAGTGGCATACATTTAACTTTAGCCTTGAAAATGTGATCTTGGGGAAAGACTGAAGTAAACAACCATATAGGAAGAACATGCTCTTAACAATGTTTCCCATTCCATATCATGAATTATTTATAAACAATACATATTTTCTGATGAATGTAAATTTTTGCCAAGAACAGAAATCTAGTTCTGTCGAGAGTTGATACCTGTCCCTACCTCACCCCTGCCTGATGCAAATACTGGTCATTTTAGAGAAATGCAGAGGAATAAGTAATTCACATAAGCAGTTAAGACTTGGGATTTATTTGAAGCACTACATTTTATTCTTGGGTTTTTATGTTACTGTCTTTTTTTTTTTTTTCTTGCTACACCTTGAAATTTTCCATTTTAGGAGACACTCAAAACAGCAAGTCAGCAGATGATCTAAAAATGAGATTTGACTCACCTGATATAAAATGTAGTTAATACAGATTCATGTTGAGAAGTACCCATACAATAAGGCCTCCTTTTGCTCTCATTGGCTCCTTCACTCTCTTCCTTTGGTATCAGGGAAGTCAATTCTGCTATCATGTTTTATTATTCCAATTTTTTCAGCCTGCCACATTTTATAGTGTTAATTATAAATCAGCTAGAGATTTATATAGTACACATGGTCTCTTTCTGAAAGGCATTTCCTATCTTCATTCAAATAAGCACGTTGGTATAATCGACATGGTTACCAGCAAATTAATTCTTCACTCCGTTATGGTTACATTTACCCTTCACGCCTTGTTAAAATACTTCCCAACTAGATAAGGGGAATAAAAATAGTTTGATTTGAATACATTTTGCCTTATTTTAAATCCTTTTGATTGAAATACAAAAAAAAATGAAAATAATTGTCAGCATTTAAATCTGGGAAGTTTTAAATACAGAAGCAGTTTCCACAATAAGAAATAAAGCAAGTTTCTAGACCTTAGTTTACAATGTTCTCATCTCCTGGATATAAATAATTATAGCTACAATAAATTTTAGAACAGGTGTTGTATGAACACTGGCAGCATGAAAAGAGAACACTTCTCTTGTTCCTCTGTTGTCCCCGAATTATTCACAAGGTGACTTGGTCCAGCATGAAGGACACTGGACTTGTCACAGGAAATTCCAGCCACTGATCTCAGATGAGCCACCTTCCATTAGGGAATTGCTCAGATAGCTATCCTAAGTCTTAAATTCCATGGATGCAGTGAAGATGATGATATTTATTTTTGCCATCTCACGATGGCTTTGAGGAAGAGCGAATGATTTAATACACTATAAATACTAAAAAGACAGCTGAGCAGCGAAGAACTGATGTTTTTGAACTGTGGTGTTGGAGAAGACTCTTGAGAGTCCCTTGGACTGCAAGGAGACCCAACCAGTCCATCCTAAAGGAGATCAGTCCTGAATATTCATTGGAAGGACTGATGCTGAAGCTAAAACTCCAATACTTTGGCCACCTGAGGCAAAGAACTGACTCATTCAAAAAGTCCCTGATGCTGGGAAAGACTGAAGGCAGGAGGAGAAGGGGACGACAGAGGATGAGATGATTGGATGGCATCACCAATTCAATGGACATCAGTTTGAGTAGGCTCCGGGAGTTGGTGATGGACAGGGAAGCCTGTGCTGCAGTCCATGCGGTCACAAAGAGTCGGACACGAATGGGTGACTGAACTGAACTAAAATACTTCCTGCAAATAAAAAGCGTCTATGTATGTGTCTATGTATGCATGTGTGTGTGTGTGTGTGTGTTTCCTAATGCTTTCAAGAAGCCATTTGCAATTACTGAGACAATCAGTAGGAAGGAAAAAAAAAAAAAACAAGCATTAGCATCATTATCTATCTAACATTTGATTCTAAGAACCAGACCCTCTTTATCTTCCAACAAGAATTTAGAAAAAGAAAGATAAACAGAAGAGAGAAGGAAGAAAGGGAGGGAAGGAGAGAGAGAAAACCTTGTGCATGGAGAAGCTGCTGGTTGACGCAGGAGACAAAACACATACAGGGGCTGCTGGGGAGACCTTTCTTCAGGGAAGGACCAGCGTCTAAGCAGGAATTCATGGGGCAGGAGCAGGCACACGAGGTACTGGAACCAGCAGTCTGGCTGCTGGAGAGTGAGCTTTCCTCCAGCAGGGCAGGGAAGGCCCCTTTAAGAAGTGCTTTGGGAGTATGGTTTGGGTGCACGAGTTGTTTTAGGTGGTGACTCTGGCCAAGCACTTGTACTCGGCATGTAACCACGTCACAGGGGAGTTTATTATCATTATTGGATCCACCTCCCTTCCTGGGGCTTCCCTGATAGCTCAGTTGTTAAAGAATCTGCCTTGGATGCAGGAGACCCTGGTTCGATTCCTGGGTTGGGAAGATCCCCTGGAAAAGAGAATGGCTACCCACTCCAGTATTCTGGCCTAGAGAATTCCATGGACTGTATAGTCCATGGGGTTACAAAGAGTCAGACACAACTGAGCAACTTTCACTCACTCACTCCCTTCCTGAGCACTGATATCTGTTCTTCCAGCCTCCAGATCTAAAAGATGGTTTAGCACAGCAGTTAGGAGCTTGGTTACTGGAGTCATATTGCTTGAGTTCAAATCCAAGCTTCAGCACTTATTAATTTTGCAGCCTTATGTGAGGTTCTTAATATTTGTGTGTGTGTGTTAGTTGGTCAATTATGTTCAACTCTTTGTGACCCCGTGGACTGTAGCCCACCAGGCTCCTCTGTATTGTCCAGGCAAAAATACTGGAGTGGGTTGTCATTCCGTTCTCTAGGGGATCTTCCCAACCCAGGGACTGAGCCCAGGTCTCTGGCATTGCAGGCAGATTCTTTACCATCTGAGCCACCAGAGAAGCCTTATTCATAAAATGGGTATAGTGAATACTTGTAACATAAGGTCATTAAGGGAATTAACTTAATGAACAACTCAGGTCAACTGGGCAGAGGACACAGTCACTAGAAGCTAAAGAGTGTGGTTTGTTTTGATTAGAAAGATTCACAGCAGAGTGTGTGAGACTCACCCCTTTCAAAGTCATCAACTCCCTCTACGAGTCAGCTGAGCAGATGTGGGATCACTGTTATTTCTCCTCCAAGGCCCTCTGCTTACTCATCTGTTGTTTAGTCACTAAGTCATGTCTGACTCTTTTGCAACCCTATGGACTCTAGACTGCCGGGCTCCTCTGTCCATGGGGTTTCCCAGGCAAGCACACAGAAGCGGGTTGTCGTTTCCTTCTCCAGGGGTTCTTCCCCACACCCAGGAATCGAATCTTCGTCTCCTGCATTGGCAAGCAGATTCTTTACCCCTGAGCCGTCTAGGAAGCCCACAGAAACCATTAACTTTTCTTATAATACTAATGAGACAGTGGATAAAATTCCTTCCAGATTGTTTTGATTTCTCAAGACTTGTTTTTAGGAAAACAGCCTATTTATTATTTACAGATAAACAACATATTCACAATGAAATATTTTAAAATTAATACAACACAGAGTATTTATATTTTTATTGCAGATGCTGGAAAATTAGAACAATTTTACCTTTGCAATACCAAGCCAAAAAAAAAAAAATCACAACCAAAAAAATAAAAACTTCACAGACCAAAATGTGTCCTTCATCCTCATTTGTAAGTGATAATAGAAATGCTTGTCTCACAAGGGATCTTACCAGGATTAACTAAGACCATAGGCAGAACAAGCCTGGCATAGAGTGAATATTCACTCACTGGAAAATGTCACTGTAACTATCCCAGAGAAGGACAGCAGCCCATTTCAAGGTCAAGATCCATGGATGCTCAGTTCAATTCTTTTCTTTTGTAGTGTGTGACCTGAAGCAAGATTCTTTGTCTTCCTTTGTGCATCTAAGTTTTTGTTTTTGATGTTCCCATCTGCAGTCCAAGAGTAAATACCTCCCTATGCTGTGTGGGATGAAACCGCTCCATCAGAACTGAAACAAAGCAAACATTTGAAACATGTTAGCTATTATTATCACTGTCGCTGTGATGTTGAGGATGAGAATGATATAAGGGAAGGCAGTGGTATGCAACTGTGTCCAGCTCTCATAAGAAAAACAGCTTGGTCACCCCTTAGGGGACACTCCTAGTGACATTCCAGGACAGTTATTAGCTCACAAGCCAGTGGAGGAGGATTGGGACTCACACCTGGACTGTGAAGCCAGCATGGGGCACAGAAGAGGGACTTCGATTGCATAGCAAAATAAATTGCGAATAATTGTGATTAAAACCTGTGATCTCTCCAGAGGGTTTTTAAGTTACTAAAAATCAAGAGTTATCTCTTCCTATCTTCATAGTGATAAAGTGTATAGAAAATGCCTAGTAAACGGTTGTTAAATGTTTGAGTATTGAAAAGTACCATATTTGTATCTCAGCACCTACTAAGCAGTGATGCCATTTTTTATCTTTTCCAATATTTATGTGTTGAGTGTAATCTCTGTGCCTGGTTCTGATAGGCTCTGGAGAAATAGTTATGAATAAATTAGGTACAATCTTTCCTACTAGGAATTGTAAAATTTGGTTCAAGCAAAGAGAAAGTACACAGAAAACCACCATCTTCATAATACAACCTGTCTCTCTTTCTCTCATTTCACAAATAATTCTCTCAGGTCAAAAATGTAGAATTAGGGTGTCTATAAAAGGAAACATGGCCCAACTCCTGCTAGAGTGGATGTTAGATGCTCTGATACTTTTATGAACTCTCTCTAATGAAAACAATATCCTATAGAAGGACATATATGGACTATACCCACTGGACTTAAATTAAGAGGCACCCATTTATAGTAGACACATAGACATCTAACAGTCCTATGCCAATGGGTCTGTGAATTCTGAATTCAGTGAGAATTGTGAAAACCAGGACAATTACTGAAACACTGAACATTCTGAAGACCATTTTAAGAGCTGGTAGAACAAAGAAAGGAAAAGAAGCAAGGCCATGGAGAGTGAATTAATAACGTCTGAAGAGGAAGCAGGTGGATTTCTCCCATACAAGACCTAGAAGTTTAGAGAGAAATTGAAAGCCTTTCCCAGGAAATAATAGTAATTGATAGTGGCTTTGTAGCAGCTCAGATATTGTGCTCACTTTTTAAAAATAAGAGAAAGAGAGATAATAGATGTCTCAATTAGAGGAAGGATAATATCAGAAATGGAGAAGGAAATGGCAACCCACTCCAGTATTCTTGCCTGGAGAATTCCATGGACAGAGGAGCCTGGCAGGCTATAATAGTCCATGGGGGTCGCAAGAGTCAGACACGACTTAGCGAATAAACCACCAATATCAGAAAAGTACATGTAAATGAAAAGCTCTAATAAGTTTCTTTGATTCTGATAATATATAAATAGGTAAATTTAAAGAAAATAGAGTTGGGAAGCCCCTGCATTGGAGACTTATCACTTTATATATATGAAAACTAAGATTCAGGAATTTGAAATGACCCCAAGGCCCATTGGTGAGTGAGAACAAAACTAGGATTAGGCTCTCAGATCCCAGGGATCCGTGGTCCCTCCTGAAATGCCCAGCCTCTATCCTCTATCCGTCAGAGCTGTGAGCAAAGGGATAAAGGAAACTCCAACCTGGCTATGTTGAAAATGGGTCACGGTGGATCTTAGAGGTGGAGATGATGCCACAGGAAACATCTGCAAAGAGTGGACTTGGAACTATCTAGATGTAGGCTGCTTATTGTTGAACAGGCTTGATGGACAACACAGAAATATTTGTGTGTCCATGTCCATTCACTCAGTGGCTTTACCCATGCCAACTCCATTTGTGGGGAAATACAAGCCAGCATCCTCAGCCCCTAAGATATAAGGGGTTCTCTGCTTCCCTGGCACGGAGAAGGCAAAGGCACCCCACTCCAGTATTCTTGCCTGGAAAATCCCATGGACAGAGGAGCCTGGAAGGCTGCAGTCCATGGGGTTGCTGAGGGTCGGACACAACTAAGCGACTTCACTTTCACTTTTCACTTTCATGCATTGGAGAAGGAAATGGCAACCCACTCCAGTATTCTTGCCTGGAGAATCCCACGGACAGAGGAGCCTGGTGGGCTGCCATCCATGGGGTCTCACAGGGTAGGACATGACCGAAGGGACTTAGCAGCTTAGCAGCTGCTTCCCTGGCTACAGCACTAGGTTGAAGAACAGCAAAGGGGCAAGTGGCCCCAGCTTGGTTAATCAGTCCTTCCTCTTCTCAGCCACGGTGACTGTTTTGAGGGATGAGTGTATAACCCAAGTATGGCTGATTCGAGGTCTCGGGAATTATTCCTTTGTATCCAGAAGGAAACGGCAACCCACTCCAGTATTCTTGCCTGGGGAATCCCATGAACAGAGGAGCCTGGCAGGCTATAGTCCATGGGGTCACAAGAGTTGGACACGACTTAGCAACTAAAGAGAGAGAGAGAGATCCAGGCATGAGATGCTTCATTCCTTTCTAGCCATGGCCCTTAAGCCTTGAGCCTAATAGCTGGAAGTGGTATAGTCTCTACCAGCAGAAGAAGGTAAAACCAAAGAGCAGACTGACCCGAAGATGAGATGTGGCCAAATTCACAGGTGCCACTCACAGGTGCCAGTGAGTCCCGTGATCTAATTGTCCCTGGATGTGCTCTTGCCCTCAACCATTCTATGAGGTAACAAACTTCTCTTTGTATTAGACACATTTTGAGGTTCGTGATTTTATCAGCTTCAGACAATACACCCTGTTAAATATTATTACTAAATAATTAAACAACTTCACTGGCTGCAATAATTATTATACATGTACACAGTGCTCAAGTTTCTTAAACTATTTACCTTGTAGTTATACCATGAACAGCTATGCTTTACTGAACACCATGAAAGTTATTCTCATTATCTACTTTATTCCTCACCAAAAAATGTTCAAATGGGGCATGCTTTTTCTTCTAATATTCAGATAAAGCTGGATATTACAGACTATAAGGGACTTATTTCTTTCACCCATGGTTCTTACAAAGATCTATATCCTAACACAAAGGTTTCCTTTAAGTCCACATAGCTGTATGGAAGGTTACAGAGTAAGAAGTTTAGTCTCTATGCTAAAAGTTAAGGACAGGTATTAAAACAATTTTTGATACTATATGGACATGATATGATTTGATCATGTTGGCATTTAAATTAAATACTATTTTTAATTAGTGTCATAACTCTCTCATTATGTGTTCATGCCTCCAAGTCTTTAAGTGCCTCATAGAATATGTAGTCCAGGCAATTTGGTTTAGAAATGAGAGACTGGGGACCCAGAAACATTGAGTTCTTCCAAGGTTAAATGGGAAACTGTCACCGTGGGGGATAGGAGTCCTGAATTCGATCCATGAACATGTAATATCTATTTCTGTTGGCAAGTGAGGGCTCTTTCCTGCACCACTTGATTAATACTTCTTGGCCTAATCATCTTTGGTCAATTTATTTTAAATAATAGAATGTATTTGTATACATCTCTTTTGTCTTCAATGAAAATTCTTACATTATGAAAGTTATATCCCTATCATTAATTTTCATTAACACGTTTGATTAAGCTACAACCTTAGAGAAGTTTGTCTCTGTTGGAACCTTTCATCAGGGGGTTTAATATTCTTTCAACAAAGCAAAGAGCTAACAGAACAATCCTGGCTATTAAAAAAAAAAAAAATCTTCAAAACATGTACTGTTTCAGCTTAATGGTTGCAAATAGTAGTTTGTTATGGAATTTTAATGGTTCGATTATAACAGCCATTTCTAAAATGAATCACAGTTATTACCATGTAAGGTAGGGCATAAATTGTAGATTGTAACTGCTCACAGACTTTTGTAAAACAACGATATGTCTACATCAAATCTGGAGCAGGCTGTTGACATAATAAACTGAAGGAAGGTTTATCGCAAACCTAAAACAAAAGATGAGATGGAAGAGAAAGACTGCTATAATGATAAAGATCTTGCATTTGCTCAAAGTGAGATTTAAACTGAAATTAAAATGAAGGAGCAAAAAAGTAATTTTCACCTCTAGACTCATAATCTTTACTGTATCTTTTCTTGGGTCTCTGAAGATTTTGATGTAGAAAGGATGTTTAAGATTGTTTAGGCTAATGGGTTTTAAATATGTTTTTAGCTATGGAGCTCTCAGTCACAAAGTGTCTATAGCCTCAATATAAAAATATAGTAAAAGTATATTTTTATCTGGCTGAATCAAGAGTGAAGTTTTTGGGACTTTTGTCCCTCAATTCAGTTTCCCTTTACCCATCTCTTCCTCTCAATTGACGTGCCCAAGTCCCCAGCAACATGCAAAGGAAAATCCTCCACTCCATTCTGCTCATTCGGTTACACAATTAAATGCACTGAAGCCAAAAAACGAATATAAATTCCCCAACATCTCAAACCTAATTAGTGGGAAATCAGGGACAGGGAGACAGCTTCCCTGCACTGCTGTACAGAGAATATTCTCTTATGTTGCCTATTATTCAAGGCTTTTCAGATTTTTCCTCCTGTCTCAATATTCTCCTTACACTTGAAGCTTCTTGTCTCTTAATGAATGGTTGGAAGCCTAAAGAAACAAACTGTAGATATACTTGGAATTCGCCAGAAAATATAATTATAATTAGAAAATAATTTGAAAAAAAAAAAGGATAAAGGAACATCAACCTTTGTTTTTTACCAAAACCCATGAAAGTCAAGGGAATTTAACATCTAAAATTGAAATGGCAAGATGGTTTTTGTAAGCCAACATGTTATAAAGTGAGTAACCTTCACTCAGTTCAAATTTGGGGCTTACATGTCTATTCCAAAAAGAGTGCCTGCTTTTTTCTTTTTTTAAGTCAGGTTTATTCAATTCACTGCCTTCCTGTGAGTCAGTAAGACTTCTGCTGAGACACCGCCTTACACAAACCGTTCTGTGCCTCATTTTCCCCCACGGCCTCTGTTTACTCTCCCAGCCTTCCTGTGCCTGCTATTCACGTGTGTCTTTTGATAGTGGCATCAGGGCTTCCTTTCACTTTATTCTCCTTTGCTTGACATCAAGGTTCTCTCTCTCTCTTCTGTTACAATTATGAAAAACACATCAACTAGTGAAAATGATACTAAAAATAAATTTGAAAGAACTTCTCTTGTATCTTCTGTTTTCTTGCCTATTTGTTTTTGCTTTCTTTTCATTTTTGTTGAAATACAGTTGAGTTACTGTTTTTAGCTTCGTTTCTTATGTAGGTCATTACAGAGTTTTAAGTAGAGTTCCCTGTGTTATATGGGCTCCCCAGGTGCCGTAGTGGTAAAGAATCCACCTAGCAATGCAGGAGATGCAGGAAACATAGGTTCCACCCTTGGGTTGGAAAGACCCCCTGGAGGAGGCAATGGCATCCCACTCCAGTATTCCCACCTGGGAATTCCCATGGACAGAGGAGCCTGGTGGGCTACAGTCCATGGGGTCGCGAAGAGTCGGACACAACTGAGCACCCACAGGTTCCACATCGGACTATACATTAGGTCCCTCCTTGTTATCTATTTTATATGTAGATTTTATATCTCAGTCCCAATCTCCTAGTTTATCCCTGCCTCCCTTTCCTCCCTGGAAACCATAAGACTATTTTCTATATCTGTGATTCTATTCCCGTTTTGTAAATCAGTTCATCTATACCATTATTTTTAGATTCCACACATAAGCTATGTCATGCGATATTTGTCCTTCTCTCTCTGACTTACGTCACTCAGCATGACCATCTCTAGGTCCATCCATCTTGCTGCAACTGCCTTTGAGAAGGAGGACGATGATCCAAAGACTTCCCAGTCCACAGGTCTTTACAAACGCTGCTGTCTTTAAAAGAAGATAGTGAGAGTGGCCGCAACTTGGAGATCTCTGTTGCCTCCAGAGTGTGTCCTGACTTCTGATCACTGTTCCTTCAAACAATAGCCTGTCTTACTTGAGAAGCTGGTCCTCTGCCCCAGCCAGGTTCTTTCTCTGTGCTCCAGGCAGTTCTCCATACAATATTCCCTGTGATGTGTTCACTTATTCTTGATCAGAGACCTTTGGATTCCAGGGTGATGGGATCCCAAATAAAGAAGTTTTCTCTCATTTATTATCTGCTTCTGTATTTGGCCTCAGCCTTAGAGGACAAAAATTCCAGTTACTCTCTAGTATATTTCAGTGCATATCTGGTAAGGAAAATCCTGAGTCAGCCTTCCCTACCCACTTCTTTCCTTCTGCACTCAGCCTCTCTCTTAGTATTTCATTCTCACCTTTGTCTTTCTCAAAGAGGTCCTCTCTGACCACTCAAGTTAAAAGATAATTTTTTTCTGCTGTTTTTCTAATTTAGCATCCTACCTTTTCTCTATGCTTGCAACACTTCTTGACATTTATAATTATTTTACAAATTTTCTTGCTAGCTTATTCATTGCCTTTATCCTTTAAAAATTGCAAGCCTCATGGGGCCTGGGACCACATGTGTCTGCTTACTCGTTATTTTACCCCCAGTGTGTAGAGTATTATCAGTGCTTCCCAGGTGGCACTAGTGGTAAAGAACCTGCCTGCCAGTGCCGGAGCTGTAAGAGACACAGGTTCGATCCCTGGTCAAGAAGATCCCACGGAGGAGGGCGTGGCAGCCCACTCCAGTATTCCTGCCTGGAGAATCCCATAGGCAGAGGAGCCTGGTGGGCAACAATCCATAGGGTCACACAAAGTAGGACACAACTGAAGTGACTTAGTATGCAAGCACATAGAGTGTTATACTCACCAGACAAGATACAAGGGTATCCTGACTGAGTGAGTGAATGCAACCTGAACCACTTCTTACTCCCTTTTCTGAAACCTCCTGCATTTCAGCAACTAGTTTGGTTTTTTGTTTGGTTGGTTGGTTGGTTTTGGCCACATTGAGCATCACAGGGGATCTTAGTTCCCCAACCAAGAACGGAGCCCAGGCTCCCTACAATGGAAGGTCGAAGTCTTAACCACTGGTTTGCCAGGAAAGTCCCTCAGTGTAATTACTACCTACATCTTGCTTTTCTTGCCTGGGCTGTTATCACCACCTGGCGTTCTTTTAAGTGGTTACCAAGCCCTGGGGTGAATGCCTAATGTCCCTGTAGCTCTTCTCTTAGCCTGAGCACAAAGCTCTTATTCTGAAAGGTGACACTCTGTTTAAAATGCAGTTACCATCTACCTAGGATCCTCTCTCCCTAGCATGGTCAAGCTCTATTGGTTCTTTATGGCCTCCTCTGTTACCATGGAGATAGATGGATTTTTTTTTTAATGCTATTACTGTCGAGGGCCAAGGAATATACAAACAGAAGAGGTGGGAATTAACTTGGACCCTCTTTGTGCAATTAGCATCTAATGAATCCTTCCTCACAATAGATTGGCTTCAACCCCATTAGTCCAGAGTCATAGCTGCTCAGACTTCATGTAATAAGATGTCGACTGATAACTCACAGCAGGGACTGTGAAAAGGGCTGCTGGGGAGAAAATGTTTACTGAATAAACAGTCTGGTCACCAGGGAGAGAATGACTCATTTGCGTCTCCTGTTTTAATGTGTGAAAATGTTTTTCCTCTTGAAAAGGACTGCATTAAGGAGCTTGGAGGCATTTTGCCAGACTCATTTGTACAGTGGATTAGGATCTGAATAAGATTATAGAATTTCATGTCGAGCATGAAGGGGAGCAGGGGTGTTTTGCGCAGTTTCTCTTCACTTTTGCAACCTTGTTACAAGACTTAGTATAAAAAAAAAAAAAAAAAAAAACCTTCAGTAGGGTAAAGTCTATAAAGGCCTTCCCTTTGACAAAAGAGGCTCAGAGAGGACAAGGGGAGACCAAGGTCATGAAGCTAACACATGGCTGAATGAACCTAAATGTCGGATGTCCTCATTCCTGATATCCATTCCCGTGGGATACTGCACCTTCCCCCATACCTCACAGGCTCTTAGATGAAGAGAATTATAGACTATACACCTTCTTCACTGAAGATGAAAGGAAAATGCAAGACCTTTCAACAGAAAGTAGAAATAACAAAGCCCATGGCCAGGAAATAATATTAAATCAGATCACTCGCTATCCTCATTAAAAGAAAAATAGATCTTCCTATTCTCCATGGTTTTTCTTTCCTCAAAATGTCATCCAAGTTTAAGACCATGACTTAAGAGATGGTGCTTATTCCATTAAATTGTGCTGCTCTGAACATAGACTTCATGGGATGTGGTGGAAATCTTTTATATCCCATCACAGTCTCTTGGGTTTCCCTGGTGGCTCAATCGGTAAAGAATCTACCTGCAATGTGAGAGACCTGGGTTCCATCCCAGGGTTGGGAAGACCCCCCTGGAGGACGGCGTGGCAGCCCTCTCCAGTATTCTTGCTTCCCTGTTAGCTCAGCTGGTCAAGAATCCACCTGCAATTCAGGAGACCCCAGTTCGATTCCTGGGTCAGGAAGATCTGCTGGAGAAGGGATAGGCTACCCACTCCAATATTCTTGGGCTTCCCTTGTGGCTCAGCTGGTAAAGACTCTGCCTGCAATGTGGGAGACCTGGATCCAATCCCTGGGTTGCAAAGATCCCCCAGAGAAGGGAAAGGCTACCCACACCGGTATTCTGGCCTGGAGAATTCCACGGACTATATCCAATGGGTCACAGAGAGTCGCACAGGACTGAGCAACTTCCACTTTCACAATCTCTTGACTCTTTTTTGATCTAGTCATTATGGTATCGACCAGATGTACATAAGTGAAGTTCAACAATCCTGGTGTCTGATATACCAGGTGGATCTTGCTCTGTATCTCCATCTGTATCCTCATCCTTACCCATCCCAACACTCTGGTTCACTCAAATAAAAAATAGGAAAAATGACTGGCATCTGTGTCTTCCTTCCAGATGCTTCAGTGTGGAGTGATGCGATTTTCATAAAATCTGCTTCAGTTTGGAAAGTTTTGAGGGTTTGAAAAGTCACAGGATGGACATGGAATGTAAAATAGAGATTAGACCCTAAATGATTAGGGGAGAAGATTCCAGGCAAAATGATGAGCAAAAACCACTCGGTAAGAGCAGTAGTGGGAACAGTACATAACTGAGTCCCAGTGAATAAGCAGGAGCTGTGGAAAGAAAGAGCTTCCCCAGGGACTCAGCAGTGAAGAATCCACCTGCGATGCAGGAGACATAGGAGATGAGGGCTTGATCTCTGGGTCAGGAAGATCCCTTGGAGGAGAGAATGGCAATCCACTCCAGTATTCTTTCTTGGAGAAGCCCACAGACAGAGGAGCCTAGTGGCTTATAGTCCTTGGGGTTGCAAAGAGTCGAGCATGACTAAAGCGAATTAGCACGCACTCATAGACCTCCCTGGTGGTTCAGACGGTAAAGCGTCTGTCTACAATGCGGGAGAGCTGGGTTCGAGCCCTGGGTTGGGAAGATCCCTGGAGAAGGAAATGGCAATCCACTCCAGTACTGTTGCCTGAAAAATCCCATGGACAGAGGAGCCTGGTAGGCTACAGTTTATGGGGTCGCAAAGAGTTGGACATGACCGAGCGACTTCACTTCAGGTGGAAAGTCTGGAAAGATGAATTGGGCTAGGTTAAGAAGAGTCTAATGGGCCATTGTGAATATTTTGCGCCTGCTCTTATATTGATTTGGGTCTCTAGAAGGCTGTCAGTTGGGAGGAGAGTGTGATGCAGTTGAATTCACACTTTATAAGTCTCCATAAACAGATATGGTGATTTTATCACAAACACTTTTTTTTTTTTTTGGCTGGGCTGAATCTTCTTTGCAGCATGTGGGCTCTTTGTTGCAGCCTGCAGGCTTCTCTGGTTGGGTTATGTGGGTTTATTTGCCCCTTGGCATATGGGAATCTTAGTTCCCTGACCAAGGATCCAACTCAGGTTCCCCTGCATTGGAAGGCAATTTCTTTGCCATTGGACCACCAGGCAAGTCCTTAAACATTTTTTTACCTCTGATTTTTCTATTCAACTATTCATTTATATGCAAGACAACATGCTATAACATCAAATACCTCTAAGATATTTTCAGTGCAGCCAAAAATGAAAGTTACACAAAAGCCAGGCATCAGCCAGTTCTTTGGAAAGACATCATCGTCCCTGCTGAGCATAGTTGAAGACACTAGCTTTAGGGTTTACTAGACCAAAAGGGTGAGTTCTGGCAAGAGCAATCCCTTTCATTTTTCTGAACTTCAGTTTCCTCCTGTTGAGTAAAGGTCATAACATGCATGCCAGAAACCCATGGAAAGGTTATGATGAGATACGTTATAAAGTTAGATGCTCAGCACATGTCAAATCCCTCTCTGCTTTCATTTTTCTTGTCTTCTCTGTGTCTGAATAATGTTAAACAAAAGACATGTAGCTTCAGAAATGCTAATTGGATAGGAAAAGTTATCTTTATATTTAATACCACCCTAAACTTCAGATATTAGTACACAAATGTCTAGTACATAAATTCCTAGCAGACTTATCCATTTAGATGTTTCTCGTACTGAAATTAAGTACACCCCAAACTGCCAAAGCATACTCCACTCAGATGTCCCCAGTCTCTGTCTGTAACTGTACTATTTACACAAACACTCAAGGAAAACATTGAAACTTCCTTCCTCAGTTTCATTCACCCTCTAACATGTCATTCTTACTGCGTGACTTTGTAGTATATTATCTCTCTTGCCTCTAAGACAGTGACTCCCAGGTACCTCCCACTTTCAGCCCATGGTCTGGCATAGAGTTGGTGCATTCAGGTGTCTGTTAAATAAACGAGCCTATGGTTTTTCACAGATTAGTAGAAAAGTACCTGTATATTAACCACAAAGGAAATAAACTAGTGTTTGTCACTAGCCTCCAAGGAGAGAAAGACAGAGAGATAGAGACACATTCGAAACAAAAAGGCTTAAAAGAAACCATCTATTTCACTCAAGGGTGATGTTTACAACAAAAATCATAAAATGGGTAATGTCCCCTTACATCTCCAGTGAATGATTTGAACAGAGATAACTGCAAAGACAGTGTGTTTTTTCTCCCAATAGAGCTCATGTAGAGATTTTAATGAATTCTTTAATTCCAATAATTCAACCTTAAAACAGATTTAGTCACTTTTCCCTGAACAGCACAATTAGTGCACAGGAAGTATATTTCCCTGGATGTTACTAGCATTTTTAATGTACTAAAACTGGAGAACAGAATTGAGCAATTTGGAATGCTCTAGGATTCCAGAGAACTGAGAACACTTTTCCCGGAATGTATAAAGATATTTTTATTAATTTTACATCAAATTATTGAAGAATGTTTGACATGTATAAAACTACATGCATGTAATGCATATGGCTTGATGAGATCCACAAAGCCATCTCCACAATCTGCCATAAACCTATCCATCACCTCCAAGAGTTTCCTTCCACCCTCTTCATCTATTATTATCATGTGTGTGTGTGTGATAGACCAACTGAGATCCACACTATTAGCAAATCTCTAAGTGTGCAATACATTATTAGTAACTAGAGGCACTGCTGGGGACTTCCCTGGTGGCTCAGATGGTAAAGCATCTGCCTGCAATATGGGAGACTCGGGTTGGATCCCTGGGTCAGGAAGATCCCCTGGAGAAGGGAATGGCAACCCGCTCCAATACTCTTGCCTGGAAAATTCCACGGACAGAGGAGCCTGGTAGGCTATAGTCCATGGGGTCGCAAAGAGTTGGACACAACTGAGTGACTTCACTTTCACTTTTCACAGGCACTGTACTGTACAATAGATTTCTAGGACTTATTCACCTCACATAAATGAATCTTTATACCCTTTGACTAATATCTCTCCATTTCCCTTCTTCCACCAGTCCCTGGAAACTATCATTCTATGTTCTGCCTCTGTGAATTTGACTATTATAAATTCCTTATATAAGTGGTATCACCTATGTTTGTTCTTCTATGCATGATTCAGCATAATAATCTCCAGGTTCATCCATGTCCTCACAAACGGCATTTTTGTCTTCATAGAGGCTGAACCCTATCCTGTTGCATGTGTACACTTTTCTTTCTTTCCTTTCATTCTTTGATGGACACCTAGGTTGTTTCCATGACTTGGGTACTGTGAATAATGTTGTGATGAACTTGGGTGATGTTTCGTTGAGATTGAACAACATTAACCAAGGGAAGAAAATAGAGAGAACAAACTCAAAGTTAATCAGAAATGAAAGAGGAGACCTTAAAACCAATGCCACAGAATGATTTTTTAAAGTCATAAGGGACAATTATCAAAAATTATATATCAACAAATTGGACAACCTAGATGAATAGGATAAATTCCTAGAAGCACACAACCTACCAACTGTGAATCAAGAAGAACTAGAAAGACTGATTGGACCAATTACGTGAGATCCATACTCAAAGATCTCTTAACAAACAAAAACTCAGAATCAGATGGCTTCATGGGCTTTATACCAAGCATTTATTGAAGAATTATGCTTCTTAAACTCATCTTAAACTCTTCCAAGAAAAGGAAGAGAGGACATTTAAAAATCAATAATGCCAGTAGCACCCTGATACCAAAACCAGACAAAGACTCCACAACAAAATAAAACGCAGGCTGAGAGTCCTGGTGGACATGGATGAAAAGATGTCTCAGAAAAATATTAGTAAACCAAATTCAAAAGAAGAGTTTAAGGATCATATACCATTTCAAGTGGAATTTATCCCTTGGATATAGGAATGGTTGAACATATGAAAATTAATTGATGAAAATCAATGGGATAAAAGCTTCCATCATGCTTGTATTGTAGTTCAGTGTGAATGTTCCAGGCTAGGAGAGTCTCCTGGTGATTTTCCTTCAGCAAAGACCTTAGTCTCCTTTACCTTATGGATTCTCCAACCTTAAGATTCCCAGAGTCCTCTTCACGCAGCTTGTGGATAGGAAGAGAGAGCAGAAAATCAATGTGGGAGGGTATAATGAGGCCAACCTGAAAATGTATCTCTGTTGCCCACAATTCTCCCGGTAGGCTTGTCACATGACCCATCACATGGCCTTACCTAACTGCCAAGGAGGCTGGGAAATGTAGTCCAGCTCTGTGTCTGTGTGTAAGGGCAACATTTTGGTGAACAATCTTCCCATCTTCCTGGCAAGGGCAATGACTCTGAGCATGATGATGATAATTAAGAATCCCCCTTAACAAAACCAGAGCAAATAGGGGTAATAAAGTCACCAGGGGAAGCAATGAAAGAGTCCATAGACACAGAGCTCCGTGTCCTCAGTAGGAAGGGTGTGTGTGGTGTGTTAGAGTGTAGTATTTAGTAGCAGAACAAAGGTGATAGAATTAATGCTATGCAGGGGCAGATATTTTTGCGATTAAGAGAATTGGGGAACACCTACTCTGCCCTTGGAAAGTGCCTTCAAATTTGTGAGAGGCCAGATTTTCCAGGAACTGAAGACCTCAGGCTCTCTGATTCTGATGCCTGAGTGCAGGCATGAGTGAAGTATCCGTAAGGTGTGGTGGGCTGCTTTGGTCCTCGGGGTTTTGTAAAGTCTCGGAATGATCTAGAGTGAGGTCAGTTTAGCAGTAGGAGCAGGGGCCTGATCTCCTGAATAGGAGAGGATAAAAGAACTGATTTCCTCAAGAATGTCCAAACCATGTAGCCATAAAACAGTTTTTTATATTCCCCTGAGAGCACTGGGGCCAGAATAGATTATCCCAGTCTAAGGCAAGCACAAACTAAGATATGGGTGTGAAATGAAGTATAGAAACCAAAAAAAATTTTAATTTCATATAAACAGCATTTTCTTTAGTATCCCAAATGTTTCTTGGAGCATACAGGTACTTAAAAAAAATCTAGGTATATGTGTGCATGTGTACATAATATATACATATATATATATGTATGTGTGCAGTGTGTGTATATTCTTATTTATCAATATCAATTATTATTTATCATATATATATACACTCGATAACCAATAAGAATCTACTGTATAGTACAAGGAACTCTGCTCAGTACACTGCAAAATAACCTAAAAGGGAAAATCATTTGGAAAAGAATAGATATATGCATATATAGGGATATGTAATAGATACATGCATTTTTATAACTGAAAACCGTGGGATTCTCCAGGTAAGAATACTGAAGTGGGTTGCCAGGTTGTCCTCCAGGGGGTCTTCCCCACCCAGAGACCAAACTCACATGTCTTGCATCTCCTGCACTAGCAGGTGGATTCTTTAACACTGGGCCACCTAAAACCAGCACAAAGTCCCCTGATGGCAGAAACCAAGAAATAAAAAGTGAAGAAGCTTAAAGAAAGGAATCCATTTTATTTGGTGTTGTATAGCTTGTTGTTTCTTAAAGCGAATAAAAGTTTGTTTCAAATTAAAAGCACCACCTCTCTACAACTATCTTTGTAGCTTTAATTACAGGGTTTGTGACCCAGTGGAGCCTGGAGGACATCTGTGGAAAGTGATTCTGGGCAGACACTGTGGGATTTCACAGCTCCCTTTGGGTTATGACTCGGCCTCTTTCATAAATAGAGTCTATTAGACACCTTCTCTGAGAGCTGAATTATAGTGATGCAGTTTTTAAACTCACAAAACATTTGCTGGCAGAAATTAACCCAAGGGGTCTAAATTATATCCATTTCTTGATGGATCACTAATATTCCTTTTTAAAAATTTCTTATTGGGGTTTAAAAATAGTCCCTTCTTGGTCTTTCACATCATCTCATTTTAGCCACTTTCTCCACAGGGTGACTCCCTTATAATAAAGGTATTGGATAAGACCCATTAACCATTGAATTGAGCGACTGGACTTCTGGGTGCTTGAACACATATATAACAGCAGAATAAAGAGAAAATACTAGAGGGAGAATGAATTATTCTGAGTGTGCAGAGAGACAAAAGGGCCTCTGCTGGTCAGGAAACTAACCCTGAGGAAGATGACCCAATGGGAAGATTTGGAGACTTACAAGTATAGGGCTTCTCATGCCATTAGTCGTGGTCAGTAGAAAAACAAGCCAAGATCGTGTACAATTTGAATTCATTTAGATATGCTCTAAATATGTATCTATATGTAACATAAAATTCATAGCAGATTCTGGCTATATTTCTCTGTATTGACTGATACATACTCAGAATTTATTTTATTTATTTTTATTTTTTTTTTACTATGGAAGGAAATAATTGAGGGAAACTAAAGCAATTAATGTTCTTTCCTTTCCTAGTGGTTAAAGTGGTATCGGTTTTTTTCCCCCCATTCTTTCCTTCTTTCATCCAAAATCTTCAAAACTTTATTCTCTGCTGCAAGGCAGTAAGTTTATTCATCGCTCCATCACACAGGGTCACTAGTGGAGAAAAAAGGGGTGGACAATCCTTCACTTAACAAAGATCAGTTGCTCAGTTCTGGTTGCTAAACTTTGAGAAAGCCATAGGTCAGTTTCAGGAAGTAGGGATACTGTTCAAAGCCTCAGATGCTGGGATGTTTTTCCATTTGTTTGTTGTTTTGAAATCAGTCCTATTTGATCAGGGATCATATCCCAGTTTTGCCACTGGATTTTCCTTGTAATTGAGGCAAATTCTAGCTGCTTCTCAGATTCCACATGAGTAAAATGGGACTGTTTTATATTTTTATAAAAGTACAAGCATTATGTGCATTAACATTCATAAAGCGCTCAGTTCAATTCAGTTCAATCGCTCAGTCGTGTCCGACTCTTTGCAACCCCATGAATCGCAGCACGCCAGACCTCCCTGTCGAGCACCAACTCCCGGAATTCACTCAGACTCACGTCCATCGAGTCAGTGATGCCATCCAGCCATCTCATCCTCTGTCGTCCCCTTCTCCTCCTGCCCCCAATCCCTCCCAGCATCAGAGTCTTTCCCAATGAGTCAACTCTTCGCATGAGGTGGCCAAAGCACTCAAGTATATAACAAACACTGTAGGTGTGCTTTATTTTATGATCACATCTGAAGCTGAACTGTGAGTGCATATTCTCTCAGTAAATGCCAGGTCTCACTTTCCTTAAAACAAAAGTGAGAAGCGTGTCTTGGGAGAGGTCATGTGACTTGCCCAGGAAGTCCTATTGGTTACAGTTAGGTAAGAGGAGTAAGACTCAGAAAAGCCCTGTGACTTCTCTGAGGAGGGATTCAGCAGTCAATTCCAGAATCTGAGCGAGACCTAGAGTCTCTAGTTCCCTAGTCCAAGGAGTCCTCTCTCTGAACTAGAAATCATTCACTCTGAAAATATTTTCTTAATCTTTAACGCGCATAATTCACATGGGCTACCAAAAGCAATAACTGATTGATTTCCTTAAAAGTAATTCACTCAGGACTTTTTCAGTTAGAGTGGCTATAGGGGAAAAGGAATCTCAGAACAGAATTATGTGACCCAGATGCCTGAAAGCAGAACTTTCAACTTGCAGCTGCAGGGTGAGCACAGGTTAACTGGTAATTTTTTCTCCACTCTTGACGTCTGTCTCTTCTCTCGGGCAAATGCTCTGCAGAGCTCACCAGCTGGTTTTTCAGCTGGGGTGTGCTACGACTCCGGTGGTATGGCTCAGCAGAGGAAAATAAATAAATGAGGCAGTAAACAAGATACAACCTGTCCATCTTTTCTCCAAGAACCCCATCATCAGTGGTTGCTAACTGTAGGATTCCCACCTATAATTGAGCTTCATGCTGTGGCATTCTCCCACCATGTGGTGATGTGAAATAGTTAAGTAAACTGACGGGAACATCTCATTTGTATCCTCTACCGGTGTTACGGCTGGTTTTCTTAATATGTTAGGGAAATTGCCCATACTACACCTGTCACAGGTGAAAAATCTGCATAGACATGCATAATTCATGAATCTCCTATCCCAACGAGAGAATTGTGAGGACTTGTTATGGCTCGAATGCCAGTTTTTATGGTGACATCTCAGATATAATTGAAGAGTCTGGAAAAGGCAACTGTCAGAAGAAGCTTTTCTGTTTTCTCAGTATTCCAGACTGCTTGCCATTGGCCAGGGTAACTAATGGTTCCAGATTTCATTTTCCCGACCCCCGGCATTTCAGTAGAGCAGGTGCAGCCCTGATTTAAGCAGACTGGATGGGAAGCAACCTGGATTCATGGTAAAGCTTGATGGGAGTGGAAGCCGAATGGGAAGTCATTGATAGAATATGAGTAATTTGTAAGCACAAGAATATAACATTTTATATTTGCATATTTTCCATTGTCCCGCACTGCTTCTCTAGAGGGGAGATTGGTTAAGTCACAAAATCACCTTTACTTATGATGTTCTTGATGTTTGAAATGGTACCTTACTCCTCTCTGTACATAGATAAATTGGACCCCTTTTTCTTTATTGAGTATGTTAATTTCATTAGCTAAAAAAATAATGTGTGACATGTAAGAATTTCCCAGAATCTGGATTTTGTTCACATGTTACATTATGATTATATTTAGTTAAAATGTTTGACAAAAATATCATAAGGATAATTTATGTGTCAATGGCTCCTACCCAGAGGGTGATGATGTCTGATGGCTTCATTTTTCTTACAATAGTGACAGAAGCACATCAGTGTTTGCATTTGGAAGGGGGCCCAGCAAGAGCTGGGGAAGAGGAATTACAAAAGGGTATGAAGAATATTTTGTGAGTGACAAGTATGTTCACTATCTTGCTTGCGGTGATGGTCTCATTGGTACTGCTGTTGTTCTTTAGTTGCTAAGTCATGTCTGACTCTTTGTGACCTCATGGACTGTAGCCAACCATGCTCTTCTGTCCATGGGATTTTTCCAGGAAGGTTATTGGAATGGGTTGCCATATCCTCCTCCAAGGGATCTTCCCAACCCAGGGATCTAACCAGTATCTCCAAGTCTCCTGCATTGCAGGGGGATTCTTTTACCACTGAGCCACCAGGGAAGCCACAAATAACAAAACTTACTGAATTGTGCAATTTAAATATGTGCAGTTTTTTCCATCAACTATGTGTCAAAAAACCAGTTCTAAAATCGTGTGAGAGAATCAATATCTCTTGATCAAATATATGTTTTCAAATATTCAACAAAATTACATTTCAACAAAAGAAAGTCCTGCCCAATAGGATTTCTCATAGATCACTATTAGATGACATATTCTGATACCCCAGTCCTTCCTAAATCTAGCATGCATCGGAACCCTTCATTTCTTAAGAACTGATCATCTTTCCTAGAACAACCATTTCCCAGTATATAATGTTTCAAGGATGGATGTAAACCAGTCTCTGAACACACTTATTGGACACAATGTTAGAACATGGGTTTCACCTGGAGTAAGCCTAATCCATGTTAACACCTCATTTATGAAGCATATACGTATAATTGGGCTTCCCAGGTGGCTCAGTGGTAAAGAACTTGCCTACCAGTGCAAGAGACATGGGTTCAATCCCTGGGTCAGGAAGACCCCTGGAGAAGAAAGTGGCACCCCAATCCAGTATTCTTGCCTGGGAAACCTCAGGGACAGAGGAGCCTGGCGGGCTATAGTCCATGGCATAGAAAAGACTCAAACATGACTTTGCAACTAAACAAACAGCCATACATATAATCAATAAATAGTGAACAAAACTAAATTGATGATATTATAGTTATGCATAGAGTATCTGCAAACACTTCTCTTGAGAAGCAAATTGGTTATTCACAGCTATGCTACAAACCACCTGAAGATTTAGTGGCTTAAAGCACCAGGACATGGAACAACAGACTGGTCCAAATTGGGAAAGGAGTACATCAAGGCTGTATAGTGTCATCCTGCTTATTTAACCTATATGCAGAGTACATCATGTAAAATGCCAGGCTGGATGAAGCACAAGCTGGAATCAAGATTGCCAGGAGAAATATCAATAACCTTATATATGAAGATGACACCACTCTTATGGCAGGAAGCAAAGAGGAACTAAAGAACCTCAATGAAAGTGAAAGAGGAGTGTGAAAAAGCTGGCTTAAACCTCAACATTCAAAAAGCTAAGATCATAGAATCAGGTCCCATTACTTCATGGTAAATAGGTGGGGAAACAATGGAAACAGTGACAGACTTTATTTTCTTTGGCTTCAAAATCACTGCAGATGGTGATTGCAGCCATGAAATTAAAAGACACTTGGTCCTTGAAAGAAAAGTTATGATCCACCTAGACAGCATATTAAAACGCAGAGACATTACTTTGCTGACAAAGGTCCATCTAGTCAAAGCTGTGGTTTTTCCAGTAGTCATGTCTGGAGGTCAGAGTTGGACCATAAAGAAAGCTGAGTGCTGAAGAAATGACGCTTTTGAACTGTGGTGTTGGAGAAGACTCTTGATAGTTCCTTGGACTGCAAAGAGATCCTACGAGTCCGTCCTAAAGGAGATCAGTCCTGAATATTCATGGAAGGACTGATGTTGAAGCTGAAACTCTAATACTTTGGCCACCTGATGGGAAGAGCTGACTCATTGGAAAAGACCCTGATGCTGGGAAAGATTGAAGGCGGGAGGAGAAGGGGATGACAGAGGATGAGATGGTTGGATGGCATCACCGACTCGATGCACATGAGTTTGAGTGGACTCTGGGAGTTGGTGATGGACAGGGAGACCTGGTGTGTTGTAGTCCCTGGGGTCACAAAAGTCAGACGTGACTGAGCAACTGAACTGAACTGAAATGACTAATTAGATTGCCTACATATCTGCAAATTAGGCAAAATTTGGTGGAAGAAACTCATCTTGCTCTACAAGACGTCAGTTCTGGCAACACTGGTAGACGAGGACTCCATTTTCAAGATGGTGCACACACTAAACTGGGCAATTTGGTGCTGGCTGTCTCCTAGGAGCCCAGTTGAGAATGTGGCATGGCGCATTGTTTTCTTCCCATGCAGGGCCTGGGAAGGGCTTCTAGAGATTACTTCCAGCATGGTAGCTGAGTTTTAAAACAACAGTCTCCACAAAACCTAGGGAAATGTATAAGGCTTATTTCGGCCTACCTTTGGACATTCTATAAGGTTCTTTTGGACATACTGTCAGTTACAAGTGTCTAACCAGTTTTAAATGTGGGGGATATCACCTTAACATATGGCTAGGCAGCAATAAGCTGTAAAAGAACCTGTAAGAGGGATCGATTCCAGTTTATTCTTTGGAAAGGACAATCAGCTACAATAGGGTTCATTTATTTGAGATGCACTTCCTGTTTTAAAACTTAGCACTGTTAAATTGCTATTATGTTTTCTTATAACACATCAAGTTTTCATAGTTGTTTACAGTAATGACTTAGCACAGTGTTGAGAACTCCAACAGCTTCAATTTTATCCATCCCTCATCTTAAAGAAACAGGAAGCATTAAATTTTCTATAAGTGCTTTAAAGCCCACACTTTAATATGCATGCATGCAGAACAATTAAAAAGAAAAAAAGAAGAAGAAAACACCCACATAAAATTGTAAATCAAAATGCAAGGCATTTTGTAATGAAAAGTAATTACATGAATTTTTGAGAAAACCATTTCAGTATGTTAAGATCCCAATTGATTGATTCTTCACTTGGTTGATTCTCCATTTGACTCTGGAGCTGGATAATAAACTGAATTTAGCACACTTGTTTTCCATTTTTAACTTATAATTCTTTAGTAAGATGTTTTATCTGTATTTCATTTATATTAATGTAGCCTCTGTGTGTGTGTGTGTGTGTGTGTGTGTGTGTGTGTTAGAGAGAGAGCTTTTTTGTTTTTTGTTTTAAATAGTATCATAGTACATAAAATAGATAACAAAACCCATTACTATAGTGTGATGGGGAAAGTGTGCTTGGAGTTGTATTTAAGTTATTTAAATTCTGTTCACACACCTATGAGTTGTGCCATTTCAGGCAGGTTGTTTAATCTTTCAAACAAATCTTTCAAATCTTTTCAAAAAAGCATCAGCCTTTTTCATCTATAAAATGGAAATAACAAGAACCACTGGGTTTAATGATTACATGAAATGAATGAAATAATATTTTAATTTCTTGGCACAGAGTAGATGCTCAATTAATTTTTAAATTATTTTTCTTTCCTCTTATACCAGTTTGTTAATAGTTTTCTATTGACTTGTGTACCTAACTTATTTTAATATTTAACACATTATTTCTATGTTTGATATCTGAGATCTGAAGTTATCTGTAACCATATTCATCTTTATAATTGTAGCACTGCAGATGCAAAGGGCCTGATATCTGATAAAATAATATGTTTATTATTATGTTTGGAAAATTAAGTCAGTAATATTGATAACTTTTTTATATTTAAGTAGCTATTCAGCAAGATCTTTTCTGACCCACCTCCTAGAGTAATGAAAATAAAAATAAACAAATGGGACCTAATTAAATGTAAAAGCTTTTGCACAGCAAAAGGAAACCATAAACAAGATGAAAAGACAACCCTCAGAATAGAAGAAAACATTTGCAAACAAAGCAACTGATGAGGGATTCATTTCCAAAATATGCTCAATATAAAAAAAAAAAAAAAAACAACCTAGTAAGCAGAAGACCTAAATGGACATTCCTCCAAGGAAGACATACAGATGGTCAACAAGCACATGAAAAGATGTTCAGCATCACTAATTATTAGAGAAATGCAAATCATAACTATAATGAGGTTTCACCTCTCATCGGTTAAAATGGTTATCATCAAAATATCTACAAAGAATAAATGCTGGAGAGGATATGTAGAAAAGGGAGCCCTCTTACACTATTGTAGGATTATAAATTAATATAGCCACTATGGAGAACAGTATGGAGGTTCCTCAAAAAACGAAAAATGGATCTACCATGTGACCCAGCAATCCCACTCCTGGGCATATACCTGGAGAAAACTGTAATTCAGAAAAAAAAAGTGCACCACAATGTCCACTTCATCACTACTTACAATAGCCAGGACATGGAAGCAACATAAACGTCCATCAACAGAGCAGGAGATGAAGATGTGGTACGTATATACAATGGAGTATTATTCAGGCCTAACAGGAACAAAACTGTACCATTTGCAGAGATAATAGGTGGACCTAGAGACTGTCATACAGAGTGAAGTAAAGCAGAAAGATATTCTATAATACCGCTTATATGTGGAACCTAGAAAATGGTACTAATGAACTTATTTGCCAAGCAGAAATAAAGACACAGACATAGAGAACAAAGGTATGGATACCAAGTAGGGAAGAAGGGGTCAGATGAATTGGAAGATTAGGACTGACATATATATATGCTAGTATGTATAAAATAGAAAACTAATGAGAATCTACTGTATACACAGACTACTCTACTCAGTACTCAGTAGTGACAACAATGGGTAGGAAATCCCCAAAAGAGGAGATAAGTCAGTTCAGTTGCTCAGTCTGACTCTGTGACCTCAGGCTTCCCTGTCCATCACCAACTCCCAGAGCTTGCTGAAACTCATGTCCATCGAGTCAGTGATGCCATCCAACCATCTCATCCTCTGTTGTCCCCTTCTCCTCCTGCCTTCAATCTTTCCCTGCATCAGGGTCTTTTCCAATGAGTCAGTTCTTTGCATCAGATGGCCAAAATATTGGAGTTTCAGCTTCAGCATCAGTCCTTGCAATGAATATTGAGGACAGATTTCCTTTAGGATGGACTGGTTTGATATATGTATACATATAACTAATTCACTTTGCTGTACAGCTGTACATTGTAAAGCAACTATACACAAATTAAGAGCTAATAAAAAAGTATCTCTGAAGTGTTTATAAGATTCTTGCTAATGTCTTATTTCCACTTAGCAGCACAAATCTGGCAGCTTTAATTTTGTGTTGAAGAAGCTAAGATGGAGAAGAGTTGAATCTCGGCTTTGGACACGCAAGGAATAAGAAACAAAATTTAGATTTCAGTTTATAGCTCAGTATTTGCCTGCCATCTCAGATTTGGGGTTAATTTCAAAGTAGGTAATTGCTACAGAAAATTACTTTCCAAAATGAAGCCACTCCATTTGACCAGTTTAGCACCCATTATCTCAGAAGGCTGGGAGTCACCATGGGGAGATTTGCAGAAAGGCAGCCATCGTCATGAATGAGTTAACCTCAAGAGGCAGCACTGAGCACGCTCACTGTGGAGTGCAAGGAGCTGCACCTCTGAAGGGCACAGCTTGTGAAGACAGAGCTGCGGATAAAGCTTGGTTTGATATTGTCAGAAAACTCATAAATGTTTCATAAGGACCCCTCAGAAGAAGAGGAAGATAAAACCTCACCAAATGACCTCCTTTGATTTTCTCATAATGGAAGATTATAAATCCCGATGAAACATCGGGCTGGAATGAAGACCGGCCTTTTGAAAACCTGAAAATGCCTTGTCAGGATCCATTTTCTCCTATCTGATCCTGCCTGTCCCTGCTCCTCTGCACTTGAAGTGAAAGAAGGTTATCAGATTGTCACCACAAGGACAGCTGTGGAGTCGCCCAGAGAGGAAAATATACCCAACCCAACACTGATGGCTGGGCAGGCAGAATGGATTCTCTGTGCACTGAGAAGGACTCATAGGGGCTGGACCAGAATCCTTCACAGGCCCCAGATAGCTGTCTTTTTAGTCTCACAACCAAAGTAGGTCAAGGACATGGTAGCAAGGCTGCAAGCAAAGGATATGAATATTATATATGTTAAAGGAATGAATGTGTGCTAGAACTCTTTGTAAGTTGTGTGACATTATACAACATGTTTTGTTTAAAAAAAAACATAATTCCTTATTTATTTCCATTTTTTAAAATATTTTTTTAATATGGACCATTTTTAAAGTCTTGACTGAATTGGTTACAATACTGCTTCAGTTTTATGTTTTGATTTTTTTGGCTGCAAGGCATGTGGGACCTTATCTTTCTGACCAAGGACTGAAACAGCACGCCTGCACTGGAAGGCAAAGTTGTAAGCACTGGACCTCCAGGGAAGTCCCTATTTATTTCCTCAATAGCAATTTTCATTGCAGAAAAGTTAAAGAAAAATATAAACATGCCCAAAGAAAACACAATTATAATTGACTCAAAAAGCAGACATAATCTCTTGCATGTTATGAAGAAGAATCTTTTCTCAAATAAGAAATTTCAGGTTGATATAGACATAATGAGAGGATATGACTTACCCTGGTATAATCAAGAGACCTAAAGTTGCTGGAGAAAAGATAAGTTCTCCCAAACTCTTCCCCAGCAATTTTATGTCTTAGAGACTACTCTTATTGTGTCTCTATCAACATCCAAGGCTATAAGTAATAGGTAATACTGTTAACTTTAAAAAAGTACACAATGTGAGAGTTGTGAGTTAAGATTCATTTGGGGAAAAATGAGGACTGCAGCCTGGGAGACAGCATTCAGAGAGCTCTGAGAAACTGCTCCAAAGAGGCAGAGGAGATGGTTAGTATATATGAGATTTTGGTGAAAGTAGAGTACATGCCGTCAAGCACATATTTTTCCAGAAGGTTTCTACTAGTTTTGTGAAGTTTTGCTAGTCACGAAAAACAGTTGTCACCATGAAGGATTTTAGTGCTTTTCTAGGTATGGGGAGATACAAGATACAAAACTTGGGCTCATAAAATTTGCTCCTGAAAATATCTGAGACCTGTGCTGCCAGCTTTCCCCCCACCCCCCAAGCACAGAGCGCCTCATTTTTGCTTCCGCCCTGAGCTCCTTCAGGTGGTGTTGGAGGTCAGCAGCTTCAGTGTCACATGATCTAATCCTTGCAGAGGTAAATGGAAGTGCCAATTTGTAGTTGACAATACATATTTACATATGCATATAATTTCAGTGCAAAATAGTTTGATATTTAAATCACATATCTATTGTGTATTTTGTGTATATTTTATTATATAATGTATTAACATATCTTTTATTATGTAATGTGATTGGTATAACATATGTGTAGCATATATGTGTTATACACATTTGTATATGTACATAATACAATGGGTATATGATTATACAAACACAAACCCACACAATTTGTACTGTGTATAGTGGCCACTGTACTTCCCTCCACTGTTATGCTTGAGACCTAGGTGGGCACAGAAATCTTGCTAAAGGGCTGGTGCACTTTAATGTGCTAGTATTTGTGCTAGACCCACCCTCCGTCGGGTCTGAGCTGTACCAATGAGCCCCAGAATATCCTATGAGCACTTGCATCCTTCCCTTCCTCTCCATCTAATAAATCCCACTCTATCTTTTGCAGTCAGTCCTCAGTTCCACCCTCCATGAAGCTTCTCCCAATTTTCCAGACCACAGTGAGTATTCTCCTTCTTTGGCCTTTTGGGACCACATATATTGTATTTCGTTGTTGTTTTTCAGTCACTCAGTTGTGTCCTACTCTTTGGGGCCCCATGGACAGCAGCACATCAGGCTTCCCTGTCCTTCACCATCTTCCGGAGTTAGCACAAACTCACATGTAATCCTATATTTCTTTCTGAGAATGTTTGAATAATAGACTTCCCATTCATTGAATGCTTTTTCTCTTTAAGAGTTACAGACCCTGGTTCTCAGGATAAAACTAATTCTGTTACAGTCAATTAACTCCCCCCTAGCTCAGATATGTAGATGACACCACCCTTATGGCAGAAAGTGAAGTAGAACTAAAGAGCCTCTTGATGAAAGTGAAAGAGGAGAGTGAAAAAGTTGGCTTAAATCTCAACATTTAGAAAACTAAGATCATGGCATCCAGTCCCATCACTTCATGGGAAATAGATGGGGAAACAATGGAAACAGTGGTTGACTTTATTTTTCTGGGCTCCAAAATCACTGAGGATGGTGATTGCAGAAATGAAATTAAAAGATGCATACTCCTTGGAAGGAAAGTTTTGACCAACCTAGACAGTGTGTTAAAAAGCAGAGACATTACTTTGCCAACAAAGGTCCATCTAGTCAATGCTATGGTTTTTCCAGTGGTCATGTATGGATGCGAGAGTTGGACTATAAAAAAGCTGAGAGCCAAAAAACTGATGCTTTTGAACTGTGGTGTTGGAGAAGACTCTTGAAAGTCCCTTGGACAGCAAGAAGATCCAACCAGTCCATCCTAAAGGAGATCAGTCCTAGATATTCATTGGAAGAAGGACTGATGTTGAAGCTGAAACTCCAATACTTTGGCCACCTGATGCGAAGAGCTGACTCATTGGAAAAGACCCTGATGCTGGGAAAGATTGAGGGCAGGAGGAGAAGGGGATGACAGAGGATGAGATGGTTGGATGGCATCATCGACTTGATGGACGTGGGTTTGGGTGGACTCTGGGAGTTGGTGGTGGACAGGGAGGCCTGGCGTGCTGCAGTTCATGGGGTCACAAAGAGTCGTACACAACTGAGCGACTGAACTGAACTGAACTGAGTTCAGCTTCCTCACCTTTAAATGGTGTGATAATGTACCACCTCTTCTAGGTCATTGTAAGGATTAAAGGCTTGTCTATTCAAAAGTATGGTTTTCTGAGTAATCATGTATGGATGTGAGAGTTGGACTACAAAGAAAGCTGAGTGCTTAAGAATTGGTGCTTTTGAACCATGGTGTTGGAGAAGACTCTTGAGAGTCCCTTGGACTGCAAGGAGATCCAACCAGTCCATCCTAAAGGAAATCAGTCCTGAATATTCATTGGAAGGACTGATGCTGAAGCTGAAACTCCAATTTTTAGGCCACCTATTGTAAAGAATTGACTCATTTGAAAAGACCCTGTTGCTGGGAAAGATTGAAGGTTGAAGGAGAATGGGACGACAGAAGATGAGATGGTTGGATGGCATCACCAGCTCAACGGACATGACTCCAGGAGTTGGTGATGAACAGGGAGGCCTGTTGTGCTGCAATCCATGGGGTCTCAAAGAGTCAGACACAACTGAGTGACTGAACTGAGTGCAGTCACTTCAGTTGTGTCCAACACTTTGCAACCCCATTGAGTCTAACCCTCCAGGCTCCTCTGTCTATTGCATTCTCCAGGCAAGAATACTGGAGTGGGTTGCCATGCCTTCCTCTAGAGGATCTTCCTGACCCAGGAATTGAACCCACTTCTCTTATGTCTCCTGTATTGGCAAACAGGTTCTTCACCACTAGCACCACCTGGGAAGCCCCTAACCTCAGGTGAATAATGAAAAATTTTGAGTAATACAAACACTTTCGTGGAAACCAAGTAAGTATACTTTGACTGCATTGTCCTTCTCCCAGAATCCACACCCCTTATCATGGCAGAAATTACTGACATTATCTGGTACCAGGCTATACCTCTGAATACGACAGCCTTAACTATACCTCTGTGTTGTCATATTTGTGTTTATAAACATGGTAATTTATAAACAAAGAAAACTGATCCAATGTGTTCTTGACAGTAGCCCCAGGGCCCATAGAGTCTGGCACATAGTAGGCCTGTGGGAAAATATTTATACAACCTGTTTAGGAATCAGTCCTAGTAAGCAGGCCCCCACAGACTTAAGGATTTGCTCTCCTGGCAACATGACTCAATTTCATGACAAGGTTTGTACAAGAGGGTGAAGACTGGTGGCACGTGTGCAGACAGGGGGTTGAGGCAGCTCTCTGCTGTCCAATGTATGCACAGAGCAATGCCTTCCTATAGCTGGAGGTGGGAGGCCAGACCAGCCTGCTGAATCATGGAACCCAGGTATTAAGTTCACATGTCAGAACTCCAACGGAAGGTCAAATATTTCAAAGTTCAGGGGCAATCACAGTGGGAGTATGACTACTTGAGATAGCAAGTTTCTTAGAAAGGGAAGTAGATGTCTTGACCTGACAGTCTCTAGACTGATATTATTCCTCACTTCTTTCCTGACTTATCCTTATTAATTCAGCACGTTGTATTCTGGTGCAGTTAGAAAATATAAAATGATTGGAAGCATTTTTCTGTTTTTGTTTTTCCTAACATTCTTCAGTGTTTTCCCATTGCACATAGAATAAAACGTGAGGTGCATCTACATTTAAACTGCAGAAGTTAATTCATAATCTGACAATCACTGCCTATACTTCCAGTGTCATATCCCTCATGATTTGAAGCCCCTTGGGCCTTCTTTCTTATTCCTTAGAAATAGAATTCTCACAAGGGTGGCCTTGTCTAATTATTATCAGGGGCTTCCCTTGCCACTCAGCTAGTAGAGAATCTGCCTGCAATGTAGGAAATGTGGGTTCGATTCCTGGGCCAGGAAGATCTGGCCAGAGGAGGGAGAAGTTACCCACTTCAGTATTCTTGGGCTTACCATGTGGCTCAGCTGGTAAATAATCCTCCTGCAATGTGGGAGACCTGGGTTCAAACCCTGGGTTGGGAAGATCCCCTGGAGAAAGGAAAGGCTACCCATTCCTGTATTCTGGCCTGGAGAAGTCCATGGACTGACTAGTCCATGGGGTTGCAAAGACTACAACATGACTGAGCAATTTTCACTCATTCACTGAGCCTTCTTCCAGGTTGTGAAACTCTTCCCCACTGTATACATTCACCTGTGACTTTATCTTTGCTTGGGGTACCCTTTCCCCTTCTCTGTACCTGTCTGTCTCCCTTTCATCTTTTTTTTTTCTCTTTTAAATATTATTTACTCCAACCATCCTATTTAAAATAGTCACCTTATGCTTTTCTCTCTTGTAAGGTAAGAGAAACCCAATTAAGATGGTAGCTGTTGCAAGAGGGCATCAGAGGGCAGACACACTGAAACTATAATCACAGAAAACTAGTCAATCACACTAGGACCACAGCCTTGTCTAACTCAATGAAACTAAGCCATGCCCATGGGGCAACCCAAGATGGGCGGGTCATGGTGGAGAGGTCTGATAGAATGTGGTCCACTGGAGAAGGGAATGGCAAGCCACTTCAGTATTCTTGCCTTGAGAACCCCATGACCAGTATGAAAAGGCAAAATGATAGGATACTGAAAGAGGAACTCCCCAGGTCAGTAGGAGTCCAATATGCTACTGGAGATCAGTGGGGAAATAACTCCAGAAAGAATGAAGGGATGGAGCCAAAGCAAAAACAATACCCAGCTGTGGATGTGACTGGTGATAAAAGCAAGGTCTGATGCTGTAAAGAGCAACATTACATAGGAACCTGGAATGTCAGGTCCATGAATCAAAGCAAATTGGAAGTGGTCAAACAAGAGATGGCAAGAGTGAACGTCGACATTCTAAGAATCAGTGAACTAAAATGGACTGGAATGGGTGAATTTAACTCAGATGACCATTATATCTACTACTGTGGGCAGGAATCCCTCAGAAGAAATGGAGTAGCCATCATGGTCAACAAAAGAGTCCAAAATGCAGTACTTGGATGCAATCTCAAAATGACAGAATGATTTCTGTTCGTCTCCAAAGCAAACCATTCAATATCACAGTAATCCAAGTCTATGCCCCAACCAGTAACGCTGAAGAAGCTGAAGTGGAACGGTTCTATGAAGACCTACAAGACCTTTTAGAACTAACACCCAAAAAAGATGTCCTTTTCATTATAGGGGACTGGAATGCAAAAGTAAGAAATCAAGAAGCACGTGGAGTAACAGGCAAATTTGGCGTTGGAGTGCAGAATGAAGCAGGGCAAAGACTAATAGAGTTTTGCCAATAAAATGCACTGGTCATAGCAAACACCCTCTTCCAACAACACAAGAGAAGACTCTACACATGGACATCACCAGATAGTCAACACTGAAATCAGATTGCTTATATTCTTTGCAGCCAAAGATGGAGAAGCTCTATACAGTCAACAAAAACGAGACCAGGAGCTGACTGTGGCTCAGATCATGAACTCCTTATTACCAAATTCAGACTCAAGTTGAAGAAAGTAGGGAAAACCGCTAGACCATTCAGGTATGACCTAGATCAAATCCCTTATGATTATACAGTGGAAGTGAGACATAGATTTAAGGGCCTAGATCTGATAGATAGAGTGGCTGATGAACTATGGAATGAGGTTCATGACATTGTACAGGAGACAAGGATCAAGACGATCCCCATGGAAAAGAAATACAAAAAAGCAAAATGGCTCTCTGGGGAGGCCTTACAAATAGCTGTGAAAAGAAGAGAGGCAAAAAGCAAAGGAAAAAAGGAAAGATATAAGCATCTGAATGCAGAGTTCCAGAGAATAGCAAGAAGAGATAAGAAAGCCTTCTTCAGTGATCAATGCAAAGAAATAGAGGAAAAGAACAGAATAGGAAAAACTAGAGATCTCTTCAAGAAAATTAAGATACCAAGGGAACATTTCATGCAAAGATGGGCTCAATAAAGGAAAGAAATGGTATGGACCTAACAGAAGCAGAAGATATTAAGAAGAGGTGGCAAGAATACACAGAAAAACTGTACAAAAAAGATCTTCACGACCCAGATAATCATGATGGTGTGATCACTAATCTAGAGCCAGACATCCTGGAATGTGAAGTCAGGTGGGCCTTGGAAAGCATTGCTATGAACAAAGCTAGTGGAGGTGATGGAATTCCAGTGGAGCTGTTTCAAATCCTGAAAGATGATGCTGTGAAAGTGCTGAACTCAATATGCCAGCAAATTTGGAAAACTCAGCAGTGCCCACAGGACTGGAAAGGTCAGTTTTCATTCCAATTCCAAAGAAAGGCAATGCCAAAGAATGCTTAGACTACCACACAATTGCATTCATCTCACATGCTAGTAAAGTCATGCTCAAAATTCTCTAAGCCAGGCTTCAGCAATACGTGAACCGTGAACTCCCTGATGTTCAAGCTGGTTTTAGAAAAGGCAGAGGAACCAGAGATCAAATTGCCAACGTCCAATGGATCATGAAAAAGCAAAAGAGTTCCAGAAAAACATCTATTTCTGCTTTATTGACTATGCCAAAGCCTTTGACTGTGTGGATCACAATAAACTGTGGAAAATTCTGAAAGAGATGGGAATACCAGACCACCTGACCTGCCTCTTGAGAAATCTGTATGCAGGTCAGGAAGCAACAGTTAGAACTGGACATGGAACAACAGACTGGTTCCAAATAGGAAAAGGAGTACATCAAGGCTGTATATTGTCACCCTGCTTATTTAACTTATATGCAGAGTACATCATGAGAAACGCTGGACTGGAAGAAACACAAGCTGGACTCAAGATTGCTGGGACAAATATCAATAACCTCATATATGCAGATGATACCACCCTTATGGCAGAAAGTGAAGAGGAACTAAAAAGCCTCTTGATAGATCATGGCATCCGGTCCCTTCACTTCATGGCAAATAGATGTGGAAACAGTGTCAGACTTTATTTGGGGGGCTCCAAAATCACTGCAGATGGTGATTGCAGCCATGAAATTCAAAGACGCTTACTCCTTGGAAGAAAAGTTATGACCAACCTAGATAGTATATTCAAAAGCAGAGACATTACTTTGCCGACTAAAGTCCATCTAGTCAAGGCTATGGTTTTTCCTGTGGTCATGTATAGATGTGAGAATTGGACTATGAAGAAGGCTGAGCGCTGAAGAATTGATGCTTTTGAACTGTGGTGTTGGACAAGACTCTTGAGAGTCCCTTGGACTGCAAGGAGATCCAACCAGTCCATCCTGAAGGAGATCAACCCTGGGATTTCTTTAGAAGGAATGATGCTAAAGCTGAAACTCCAGTACTTTGGCCACCTCATGCAAAGAGTTGACTCATTGGAAAAGACTCTGATGCTGGGAGAGATTGGGGGCAGGAGGAGAAGGGGCCAACAGAGGATGATATGGCTGGGTGGCATCACTGACTCGATGGACGTGAATCTGAGTGAACTCCGGGAGTTGGTGATGGACAGGGAGGCCTGGTGTGCTGCGATTCATGGGGTCACAAAGAGTCAGACACAACTGAGCAACTGAACTGAACTGAACTGAATCCACTATTTACTTTCTTCCTATTATAACAATTCAGTATTATCTACTCATTGCTTTGCTTATATTTTATTAGCTGTTACACTAAGCTGGACATTGACTAAAATCAAAGATTATGTGTTAGATATCCCTTTCAGTATAGGTATCTACAACAGAACCTTGCCCAAATCATTATTGAATGCATATAGTAGGTCTTAAAATTTGTAAGGATGTACAGGAGCTAGAAAGAAAGGTAGAAAGTTAGGAAGGAAGGAAGAGGAAAGAAAAGAAAGGAAGAGAGGAAGAAAATGGACAAGCTCATGGTGTCAAGGAGGGCTGTGAACCACTGGTGTATAGGAGTCATCGCCACAGATGTTCCTTTCAGCCTTCAGCATCGAGTTCAAGTGACATCTCTAAGGAGCCATGCCTGACGTCACACACATCCCCTTCCACTCTGCCCCCATTGCTTTCATTCTGTATCTTTGGAAGTGTGTCAGTTACTCAGTTGTGTCTGACACTTTGCAGTCCCATGGACTGTAGCCCATCAGTTTCCTCTGTCCTTGGAATTCTCCAGGCAAGAATACTGGAGTGAGTAGCCATTTCCTTCTCCAGGATATCTTCCTGACTCAGAGATCAAACCTGGGTCTCCCACACTGCAGACAGATTCTTTACTGTCTGAGCTACCAAGGCAGCTCGTATTTTTGTAAAGAATAGCAAAACAAGAGTTATAATCCTATGAAAATCTTGATGATAGAGAAAATGTCTAATTAATCTCTAAATCCTAGCATACTATGTATCCTGGTGCATAATAATCAGACAGTAAAGTTAACTGTAGTTGTTGTTAATAGCAGTAGATTTACTGGTAATATCATAAACTCAGCATTTTATTTTGTAAAATAAATTGAACTTTGATATCTCTGAATCCATGTCTGCTGATGACCTGGCTTATAACTCAAGACACAAGCCTATTAGGCTGAAGTGATGGTTCTACATTCGTCTCTTTACATCAGTAGAGGCTATGCCTCCTAAGAGTCCTTTCAAGCAACTCTTCTGAAATTTAATGTGCAAACAACATCTTTTCAGAGTTTAGATTCCGTATGTTTGGGGTGGAGCCCAAGCTTCTGCATTTCTCACAAGTTCCCAGGGGATATGAATACTTTGAATATGCAAAGAGCACCAAGTAGTAAGGCCCTAATACACACTTCAATCCAGAGAGTCAACATCAAAGCGATTTATCAACCTCTGAGGGAATTTTGTTTTCTGTTGACAGGAAACCTCCCAGTCAGCCCCAAGCCATAATTCAGTGTCAAAACTAATTTCAGGTGAATCGAATGTTAATGGCAACCACATAAACCACTGGTTATTGACTGGCTGTGAAAAACATAGAATTCGTGTTTTGTTGCAGTGACTGAAGGCTTTTGAATCAAACTATCGAGTTTCTTCCTTGCTATGCCTTTTGCTATTTAGGGGACCCTGGCACATTATACAACCTCTCTGAACTGCTGCCTTTCCTTATCTATAAACTAGGCATAGTAAAATACTTATCCACTAAATTCCGTGCAGGGAATGAGATACAGTCTGCAGTGCTTTCAGCACAATTCTAGCAAAATATAAGTACATATATTTTATCCTTTTTTTTTTCTTTTTTTATAGATTACTGTTTCATTTTCAGGGAAACTGTTCTGAGTTCTCACTTGGGAGAAGAGCCTACTGTCGACTGGCTCATCATGACCCACTCCAGTTCTCTGTGCTACATCAGCTGGCTATCCACACAGCTTCATCCCAGCAGGCTGTGATTTGGGGGGAGACAAGTAAGGTTTGTGTAACTGTCATGGGAGGTCATGGATAGGAAGTGGCTGCCAGTTAAGCTGAACCCAGACAATTGGAGGCTCCTCACCTGCTTCCTGGCCTTGGAATGTATGCTCTGATCCCTCTTCCCACAGACAGGGCAGTTTCAAGACATAGCCTTGAGGGCAATGTATAGTAAGACCACCTGGACAGTGCACCTGACTGACCCCCATCAAGGCTTCTCTATAAGCTTTGAAGATGCTGGTGGGTGGATGCATAGATCTATTCATCTTTTGGCCCCAAATAAGACTCACCTGTGGGTTCTTCGCTTATTCCACCTGCCACCTACTTGTCTGGAGTGGTTGCCTTTCTTCCTTCTCTCCCTAGTCTTTATGTTTGGGGTCCAGTCTGTGAACCCACAGTATCCCAGGTGGATCAGTGGATCTGTTCTGATTACTTGACTTTGGGAGTAATTCAAAGTGACATTTTCAATCCTATCTTAAGCATTGGATATTTTCAAACATTTCCTAACCACTAACATATCTCCCTGTCATCTACCGATCCCCATGGCCAAGGCCCAGCAAATCTGACTTCTTCAGAGAAGCCATTCTGATCCCCTCAAAGTTCTATTTCTGTTCTCAGCATCACTGAAAAAAAAAAATCTGTGAATCTCCACATGGCAAAGCTGGGCAATTCCCCTGCAAGACTAGTTTCCAGGTCACATGTATATATATTGCTTTTCTTCTGTTCTAACATGAAATTGGTTAACACTGATTATGGAAATCTAGAACAAGGGAGATGATAGTTCTTCTCTTTATCAATAGGCTCCTGCCAGGGCAGGTAAATTCTATTTTAGACTCCATAAGTCACATAGATCTGCAGGAGAAAACAAAGCGTCAACTAGTAAGAGTCTTGAAGTGACTCAAAATTATATCATGTAGACAGAGAATGGACAGGCAAGTGAAAAGTCATATTGGCATAATAACTGAACATTTTCCTGTAAAAGAACAGGCAAACTTCTAATAATGCTCTGAAGAAGCTTATATGCTAAATTAAAATGATGCATAGTTTACAAACTATTTTTTGATGACCTAAGTTGTACAAAAAGTGCAGTGGACTAACATAGTGGCAATGACTTCTCCAACACTTGGGAAGTCCGACCCCAGGCTGAAGAACCATTGAGTGAGATCGCTGGGTGTGCAAAACAACCATTTGATGTGGAGTTGTATTGGACACTCTTCAATATTTGGGAATCTATGATTCAGTCTGAAAGCCACAAGAAGGTAGTCTGTGTCCTCTAGTCTCAGGGTAGGGACCAGCACTAGCTGTTTACTCAATAAGGACACATAAAATGAGCAATTAGAACTCTGTTTCTTCTCCACCCAACTAACCATCTGGGAGGAGCACTGAACTTACCTGTTGACTTGTTATTGTTTAGTCACTAAGTCGTATCTGACTCTTTGTGACCCCATGGACTGTAGCCCACCAAGCTCCTCTGTCCATGGGACTTTCCAGACAAAAACACCAGTGTATTGCCTTCTCCTACTCCAGGAGACATTTCCAACCCAGGGATTGAACCTGAGTCTCCTGTGTTGGCAGCCAGATTCTTTACCACTGGACCACTACAAAAGCCCACATGATGACTAACAAGTACCAAAACAAAATTTTAGGAGCCTTCTGGGTAGTGAATTAGCTTTAAACAGCCAGAAAAGTTTGAGCTAAGGACAATTCCTTATCCTAAATTTCCCATTCCAATTGTGAAGACACAAGCAGTAAATGTAATCACCTAGTATTCACATTCATGTCATAAGTGTTTCTCACCCGGTGCCTGTAACTATCTCAATTATCTGAAGTGGTTTAACACCACAGTCAAAAGTAGACTAGTGTTGGCAATAACAATAAAACTAAAAAGAGTCCTGGCTACATTACGACTCTGTGGAACCATTATGTTCCTCTGTGTTCAAGTGAGGCAGATAACAAGAGGGCATTAAAATTGTAGCATCCTCAAACAACAGTACGGTTATTGCTTATTAATTATACCAAAGGAGCACAACTAATTAGTTTAATAGGTAGCATTATGTATGCCAGTGACAGATCAGAGGAAGGCAGCGGGCTGGGTAAAATTCTTTAGCGGAGCAACTGACACGTCTATTAGCAGTTACTCAGCACCCCCAAGACAGATGGAAATAAAACTAAGACACTGAGAAAGACCTTGATTTGCTGCCCTTTTGTTTTGAATGTGGATTGCAATTTGCACATCACAACAATCATTTTCACAGGGATTCTTTTTTTTCCCCTTCAGAAAACGCCAGAAACACTTCAAGCTGTTTGGCTGTTGTTGTTCTTTCTTAGCTCTCTTCTCCCAATGAGAACAAAGGGAGAGAGGAAGTGAAGGGCAGAGGAGAAATGTCTGGATGTGTGTCAGATGTAGCTCTCATAAAACAGAATTTATGGATCAAAAGGTAAGCATACACTGAAGGAAAAGAAAAGCTTGCACATTGTTTTCCAGAAGCACTTTTGAAGTTTGTATTTTTATCTTCTTGTACTAGTTGAACATACTTTCCTGATAAAAGTGATTAAATTAACTTTTTTCTCATTTTCTTTAAATCTCCTCTCTAATGGGTTGAAAATGGTATCTGGTAATTGTTTTCATCTGTATATCCTTGATTTCTAGCACCTTTTTAATTATGTCAAGTGTCATTTATATTTTTCTAAATTATCTGCTTTTATTTTGGGCAATTATTTTTTAAAGTTTTTGTTTCCATTAATGCAAAAGCTATGTATTTATTTTTGGTATTAACCAATAAAAACCCACCAAGCTGACCCAAATGTAAGGATATCAGACAAGGATGTTAAACCCTTGATGACGAACATGTTCAAAGGCATAAGTCAAAAATGATTATGATGGATAAACAAATAGGAAACATCAAATCAAATGGAAAATATTAAGAAGAGGCAAATTAGTGGAGCCATTAAATACAATATCTGAAATTCACTTGGTTGGATCAACAGCAGGTTGGTGACAGCAAGGAAAAAAAAAACAGTGAATTTAAAGAAATACAGTAGAAATTATACAATCTAAAAGCAGAAATAAAGATGACTAAGCACGTATATGTTATACCCATATCTATACATAATAAATAGATAGGTTTCCCAGGTGGCTCAGTGGTAAAGAATCTGCCTGCCAGTGTAATAGTCATGGTTTCAACCCCTGGGTTGGGAAGAATCCTGGGGGAGGAAATGGCAAGCTACTCCAGGATTCTCGCCTGGAAAATCCCAGGGACAGTGGAGCCTGGCAGGCTGTAGTCCACGGGTCACAAAGAGTTGGACATGACTGACCAACTAAGCATAAGCACAATATGTAACTTCAATCTAAGGCTCTTTAATTAATCTTTGTTTGGTCACTGTGTGCTCTAAACCCAGTTACCTACTCAAAACCTTCCCTCGGGTAGCTGTTCTCTTGATCCAAAATTATCCATTTTTAACTCATTGCTAGAATATAAGTAACAGAGAGGAATTTCTTAGAAGTTTGTTTACATTCAAATCTTACTTGCCCATGCACTGTTCAATTCACTCCAATCTAGTTTTCATTTCCTCCAGTCCATTAATTTTTCCTCTCATCCTTTTATTCCATCTAACTCTGTTAACCCCCACAACTTTCTTATCAGAATAAATTGATTCATTTTCCTGCCAATTGCTTAAACTGGAAACCCAAGAATCACCCTCAATCCCTCATCTCCCTCTCCCCTAACATCCATCCCATTGAAATGCCCTACAGGTTTTAAATCTGAATACACTGTACTTCTGTCCTCTTCTTGCTACCATCTCTGCTCTAGCCATAGTCAAGATGATTGTCATCTCCACATGGACATCAGTGGGCTCCTACCTGGTTTTCCTTCTTCCAATCCTACCACCTACAATCCTTTATGCTCCAAAATCTTTAATGAACAAAATTTGCGTCTTGGTCTTTTTTTATGGAAACTGTCCAATGGCTTTCTTTTATACTTAGAATCAAATCTAAATTCCTTACAATGCCCACAGAGTCCCACATGATCGAGTCCTGATTACATTCCTGACACTAGTTCTAAGTATTCTCTAACCTCCCACGGAGATCTAGACACTGTTGCTTTCTTCCTGTTTTTGAAACACTCCAAGGTAATTCCTGCATCAGGGACATTACGATGGCTTTTCCCGTGCTTGGGGGTCTTTTGCTATGGGCTCATCAAATGACTATCTTTCTCATTTAAATATCAACTCAAATTTTACCTCTACATAGATGCTTTCTTTGTATAAAGCAACACATATAAACACACATACATGTGCACACTTATTTCCTTCTTAATTATTATTTGTATACATTGCCTCCTCCCTCCACGCTTATGATAGATGAGAACAGTGATGCTGTCTGACTTGTTTACTTCTGTATTCACATTACTAAGAATGATCTTGGGTACAGAGTAGACACTCAAAATATTTATAAAATGAATAACTAAATGAGAGAACAAATACAGTATAAAGCTAGGCTAGTTTCAACTCACCTTCTGCTCTTATTAGCTTATAGACAGAAATGGGAGATGGCAGTAGAGGGGTTAATATTTATGAGTTAAATTCTGAGAAATATAGGGTATTTGTATAGTTCAGTTACAGGAATGTTGCTACTTGCTTTATTGAGCATAAAGAAATAAATGCTATTTCTAAATTTAAGTTATCCTTGAAGAACTGGGTAAGATACAGTTAAAATCAGGACTGATTAATTCTGATGGAAGAAGTCATCAAAATATGAAGAAAAACAGTGACCTCTAAGAAGGGAAGACAGTGTCTCGCTAAGTGACCTTGAGAAAGTCTTTCATTTTTTTTTTCCCATCTGTAAAAGGATTGTATTAAACCCTATTTAAAGTCCTTTGTAGAATTCACTTTCTATGCACTATGAGTGTGTCAGGGAGAAATTCAGGGAAAAGGCATGTAGGTATCTAAATCCAAAGTAAACTCTGGGAGCAGGCAGTACCTACTTCTATGTCATTATACGTCTATATCTGGATTTATTTCTAAATCTATATCTTTAGTTATTTATTGGGGATAATGGTACATCAAATAAGAATTCTGAACTTGGTTGTTATCTGTGTATCCTTAAGCAAGTCATCTCCATTCTCTTTGCCTTAGTTGCTTCATTTCTAAAGTTTCAGTTCAGTTCAGTTCAGTTTAGTTGCTTAGTGATGTTCAGCTCTTTGTGACCCCATGGACTGCAGCACACCAGGCTTCCCTGTCCATCACCAGCTTCCAGAGCTTACTCAAACTCATGTCCATTGAGTTGGTGATGGCATCCAATCATCTCATCCTCTGTTGTCCCCACCTTCTCCCGCCTTCAATCAGCTTTTTCAGTCTCCTCTTTCACTTTCATCAAGAGGCTCTTTTGTTCCTCTTAGCTTTCTGCCATAATGGTGGTGTACACATATAGTTTGTCCCAATCATTAACTCTTGTGTTAGCATCTTCAAAAGATAAGGACTCAGAGGTTTGTACACAGTTTCAATAGAAGAACTCACATTTCATTGATCTCAGCATTTTGGGTCTAACACATTTGAAAAATCCCCATGTTACCTCCACAACATACTGAACTTAACATAGGTTTCAAAATCACATTCCCTAACTTGACTATTTAATTGTTGTCCATTTTTTTAAAATGCATCACATAATGGAAGGAAAAGCCAGTATGAAATCAACTGGACAATCTATGTTGTAAAATTGATCCATATACAATAACAATTATAATATATATGAATCTGGACAAATTTGTCTATGCTCTTCTCAAACACTTTTTACAGAGAGATGCCCACTTAGTGAAATAGTCAAGCTGGTTCATAAGTAGCTTTGGAGATTAGAAAGTTCAATTACATTGGTCTAACAACTATTCTCCAACAGTATCTTTCATGTTTGCTTTCCACTACTCTGGAGTCTCAAAAATAACAAGAAAATAATAATTTTAAAAAATCATCTCATATGCATTCAGCATGTTTCACTTTTTAAATCACAAAATATCTATTTTCATCTTCACCTGAAACTGAGAAACATATTATTAGTATCTCCAAGGTACAGAGATCCAGAGAGATTATGTAGCTTTCCCAAGGTCATATTTTAGAATAAAGACAAAGCCATTACCTGAATAGCTTTTTCCAACTTCTAGTTAAATATTTTTTCTACTTCTCTATGACAGTCTTGCCAATATTTGAAAATAATTAACATTCCAACTGTCTTCTCTGTTCCAAACTAAAATCCCTAGGTTTATGTTTGAAGGTAATCTGATTCATGTGAGCTGTGTCCCAAGCAAATGACTGGTTTCTATCCTTTCTCCTTCCTTTGTGCTCTATGTTAGGTTTGGTTGTTGTCGTTCAGTTGCTAAATCATGCCCAGCTCTTTGTGACCCGAGGGACTGCAGCATGCCAGGCCCCTCTGTCCTTCACTGTCTCCTGGAACTTGCTCAAATTCACATCCTTTGTCAATGGTGCCATCTAACCATCTCATCTCTGTTGTCCCCTTCTCCTTTTGCCTTCAATCTGTCCCAGCATCAGGGTCTTTTTCAGTGAGTTGACTCTTTGCATCAGGTGACCTATGTGTTGGAACTTCAGCTTCAGCATCAGTACTTCCAATGAAGTTGAGGTTGATTTCCTTTAGGATTAACTGGTTTGATCTTGCTGTCCAAGGGACTCTCAAGCATCTTCTCCAGCACCACAATTCAAAAACATCAGTTCTTTGTTGCTCAGCTTTCTTTATGGCTTGGAGCTACTTGCTAAGTGTAAATTTTAGGAGAGTGATCATGGTGATAAGGAGAGTGGAAATTCTCACCTGAGGAATGGTGTAAGACCTCAGGTATTTCATCTATAAGAGAGAGAATGAAATTTGCCCGTAAGTATTTGAACAATTTAAGACAAATCTATACATTTCTTCTCACTCTAGATGCAAGATTAGGATGGCAAATGTATGTTAGAGGGAAATTAATTTCAGTCCATTTAACCTTGCCTGGATCAAGTCTAATATTTCACTGTATCTTGAATCCCTTCAAAGAGTGAAACAGTGAGTTAATGAGGATGATCTTTCAAAAGTCACAGCTTTCCAAAGTGAAAGATAGGCTGCTTTACAGGCATGAGCTTAACATCTACCTCTCAAACCCTTACATTAAGCAGTTTTCATGACCCACATATCCATCCATTCCTCTGCACCCCCGATGCCCATTTTATTTTAAACTCCCATTATGTTCCCAATGGATCTTGAAGTAAATCACTTAGGAACACTTTCAACTATAAATTAGCAGAATACTAGACTGAAAGTGCATGTTGTGAAATTTTGGAGTTCTATCGAAAAGTCAATGCCACAAAATTTAAAGCTGGAAATGCCAATGATATAACATAAAAACTTGATAGCACTAAAAGAAGTTGAGTTACTATACGCCAGCAAAAATGATATAGAGGAGATTCTCACAGTGAGTGGGAGACTGACTCAGGTCAGCATTTCTTGAAATGTGATCTGATGACCACCTGTATCACTTTGGCACATTGTATGAAATCTATCAAATTATCCCTCACGATTGTGTTGTTAAAAAGTCTACACTTAACAGATAGCTATGAACCAAAAACTGAAGTAGGGAAAATGGTTACAAATATTTTCCACTGGTACAGGTGAGAGAGAAGCATTCTCCAAAAATATGGCCATCAATACACCATCAGATGGGCGTCTACAGCCTAGCATTATGGGGATATATCAATATAAGAAAGTCACCCAACATGATTCAGCATCACTCTTACCGTCAAAGATAAACTTATCCTTACCTATTTTTTCTGGGTGTTGGGAAGATGAACCATCTGTTTGGGAAGGTCTTTAACTATCAAGCATATCCCTTTTTTTTTTTTTTTTCCTTCATATGTTCCTCTCCACCTGGAGCAGTGACATCAGTCCATCAGGAGTCAAATCATAACTTCCAAAACTCTCACCAACAACTTGACACCATGGTTATTTGCAGTACATTTTAGACATGTGTCAGCCATTTAGGTAAATCTTTTCTAAATTCACTTTCATTTAATTGTATTGATGAATGTGAAGGCTAATTTCTTGGAACTGACTTCTATTGATTTGTGTCCAGTTGAATTCCATCAAGCCCAGTGATTTGCATTGAACTAATTAAACTGTACAGGCTAACTGGATTGAAGGCATTTTCAATGAGGTAGAGCACGTTCATGGGGATGAGCCCACTGTGACATGACTTTATATGGCTCCTAGGGTGACAGTTATTGGAAAATTATTGAGACACAACAAATGTTTCAACTACAAAGAACACATGTTATAGAAGATGAGCCACATAGGTCTTGTCATTACATGGAACTCTTTGGCTGTATAACCTGTAAATAGCTCAAGATTGGTTCCACGTGCTGCTCTTCTGGTGGAGTTTGACCTTAGTTGTAATAAATGAAGAATGTCAGGCCCAAAAAAGAAGAAGTAGAAAAGGGAGCTGACACTTATTTAGCCCTAGATGTCTCTTTTGTACCCTTGTTTTTGAACAATAATAATCAAAATTAACCTATAAAGTTATGTGTGCATTGGATATATTTTATTTAATATTTCAGATTCCATCAGCAATGCTGTGTGTGCTGTGCTTAGTCGCTCAGTCATGTTTGACTCTTTGTGACCCCATGGGCCATAGCCGTGGGGATTCTCCAGGCAAAAATACTGGAGTGGGTTGCCATACCCTCCTCCAGGGGATCTTCCCGACCCAGGAAGATTCTTTACCATCTGAGCTACCAGAGGATCCCAGATTCTTTATCAGCTGAGCTACCAGAGAAGCCCATTATTCCATCAGCAGTGCATGCCCTTATTCAGCCACCACTTGTAGGAACTTGTACCACAAGGTGCACGCTGCCAAACCCCACCTCAGAGCCAGGTGAGTCTTACTTACCTCCAAGGGGCTTCTCTGTTGACTCTACGGTAATGAGCATTATAGGAACCCACTAGCAGCCTCTCCGCGTGCAGAGATAGTTAACAGGATATGCAGAAATGCAAGATAGTTAACAGCCCAAGGAGTGAAATGAGGATGAATGGGGGCAGTTATGAACTGAGTGTTTGTGTCTCCCCCAAAGTCTATTTATTGAAATCCTAACACCCAATGTGGTAGTATTTGAGGATGAGACCTTAGAGATAATTAAGTTTAGATAAGTTCATCAGTCCCAAAGGAAATCAGTCCTGAATATTCATTGGAAACACTGATGCTGAAGCTGAAACTCCAATACTTTGGCCACCTGATGTGAAGAACCAACTCGTTGGCAAAGACCCTGATGCTGGGAAAGATTGAGGGCAGGAGAAGGGGACGACAGAGGATGAGATGGTTGGATGGCATCACCAACATCATGTACATGAGTGTGAGTAGGCTCCAGGAGTTGGTGAGGACAAGGAAGCCTGGAGTGCTGCAGTCCATGGGGTCACAAAGAGTCAGACATGACTGAGTGACTGAACTGACTGAAGCTCGTGAAACTGACACATTCGTGGTGAGATTAGTGTCCTTTTATAAAGAGACAAAATCTCTACCACATGAGGACGCTGCAAGAAGAAAGCCATCTGCAGGCCAGGAAGAGGGACCCTTCCAGGAACCACATAAATGGGCACCTTGATCTTGGACTTCTCAGTCTCCAGAACTGTGAGAAATAAATGCCTTTTCCTCCAGCAGCACAATTCATGGTATCTCATGATAGCTGCCTGAGCAGACTAACACAGTAATGATTTAATAAATGCTTTCCCATCTCTTCTCTTGAAAGCAGATTCTGCTGTGCTTTTCCGAAGACTCTAAAAGCACTTACACAGGATAGAAGAACTCAACTCCACAGTGCATCTTTGCTTTAGCTTTTCCTCCATTGGAGATTGGCTCCTAGACTTAACTTGGCTCCCCAAATAAAGTACGCTTGACTCTGTTTCAGAGTTTGCTTTCTGGAAAATCCAGGTCAAGTCAACTCAGTTGTCTTAGATTTACTGATTAAGAAGTTGATGCTTATACAGGTATCGTTTGACAAATATTTCTCAGCACAAAATCTGTAGCACCTGAATTCAAATCAAGGTCTACATCACTTAAATGCCTCTTGGGAGGAGGAGCCAACCAACATGACTCATTACTCATCCACATGGAAACACAGAATCTCTAGTCTGATCTTGAAGCTCAGTCTGCACCTCTGACTTTGCTTTAAGCAGCTCTCCTAACCGGATTGACTGATTTCTGTTTATCAAACCAAGTCTCTAATCCAATCAGGAGAGTTTCAGAGCATATTTCGGAAGGTTTGCTCTTAGAATTAATCTCTGGTGCTCAACACACCAAATGATTTGTGTATAAGGAATGAGATACAGTGACTTGGGTCCGTTAACTGCTACATGTCCTGTTCTCGGTTTTGTTGGTCCTTATTTCTTCCTAGATTTCCCACCACTCACTGACTGAAGAATCACTGCTGTCCTCTGACCTTAGTCACTGAGGTCTCAGCATGGTTTGTGCTCCAGCAGGTCCCCTTTGTCCTTGCGAAACTTTTCTAACTCGGATTAGTGCCTGACACAATACAGACATCTAGTAACTGTGACAAGGAAGGGAAGGGTTTGGGTAGGGAGGTCCAAAGCTGGGTAAGAGAGAAAAGGTTCAGAGAAGATCCAGCCTTGCATGCCTTCCCATTCCTTAATGGGAGTTGGCTTTAGAATAGTGGATCCTACCCTAGGACTGGAGAAGGCAATGGCACCCCACTCCAGTACTCTTGCCTGGAGAATCCCATGGATGAAGGAGCCTGGTAGGCTACAGTCCATGGGGTTGCAAAGAGTCGGACACGACTGAGCGACTTCACTTTCACTTCTCACTTTCAGCATTGGAGAAGGAAATGGCAACCCACTCCAATGTTCTTGCCTGGAGAGTCCCAGGGACAGAGCAGCCTGTTGGGCTGCCGTCTGTGGGGTCACTTAGAGTTGGACATGACTGAAGTGACCTAGCAGCAGCAGCAACCCTAGGACCTGCCTTGAAATTTTTGTAAGTGACAGCCATTGAAAAAGATCAAATTCTATTTACTCTGAAGCCCAAGACATACTGTTTCTCATTACCTGTGACATGGGCTCAGTGGTTTCAGGGCATCTTTTTCTGATGCTTGCAGTCTGAGTGCATTTGTGGAGCATTTTTATAGCACTTAATTGATGCTGTTAGAATAAGGGGCCCTTGGGTAAAGTTATTAGAAAGATAATAAAGCTTAAACTGCAGGGCATGACTTTTGAAGAGCCTTCACATTGCTGATGTTTTGTGAAATTTTACAAAATTGATGTGATAAATGATTATGACTTTTCTTTATCACACATCCACCTAGTACTTCTGTACATATGACCTCATCAGATCCACAAAACAACCATGGGAGATTCCTAGAGTAGACGTTTTACACCCCAAACCAGGCCATGTGGAGTCCCCATAGAATTTTGTTTTCCTTACTCTTAACACTTGGTAGACTCTAATCTATCAGTGTCCCTCTTCCATAGCAGATTGTAGGATCCTGGAAGATGGGTCTCATGTGTTATTAACCTTTGAAACATCAGCTCCTGACATGGAGCTGGTCACCTAGAAGACAATCCTAAACATTTCATTGTCTGAACTTGATAGCTTTGTGAGACTTTCTAGAGAACACTGCATAAGGTAGCATGGTTTCCCTCATGGCTGGTTCATGTCAATGTATGGCAAAACCACTACAATATTGTAAAGGAATTAGCCTCCAATTAAAATAATTAACTTTTAAAAAATGGTGATGGTAATTTTTTTTTCTTTTCTTCTCAATTTTGCCCTTCCATCACAGAAAACAGAAGGACACAGGAATCAAAGGACAGACAAAACAAAATATTTTGAAAAGCTTTTAGGAAACTGTGATCCAAACAGTTTGCCTAATGAGGACCTGGGACATCTGTGGGCTTCTGGGTAACGAGCCCATCCTGCCTGGTAATGAAGGAGGCAGCCCCTGTGCCAGCAGGTCAGAAACTCCTCCGTATGTTCACATTTTCTAGGAGCATCTGGGCATCCCCACTTTGAATCCTAGAATGTCAGAATCAGAAAGGAGCTTGGAGAGCATCTGTTCCGGAACCGTATTTCACGTTTCAGAATTCTGGATCCAGCAAGGATTTGAGGATGTGCCCACAGTCATAGACTGCCTCTGAGTTGGGACCAGAAATCATCAGTCTGTGGTTAACAGCCTCCTTCTGCCTAGTTTCACTTCCCAACCTTATCACTACCCCTTTCCCGCCCTCTTGCTGAAAGGATCAACAGGAAATAACTAAAAGAAGCAAAAAGAGCTCGATTGTTCCTACCTGGGTATAGGACTTAACATAAATTTTATGTGTGTGTGTTAGTCACTCAGTCCTGTCTGTCTCTTTGTGACCCCGTGGACTGTATGTAGCCCACCAGGCTCCTCTGTCCATGGAATTCTCCAGGTAAGAATACTGAAGTGGGTAGCCACGCCCTTCTCCAGGGGATCTTCCCCACTAAGGGATCAAACCTGTGTCTCCTGCATTGCAGGAGGATTCCTACCATCTGATCCACCAAGGGAAGTCCACAATTCTATACATTTTACTTCAAATTGTGGGGGCACGGCTATTTCCAAACTTAAAATTCAAGTCAGATAATAATAAGATCACAAAGCTACCAGAAATGCAATTGGAGCTTTGAAGTTTTCAACTAAGGGGCAGGACTAGGACTGAATCCCCAGACACGACCTGCTCTGTACCCTGTAACTGCGTTTTAGTTTCAGTTTGGTTTTGCTCTGCCCAGTATAGAAAGGTCAAGTTACCCTACAAATTCCTGCAAATCCCTCGGGGGGTGGCCAAAGGCAAACGTTGATCACCTGCCTCCAAGTAGGGGAGTGAAAGTCGCTCAGTTATGTCCAACTCTTTGCAACCCCATGGACTGTATCCATGGAATTCTCCAGGCCAGAATACTGGAGTGGGTAGCCTTCCCCTTCTCCAAGGGATCTTCCCTACTGAGAGATCAAATCCAAGTCTCCCTCATTGCAGGGGGATTCTTTACCAGCTGAGCCACAAGGGAAGCCCAAGGAGGCATGCCATATGGTTTTGAGTAGAAAAGGGGTTATCTTGTTGTTGTTGTTGTTGTTGTTGTTTTTGACTGCACCATGCAACGTGTGGGATCTTAATTCCCAGACCAAGAATCAAACCTGCACCCCTTGCACTGGAAGTCTTAAGCACAGCACTGCCCTGGGGAAGTCCCAAGAAAAAATATTTTGATGGGCTTTGGAAGATTTATTCTAGATAAACTCTGCTCCACAACCAGATCTCACCTGCATCTTCTTCCCTGTGCACGGCTTTTGATTCCCTCCTGCTGATCTTCCCTGCAAACTTGCCAGGGTGACCTTGTCTCTGCACCATGCACTATCCTCTTATTTTTTCACCTTTCTGATCTTTTGTTTGCCTGGAAATTTTAGACTCCCCTCTCTGTAACTGGCATCTGGTCCCATCACTTCATGGCAAATCCATGGGGAAACAGTGGAAACAGGAACAGAGTTTATTTTCTTAGGCTCCAAGATCACGTGGATGGTGACTGCGGCCATGAAGTTAAAAGATACTTGCTCCTTGGGAAAAAAATCTATGGCAAACCTAGACAGTGTTTTAAAATGCAGAGACATCACTTTGCCGACAAAATCCATACACTCAAAGCTTTGGTTTATCCAGTGGTCATGTACGGATATGAGAGTTGGACCATAACAGAGGGTGAGCACCAAAAAATTGATGCTTTCAAACTGTGGTGTTGGAGAAGACTCTTGAGAGTCCTTAGAGTCCATTCCACACCACCCTGCTCGCCTTCTGTCCTGCAAACCTTGTGTGTTCTCGCTCCACCCCAGCAACAGTGACCCCCTTACACAGAGCTCTCAGCTCGGTTCCCCATCTTTGGAATTCTCCATCCTCCCCCTCTGCCCTCCTCCCCTCACAGACACATGTATGGATCTTTCTCTCTGTCCTTTCAGGCCTCTGCTCAGATCCCACCTTCTCAGAAAGCTTCTCTCTGTCCATCCTTTAAGAAGAGATGTCTGTCCTTTCTACTGCACGTCATCGTCTGCATATTCTGTTCCACCTCATTGTCACTGTGACAGTGTAGTATACAATGACACAACCACAGTCACAATTACAAAAGTTCAATTACAGATGAACCCTGTGCAGTGGTATACAATACAGTATGCCATTATTTACTTACTGTCTCTCCTTCCCAAACTAGGATCTAACTCTGTGAAGACAGGGACTTCCCTTTGTCTTTCGTTTACTTGCTCTGTGTTTCCTTTCATTACTACTGCATTCTGTGTGCTATGTCCTTGAAAATATGTATTGAAGTCGCTAGCGCTTGTAAGCAGTTTTAATAAATGAAAGATAAAGTGTGTCGATGTTCCATGTAAACCCATAAACCCTGGGCGTATGAACGTAAGCATGACTAGAAATGAACACAGCCTGCCTCTTAAAATCACCAGACAGGACAGTACATCATCTTCAGTTCCTGGGCTTTGTTCTTTGCTTTTCCCAGGGTTTTCTCTGCTGCTTTTTTTTTTTTTTTCTTAATTCTAGATTTGTAAGCTTCCAGTTCTTCCTCCCTCCTCAAACTGCAAGCTCTCAGAAATGGGTGATAATCATTCATTCGCCTGTGTATTTATGTCAGAGATGCACCTACATGTGTCAGAGGGAGAAATGCATTGTACACCTCATGCTCCGTGTGAAATAACCTGCTGTGTCTTCCATCACAGAATTTGCTTTCCTTAATTGTTTTTTCATTTATTTTTATTTATTTAAAACAGCAGTGGCAAATTGGAGGAGTTTATTTAGGACAAGCAGGATGCTCCCTTTCCTACAACTCTCACATATAACTGGAACCAGTGTAGTGAAGGAAAGAAGCGGGCCAGGGAGCATGCGACTGGCCCGTTCCCGGCCCTGCCTTTACCGAGGAAGGAAGGCGGCCAGTGGCTGCCCGGGCCCCCTTCCTCCTCTACCACGTTTGCCTTTACAAGTTGTGTTTGTGCCAAAAGAAGGTAGCTGCAAAGCTCTCCTTCCAGCCCTTGCTGTCTACAGGCTAAGTCTCAGGAGAGGACCCCTTGCTCATCAAGATGCCTAGCATGGCCTTGAAATGAGTATATTTAAAAAAAACTGTTAAATTATAAACATAGGGAATGAAAAATTTTAAAGAGGATAGAAGGTACATAGCAAAATTATACTATTTAGGGTAAAAAAAATAAGGGGAGCTTCCCTGATAGCTTAATTGGTTAAGAATCTGCCTGCAATGCAAGAGACCTTGGTTTTATTCCTGGATCGGGAAGATCTGTTTTGCCTGAGTCTGGCACCATTATGATTTATGACTATTTTTGGCAAAAATGGATTTAACATGGATTCACTGTGGGAATGATAATAATTTCACAAGTATACAGGATAACGTCTCTTCATACAGCCATAAAGAAACAACATATTCCAAACTAATAAAAGATTAATCTCACTATGGCTTCAGGCAAGGTGAAGATGAAAATTAAATTCAAAGTTAGTTAAAGTATAGGCTTCCCAGATGGTGCTAGTTGTAAAGACCCCACATGCCAATGCAGGAGATGTAAGATTTGAACGTTTAATCCCTGAATTGGGAAGATCCCCTGGAGGATCCCACTCTAGTACTCTTGCCTGGAGAATCCCATGGATGGAGGAGCCTGGTGTGCTACAGTCCATAGGACCGCGAAGAGTCAGACATGACCAAAGCAACCTAGACTAAACTGTATCTTTCTACAAACTGGTCCTCAGAAGAATCAACCTACCCAACCAAGAGGACATCCAGCTGCCTGCACAAAGCAAAAGTCTGTTGATAAAGCACGTTGCTAGGAAACATAGGTGCAAGGGAAAGATGTCTCCTTTGTTGTGAGGATGCAGTTTTCACATCATATGGTTATATATATAGTAGGTTTTGATGCATGCAACTAACTCCTCTGGAATTTCAAACGAGGGTGATGAGGGTTTGGATTCCCCCAGCAGTAGATGCAAGTACAAGTACGTTATTGGAAAGATGTAGAGAAAAAGTATTCAGAACAAGAAAGACAGCTAGTAAAGCATGAGTGATCAGTTGCTGTGAGTGACCAGAGCTTAATCCCATAAAGGAACCGTGGGAAACACCTGGGAGTTAGTCCACCCAAGGGCCAAGCAACTAGATCGTTTATATACCAACTTTCATTAGCCTTTGCTTCAGGGTGGCTGGGGATCTATCATGTGAAGAGGCTGAGCATGCCCTGCCCCCACTGAGGAAATCCCTCAGCCAAGAAATTCAGTTACTGGTGTTTGGAATTGAGTGAGGAATCACTGAAGTGGCAAAAAAATGAGAAATAAGGGCAGGGCAGGGACAAGAGCTGCAAAAAGGTGACCTAAGAGAAAAAAAAAAAAAAACATTTATCATCTGCTTGGAGGATATCAGTGCTAGGATCTTTTCATGTTTTATTTCCAAGCTTTCTAAACATGCCATGAGTTACTATTATTTCCCTCATTCACAGACAAGAAAATAGAGTTTTCAGGAGGAGCAGTGACTTTTCTAGAGTTGATAGTTAAAGCCATTTAGCAGTATTAAATCAAAATCAAGGTTTCTGTCACTAGGTCTTTTAACATTCTTTGCATCTATGGGTTTTTTTTGTTTTGTTTTGTTTTGTTTTTTTACATCTAGAAGAAAGTATGTGCAAGAGAAAATACAAGGAGAAAAAGATAAAGCCCTCACTCCAGACACATATTGTGGCCAATGAATTTGTCATGTTGAGGGACAGGGGCTAATCTGAAACCTCACAGGTCAAATGAATCTTCCTAGTCCAGGCTAAGAAGTAGAATGTTGCCCCATTAAGCAACAATACTGCCTTCCCTTGCAGACAGGTTACCGCCTCCTCTGTGGTGTGTTTCTGGTGAAGGCGGAACTCCTTTTGAACATCATGGTCATCAAGGAACCCATTTTCCTGATAAGGTATGCTGACAAACCTGTGCTGTTTCATGAGATTTACAACAATTTCACTGCACTTACCAGCCTCCATCCTCAGGTTTAGTTGAGCACACTAATGATGTTATTACATGCAATCAGCAAAATTTGTACAGGCGCATCGAATCCTCTTTTCTTGAAGAGATCTCTAGTCTTTCCCATTCTACTTTTTTCCATTTCTTTCCTCTATTTCTTTGCATTGATCACTGAGAAAGGCTTTCTTACCTCTCCTTGCTAATCTTTGGAACTCTGCATTCAAATGGGTATATCTTTTCTTTTCTCCTTTGCTTTTCACTTCCCTTTTTTCACAGCTATTTGTAAGACCTCCTGAGACAACCATTTTGCTTTTTTGTATTTCTTTTTCTTGGAGATGATCTTGATTCCTGTATCCTGTAAAATGTCATGAACTTCTGTGCATAGTTCATCAGGCACTCTGTGTATCAGATCTAGTCCCTTAAATCTATTTCTCACTTCCACTGTATAATCATAAGGGATTTGATTTAGGTCATACTTGAATGGTCTAGTGGTTTTCTCCACTCTTCAATTTCAGTCTGAATTTGGTAATAAGGAGTTCATGATCTGAGCCACAGTCAGCTCCTGGTCTTGTTTTTGCTGACTGTATAGAGCTTCTCCATCTTTGACTGCAAAGAATATAATCAATCTGATTTCAGTGTTGACTATCTGGTGATGTCCATGTGTAGAGTCTTCTCTTGTGCTGTTGGAAGAGGGTGTTTGCTATGACCAGTGCACTCTCTTGGCAGAACTCTATTAGCCTTTGCCCTGCTTCATTCTGTACTCCAAGGCCAAATTTGACTGTTACTCCAGGTGTTTCTTGACTCCCTTCTTTTGCATTCCAGTCCCCTATAAAGAAAAGGACATCTTTTTTGGGTGTTACTTCTAGAAGGTCTCGTAGGTCTTCATTGAACTGTTCAACTTCAGCTTCTTCAGCATTACTGGTTGAGGCATAGACTTGGATTACTGTGATATTGAATGGTTTGCTTTGGAAATGAACAGAGATCATTCTGTCATTTTTGAGATTACATCCAAACTCCAGTACTTTGGCCACCTCATGCAAAGAGTTGACTCATTGGAAAAGACTCTGATGCTGGGAGGGATTGGGGGCAGGAGGAAAAGGGAACGACAGAGGATGAGATGACTGGATGGCATCACCAACTCGATGGATGTGCGTTTGAGTGAACTCCGGGAGTTGGTGATGGACAGGGCAGGCCTGGTGTGCTGCAATTCATGGGGTCACAAAGAGTCAGACACGACTGAGCGACTGAACTGAACTGAACTGCATTTCAGACTCTTTTGTTGACTATGATGACTACTCCATTTCTTCTAAGGGATTCCTGCCCACAGTAGTAGATATAATGGTCATCTGAGTTAAATTCACCCATTCCAGTCCATTTTAGTTCTCTCATTCCTAGAATGTAGATGTTCACTCTTGTCATCTCCTGTTTGACCACTTTCAATTTGCACTGATTCATGGACCTAGCATTCCAGGTTCCTATGCAATATTGCTCTTTACAGCATCGAACTTTGCTTCTATCACCAGTCACACCCACAACTGGGTGTTGTTTTTGCTTTGGCTCCATCTCTTCCTTCTTTCTGGAATTATTTCTCCACTGATCTCCAGTAGCATATTGGGCACCTACCGACCTGGGGAGTTCATCTTTCAGTGTCCTATCTTTTTGCCTTTTCATACTATTCATGGGGTTCTCAAGGCAAGAATACTGAAGTGGTTTGCCATTTCCTTCTTTAGTGGACCACATTCTGTCAGACCTCTCCACCATGACCTGTCCATCTTGGGTGGCTCCACATGGCATGGCTTAAAGCTCAACATTCAAAAAACTAAGATCATGGCATCCAGTCCCATCACTTCATGGCAAATGGATGGGGAAGCAGTGGAAACAGTGGCTGACTTTATTTTTCTAGGCTCCAAAATCACTGCAGCTGGTGATTGTAGCCAGGAAATTGAAAGATGCTTACTCCTTTGAAGGAAAGTTATGACCAACCTAGACAGCATATTAAAAAGCAGAAACATTACTTTGCCAACAAAGGTCCATCTAGTCAAGGCTATGGTTTTTCCAGTGGTCAAGTATGGATGTGAGAGTCGGACTATAAACAAAGCTGAGTACTGATGAATTGAAGCTTTTGAACTGTGGTGTTGGAGAAGACTCTTGAGAGTCCCTTAGACTGCAAGGAGATCCAACCAGTCCATCCTAAAAGAGATCAGTCCTGGGTGTCCATTGGAAGGACTGATATTGAAGCTGAAACTTCAATACTTTGGCCACCTGATGCAAAGAGCTGACTCATTGGAAAAGACCCTGATGCTGGGAAAGATTGAGGGCAGGCGGAGAAGGGGATGACAGAGGATAAGATGGCTGGATAGCATCACCAACTCAATGGACATGTGTTTGGGTGGACTCCGGGAGTTGGTGACAGACAGGGAGGCCTGGCATGCTGCAGTTCATGGGGTCGCAAAGAGTCAGACATGACTGAGCGACTGAACTGAAGTGAACTGAACCAAATCCTCTGTCCCAAAATTCTGCCCTTGGTTCTTGTAAATCTCATATCCACCCTTTTCAAAACTCATAAACTCTGACCCTTAAAGATAGTCACAGAAAGCCCACTGCACCTGGCTTCTGCTTCTTTTGACCCACAACTGATAAAGAGATGCCCCAATATTTCAATAGCCTAATTGCTTTAATTAAAAACAACCATGTTTTGGTAGAGCAATCTTTTCACAATGTGTTCTTAAAAGATAAAGACTTTAAGCATTACCCCCTGAATTAGCCATTCTGTCTATCAGAAAAAAACACTTCCAGAAAGGTTCTATTCAACTTCCCCTTGATTAAAAGGGAGAAATGGTGGGGGGAGATACAGAAACTTCCCTGGTTGAGAGATCAGAATGGGAAGCTGTCATGCTCTGTGAAGATTACAGAGCATAACAGGAAAAGGAAAGAGTCCTCTTTCCTGGCAAGAAAGCAACCAATTTAAAGCTGTGGACTCTGTTTACTAAAGCTCTCCCAGCCTCCTTTCCTCCCCATTCTCCTTCCCTTGCCATGTGGAGATTTGACTATGGCTCACCATAATTGCAGATCCCAAATTACAATTCTCTACTGACTCTGAGTAAGCACATCTTTGCTGCCAAAATATCTGGCAGGCTATTTGTTCTAGGTCAACACCAGCTGCATAAACAACACTGAGAAATGGCCCAAGTAAAAAGCATTCATAGCCCTTACGTTCGACACAGTGTTCATTCACCACCTGTAAGGAATACAAGGATCCCCCAAAAGACTAAGCTTCCAAGAGATGGCTGCACCCCCATTATCACTGCACGCTTATTCACAACAGCCAAGACACAGAAACAAGCCAAATCTCCATCAGCAGATAAACAGACTGTAAAAATAAAAATTAAAAAAAAAGAAAATACGGCAGATACATACCATGAAACGTTATTCAACCTTATAAGAGATGGAAATCTTACCATTTCTATCAACATGGATGAACCTAGATGATACCAGGCTAAGTGAAAAAAGGTACTTAGAGAAGAGCAAATACTACATGAATTCACTTATATAAGGTATATAAAATAGTCTAACACACAGAAGCAAAGAATACACTTGTAGTGGCCAGGGCCCGGGAGGAAAGAGAAATGGAGACTTACAGATCAACAGGCATAAAGTTTCAGCTAAGCAAAATGAGTACGTTTTAGAGATCTGCTGTAGACCATAATACCTATCACTAACAATACAGTATTATTCCCATTAAATATGTTAAGAGCATAGGTCCCTTGTTAAGCCTTTTTACCACACACACACACAAGAAAATAAGGACATTTTTGGAGGTGATGGGAATGTTTAGAACTTTGATCATAAAGATGCCTTCACATGTGTACACACTTGTCTGAAATCATCAAAATGTACACATTAAAAAAGCATACATTTTGAATATCAATTATACCTCAATAAAGGGATAAGCCAGTTAAGAAGGAGTATTATGGAAACTATACTTCTCTGTTCACATCTTTATGGATATTGTTGCATTTTGAATCATGTAAATTATTACCTATCAAAATATTATTTGAAAAGAAAACTGAAAGAAAAAAGTTTTGACTTTCCCAATATAGAGAGTTTATCAGGTGTGACCTAGGAATTCTTTATACTACCATGTAAAATTTATTCTGTGTGTAGAATAAATAAAGAGCAGAAATGTGCACGTATATTTTCTAATACATAACATAGCTTTGTGCTCAGTTGCTTCAGTTGTGTTTGACTCTTGGCGACCCTATGGACTACATAACCCCCAGGCTTCTCTGCCCAAGGGATTCTCCATGTAAGAATACTGAGTGGGCTGCCATCTCCTCCTCCAGGGGATCTTCCCAACCCAGGGATGGAACCCATGTCTCTTACCTTTGCATGCAATATATTCAATACACTATAGCATGAATCATAAAATATTCATTGTTTGAATAACTGCTAGTTGTCACTTGCTTTCTTGGCAGAACATCACATGGGCTGTGATGGGCAGCCATTTGTAACCAGTTTCTAAAGGTGCTATCTTCCTAGGGCATTGGCATCTCAATGTGTCCCCACATACCATCCAGAGAAGGTAGCATCACAGCCCAATGCCTTCTACCTTGCCGCCTGAAAAGTTCAAAAAAAATTTTAATATTTAAATTTGGGGGCATGGGATTTTGACAAAGTCAACTAATTTTAACCTAGGTGCTAAATCCCTTTGAATGTGTATTTATTCAATTTCTCAGTCAACAAAAATGCACTGAAAACCAGACATATCTCTGACATAAATAGAATGCAAGTTACTCTACTTGGGGTAGGGACATGAATCACTCAGCAGGGCATAGAGAGTTTGCAGAAATTACCTCAAAGGCAAAGAAGAAAAGGAAAGATATTAGCATCTGAATATGGAGTTCCAAAGAATAACAAGAAGAGATAAGAAAGTATTCCTCAGCGATCAATGCAAAGAAATAGAGGAAAACAATAGAATGGGAAAGACTAGAGATCTCTTCAAGAAAGTTAGAGATACCAAGGGAATGTTTCATGCGAAGAAGGGCTCAATAAAGGACAGAAATGGTAGGGACCTAACAGAAGCAGAACATATTAAGAAGAGTTGGCAAGAATACACAAAAGAACTGTACAAAGAAGATCTCCACAACCCAGATAATCATGATGGTGTGATCACTCACCTAGAGCCAGACATCCTGGAATGTGAAGTCAAGTGGGCCTTAGGAAGCATCACTATGAACAAAGCTAGTGGAGGTGATGGAATTCCAGTTGAGCTATTTCAAATCCTGAAAGATGATGGTGTGAAAGTGCTGCACTCAATATGCCAGCAAATTTGGAAAACTCAGCTGTGGCCACAGGACTGGAAAAGGTCAGTTTTCATTCCAAACCCAAAGAAAGGCAAAGCCAAAGAAGGCTCAAACTACCGCACAATTGCACTCATCTCACACCCTAACAGTAATGCTCAAAATTCTCCAAGCCAGGCTTCAACAGTAGGTGAACTTCCAGATGTTCAAGCTGGTTTTAGAAAAGGCAGAGAAACCAAAGATCAAATTGCCAACATCCGCTGGATCATCAAAAAAGCAAAAGAGTTCCAGAAAAATGCCTACTTCTGCTTTATTGACTATGCCAAAGCCTTTGACTGTGTGGATCACAACACTGTGGAAAATTCTTCAAGAAATGGGAATACCAGACCACCTGACCTGCCTCCTGAGAAATCTGTATGCAGGTCAGGAAGCAACAGTTAGAACTGGACATGGAACAACAGACTGGTTCCAAATTGGGAAAGGAGTGAGTCAAGGCTGTATATTGTCACCCTGCTTATTTAACTTATATGCAGAGTACATCATGAGAAATGCTGGACTGGAAGAAACACAAGCTGGAATCTAGATTTCCAGGAGAAATATCAATAACCTCAGATATGCAGATGACACCACCCTTATGGCAGAAAGTGAAGAAGAAATAAAGAGCCTCTTGAGGAAAGTGAAAGAGGAGAGTGAAAAAGTTGGCTTAGAACCCAACATTCAGAAAAATAAGATCATAGCATCTGGTCCCATCACTTCATGGCTAATAGATGGGAAAACAGTGAAAACAGTGAGAGACTTTATTTGGGGGGGCTCCAAAATCACTGCAGATGGTGACTGCAGCCATGAAATTAAAAGACACTCCTTGGAAGAAAAGTTATAACCAACCTAGACAGCATATTAAAAAACAAAGATATTACTTTGCCAACAAAAGTCCATCTAGTCAAAGCTATGGTTTTCCTAGTAGTCATGTATGGATGTGAGAGCTGAGTACTGAATAATTGATGATTTGTACCATGGTGTTGGAAAAGACTTGAGAATCCCTTGGACTGCAAGAAGATCCAACCAGTCCATTCTAAAGGAAATCAGTCTTGAATATTCATTGGAAGGACGGATGCTAAAGCTGAAACTCCAATATTTCAGCCACCTGATGAGAACTGGTAAAAACCCTGATGCTGGGAAAGACTGAAGGTGGGAGGAGAAGGGGACGACAGAGGATGAGATGGCTGGATGGCATCGCCGACTCAATGAACATGAGTTTGAGTAAACTCCAGTAGTTGGTGATGGACAGGGAGGCCTGTTGTGCTGTAGTCCATGGGGCCACAGATTCAAACACATCTAAGCGACTGAACCTCACCTCATCTCACCTCACTTTACAGAATTGTAAGTGAGAACCAGAAAGGTCAACTTGGCATAAGATCACCCAGCTGGGAAATGCCATAGAGTGAAAGACTTTAGATTGGAAATAAAACCTGTCCTTTACATGTGTGTGCATGCTCAGTCATGTCTGACTCTTTGCAACCCCATGGACTGTAGTCTGCCAGGCTTCTCTGTCTATGAAACTCTCGCAGGCAAGAATACTGGTGTGGGTTGCCATTTCCTTCTCCAGGGGATCTTCCACACCCAGGGATCACCTGTTTCTCCTACACTGGCAGGCAGATCCTTTACCACTGGGCCTCCAGAGAAGCCCCAAACCTCTCCTTTACCAAAGAGGAAATATCCCTCCCACCATCTCATTCCACATTCTTTCTTCTTTCCTCTCCTCTCCATCCTCCTCCTCCTTGTCCTCCATCCACAGACACACAAACACAGACGTATCTCACAAGGGATACAGGGAGATGACTCACCCACTTTTCAGGCAGTTATTCCAATATTCTGTTACCTTCAGTGGAGTTCATCCCAGCCATTTCAATTCTGAAATAGTTCCCTTCTTCCCTCAAGCTCTTCACCTTCCTTAACATTTCTTAATTTCATGGCTAGCTCCTGCCCTTGATTGAAAATGACAGTTTTGCAAAGTTAGAAATGAGAGCTGTGGGTGTCTTCATAATGATTCAATCTGTTAGAAAAAAAAAAAAGCACTTCACATGGGCTGGAGGCCTGCTCTGTCCAGAAATGGAATCGCAGAGTCGTTGCAGAGTTCTTTTTGTGTGTTGAGTTCATGTCTAATCTTCTGGAGTGTTGAGTCTCAGAATGGAAAGAAGTACTGTGTCTCCCTAACCAAATATATTAGAGCTGGCTGCTTTCAAATGCAGAATTGCATGACTTCAAACACCGCAGACACTGAAACTTAAAGACGAGAAGAAAACGATAATAATAATAACAGGGAGAAATGGTGGTAGGCCACTAATTTCACAGCACAATGAGATGTTTCAGCACCAAACCCAGAGATGATGGGGGAACCCCAAACCCTGGGCTTGTGTTGAAGGTCCTTTTCTCCCACAGGAGACAAAAGATGAGAAAAGTAACTGAAGACAGCATGACTCCCTTTAAACTCATCTTCACTTATTTTGTAAGACAAAATAAAATAAAATGTGAAGCTACAAAAAAAAAAAAACAGCTGAGTGTGGGATAACAAGGGTCTGTAAGGAGGTGCTGTCTGCTTTCTTCATTACTTAAATCTGTGAGGATATCTCATCCGTCGTCTATTTCTTAGGGAGTTAGAGGAGGGAGAGAAGTAATATTTAATAATACTGGCACTGAGTCAATCATTTTATACATATAGTACCTGCTTTAAATTCAAGACTTCAGAAATTATTTTTTTTCCAATTTCACAGGTGAAGACGTTAAAGTTCAGTTAGATGAAATATATGTCTTAGGGTCACATACATTATATGTGGCAAAGCTGGGAATAAATTCTACTCTAGAACAACATGGAACTTAATTGAGGAGATGGGATGGGATGGGACGGAAGACATGGCTGCTATGAAGACCACATCTGTCTGTTTTTCAGTTTAACCTGGGAATCCTCTGGCATGTCTGCATTTACTATGTCTGATTCCCTTCCAGGGCCTCTAAATCCTCACCAAGTGGAAAGAGGAGACCCGGTTGCTGGGTAGTAGCACTCCCTTCTGATCATATCAGTGATTTCACATGCCCCTGAACTGTGAAGCACATTGTTCTTTGTCATTTGTTTTGATGGTCAGAACGAATGGATTGTGACTGTTGGATGATACCAAAAATTAGGTTTATTTGGAGATGAGCTCATCTCAAATTGCTAAAACTGTCATCTTAGGTTGCAAATATTCCATTCATGCTTGAACAGAAAAGAAAAATATAGCATCTCTCCCTGCCCCACCAGTGATCTATACTAGAAAACCCACTAAATTAGAATTACATGGTTCTCTCTAGCACTCGGCCAGTTTCTCACAATATTCAAGACAATTATTTCATTTCAACAGCTCAGGGAAAATATGCCTTTTTTTTTTTTTTTTTTTAGTTTAAAAGAAAGTTGGATTAAAACTTCACATTTGAAATACCAGGGCCAGCCAAATTCAAGAAGCCAGGCTGCCTGCGAAGGGTGCGTCACGTGGACACACTGAGGTGTGCCTAACGGTCCAGCAAGGTATTGTGTCTATACCCTGGACAACAAGCGGTTATAGAGTTCAGGATACGTGTGTTCCAGCCCTCGCTCTGGCATGGGCTTACTGACCCATGTGAGCAAGCAGCTGAACTTCTCTGAGCCTCCCATTTCCCACACTGTTAAAACTGAGAACCTGTCATATATTTCAGAAAATGGAGAAATATTATGGTGACTGAAAATGGATAAAGGCATCAGTGGTAAAGAATCCGCCTGACAATGCAGGAGACGCAGGTTTGATCCCTGGGTCAGGAAAATCCCCTAGAGAAGGAAATGAGAACCCGCTCTAGTATTCCTCCCTGGAAGATCTTATGAGTCGAGGAGCCAGAGGGCTGCAGTCCATGGGGTCACAAAGAGTCGAACACGACTGAGCAACTGAGCGCTTAAGCAAGAGCCAGTCACTCTTCCGGGCGAGTTTGTTCAAGCTTAATGCCTCTAAATCTCAGTTTCTTCACTGATAAAGCAAGAAAAGCAGGGCCTTTGTCATAAGGATGTTTGGGTGGAATTAAATGGAGAATATATGTGAAATTACCAAGAACCTGGCTAACGCATTACCAAGATGCTCAGCTGTGTGGTTGGTAACCATGGGTTAGAATTCAGGAGTCCGTAAGCTATAGCCTGCCGATCAGCTGCCTGCTTTTGTAATTAAATTTAATTGGAATGTGGCCATGCCCATTTATTTCATAGTGTCTATAAAACAACAGTTGTGCAGTTGTTTAGAGACCACTTGATCCTCAAAATAAAAAAAGTAATAATAACTATCTTGTCCTTTAGAGAAAATTTTGCCAACTGTGGACTAGATGATGCTAAGGACCTTCTCAACTCTGACTTTTGTAAGAATTCTTCTCCATCTTTTGTTTCTTTCTTTCTGTCTCTATAATAATTCTCTCCCACCTTCTGCTTTCTAAGTAGGTTTTGTTTTCTTCGCTTTCTTCTTTTCTGCCTTCTTCTTCCTGCCTCCCCTCCTCCCCTTCCTCCACCTTCTTCCTTCCTTTTCACCAATGAGAAAAAGGCTGGATAAATGCACTGAGCCTTTGTGAAGAGAGAAGGATGTGCCCCTCCTCCTGGATGATGTCCCTGGAGCTGACGCCCAGACCCACAACGTGGCATCAGTGGCTGGGACCGATGCCATCCCTACTTGTGGCCTGAGAGTCCTTAGCCCACACATGACAGTTCTTTGGCACTGGGGAGGCTTGGAACTTAGTGCTGCATTTGACCCACTCTTTAAACACATTTTGTTCATGCTGTTCTTTCATACTAGGCTAAGAACTTCTGGAGAGCAGGGACTGGCTTCTTTGTTATTGGGACCATGTATACCATCACAGTGCCTGGCTCAATAAATGTTTATTGCTCAATAAATGTTTACTGTACTGAATACTTTTCTTCAGAATTATGTTTCTTGCTAATGTTTTTTATTATATCATTCTGGTTCTATGGTGTGACTTAGTCTTTATCCGTATGCTTAAAAGAAAATAGTTTATTGATGCGTATTTGCAGAATCTAGAGCTGTGGCAGAGATGAACCCATCTGCAAAGCAGAAATAGAGACACAGACATAGAGAACAAATATATGGACACCCAGGGCAGAAAGGAGGAGTGAGATGAATTGGGAGATTGGGATTGATGTATCTGCATACCATGGATAATCTGTATAAAATAGATAACTATGCAGAACCAAACCGGAAAGCACAGGAAATTCTACTCAGTGCTCTGTGGTGACCTAAAGGAGAAGGAAATCCGAACAAGAGGTGATATGTGTGTATGTATGGCTGATTCATTCTGTCTGTACAGCAGAAACTAACACAGCATTGAAAAGCAACTATACTTCAATAAAAATGTTTTTTAAATAAAAGTTTATTGAAAATGAGAACTGACACTTTTAGTACATATTGTCCACAAAGTGAGGAATAAAGAAAGAAAACCTAGGGATTCATCTTTTACAATTTGGATGGTTTGGGGGAGGGTTGCTTTTAAATTAGGAAGCAATGAACATCTCTCCCTTCAGCCCCTCTACTCGTGACAGTTCATGGTCACAGCTGGGCTACGAGCTAACCTCTGCTCTTTACCCAAGTGTGACCAAATCCACCTGAGGAACAAGATAACACTCCCAATATCTGCTCATCAGTTCAAAGAGGGTCCAATTAAAGCCTCATTTGCAGGAAACTAATCATAGCTTCCTGAAAATTGGAGGAAATGCCGTTCCAATCAAATACATAATTTCTCTTCCCTTACGAGTCAAGTTTCCTGATGTTATGTGGCATTTAGCAGTTGGCATAGCCCTCAAAATTATTCCTTTTGGGAAGAAATGTTTGCATTAGGAATAAAATTCTAACTAGTGCTGGCTTTGCTAGAACTTATTTTTTCTGGGCAGCCTTTGTCAATCTCACATCATTACATATACAGACTTTGATGTCAATTCAACCAGTTTCCATCTAATGATTGTTATTATATGAATGTGAGCAACAATAGCTTCCATTTAGAATGCACAGTTGACCTATATTTTCCTAAAGGTTTTACCAAAATTATGTCATGTAACCCTCAAAATAACTCCAGTAGGTATGTGATCTTGCCATATTTTGCAATTTAAAGTAACAGTAACAGCAGCAATAAAACAGATGTGTAAAATGATTCCTTAAATTGTTTGAAATGGCATCACTATCAAGTAGTGAAGCTCATATTCACAGATGGGTCTGTGTTGGTAATTACTGAGGCTTCCCTGTTGGCTCAGACGGTAAAGAATCATCCTGCAATGCAGGAGACCCCAGGTTCAGTCCCTGGATGAAGAAGATCCCTTGGAGAAGGGAATGGCCACACACTCCAGTATTCTTGCCTGGGAAATCCCATGGACAGAGGAGTCTGGCAGGTTACAGTCCATGGGTTTGCAAAGAATCGGACAGGACTGAGCATTCATAAATGAGTCTGTGCTGGTAATTACTAAGCTGTACTGATTTTCAGGACAGTCAGGGTGAAGAAATGGTGAAGGGCAAGGGGCAATAATCACATCACTACTAACATTACCGCAATAACCTACTGCTTATAGGCAGGGTGTTTTGGCAATTGCAGACATTGGAGAGGATTGGTCAGATGATCTTTTCTTAGCTATTCCAGCTGAGAGACCCTTTAGGGAAGAGGTTGCTAACTACACTTATTACATTTACAAGTGTTTGGGGGGAAAAAAATCAAAACAATAGTATATTGTGTGACATGTGGCAACTATATGGAATTCAAATTTTACTATCCATAAAGTGGTTTTGGAACACAGTATCACAGCTATTTTTGTGTTGTCTGTGGCCACATTTGCATTATAACAGCTTGCGTTGATTAGTTATGACAGAAATCACACAAACAGCAAAATCGAGAATATTTACTATCTGTCCTTTTTTCATTCTTTGTCCCCAATTTTGGGGCAGAGCCCAGTTGTCGCCTCCAGCTTAGAGCCTGGACTTGTATTGTTGGCCTCATTTGAATATGAATAGCAAGAACTGTATCTATCCTAAGGTATATGATTTCATATATACTGTTAGTGGGGCTTCCCAGGTAGCTCAGTGGTAAAGGGTCTACCTGCCAATGCAGGAGACACAGGAGAAATGAGCTCAATCCCTGGGTTAGAAAGATCCCTGGAGAAGGAAATGACAACCCACCCCAGTATTATTCCATGGAAAGTTCCATGCACAGAGAAGTCTGGCGCGTTATGATTCATGGAGCTGCAAAAAGTCCAACACAACTGAGCAATTGAGCTCAGCACAACACAACATACCATTAGTACTGAAAGGTTTTCATTCAAGGCAGTCTAATTTGAAGCCCTCCATAACAGTCCTGTCCAATAGAATTTCTTGCAATGATGGAAGATTTTATATCATTGTTTTCAAATATAGCACATGATTGTATGTGGCTACTGAATCATTGAAATGTGGCTGGTGCAACTGAGGAACTTGATGTTGAAATTCAAATTAATTTAAATTTAAATGTGAGCTCCCACATTGGAAAGTGAAGCTCTAGAAGTTCTCTGCTGAGCCTTCATGCAGTCTCACCTTGAAAGGTTCGGGGCCAGGGTTCCCAAACCCTCCCCAGCCTGCTGTTCCATCTTTGGGTAGCACTTGCTCTTTGGCAGTTCTCTCTTTCATGGAGAAGGGTTTCCCAATAACATCCACACCTCAGTTTTAGTTCTGTCACTTGGAGGCACAAGAATAAGCTTGATTTCCCTGACACTGTCAATCCTTCAAATGTCTGAAGTAAGTGAGAGTATGTACTAACCCATTTAACCATCTCTGAGAGGCATGCCGCACCCTCCAAGTCTGGGCTGGGAGCAAAGGGGATGTTAGAGTACCAAGCAGAAGCAAGACTATTTTAGCATCACCTGCTGGGAATCTTCCGTCCAGCACAGGAGCTAATTCTATACAGGGGCTTGAGTTCTAGAGGGCAGCAGGGATCCATGTAATGGAAGACCTGGTCTTCTTCTCCCTGTCTGCTTGAAACAAAGGCTCAGGCATGGCTAAACTTCTGTCAATTAACCACCCCACCCTCTACTCAGTTTGGAAGGAAAGAGACAAATGAAAGAGTAAGAGGAATTTCACAACAGAGTGGCAAACTCCAGTGTCAGCAGGATTCTAACCACACTGTCCCTGAGTTTGATGGAATCTATCCATCAAACTATTTTCCTTGGTTTCCTCAACACAAAGCTCTGGTCCATTGTACCAGTCTGATTCTCCAGGCTTGCCATTGCTTCTCTATGATACACTTCCAGAAATATATTCTCTAAGTTTTGTTGTATATGGTTAAAAACCCCACTTGGAATAGCTATAGATATTATTTGTGTAGAATTACCATAAATTTTGAGGTTTTAGTCGATGTCTGGTGAACAGGAGGGATGTCGGTGATGAGTTTTGGTTGACCTTAGACATATGCAATGCAAACGTGGTCAGGATTGACTCTGGACTTTGTAAGACCATGTTTGCAGAGGCCTCTGCTGAATGAGCAAGAACAGACAAAACCCAACCCTGCGGGGGTTGCAGTGGAAAAACAGGCAAACAATGGTCACTTTCTATCACCACGCTGTGATCTAACGCTGATAGAGGATTGAAGAGAAGTTGAGAACACAATAACTCCTAACAGTGAGAATCACATGAAGGGCCATTTTCTCTTTTCTGTCTGGGCTTTCAGAAAGTTCAGAATTGAATTTAAAGCTTCGAAAGACAGAAACTATATAAAACTACCTAACAGGGGATTTGACTTATTTATTTCCCAGTCTCTTGATGTTGTTTTCCATTTTGTATTCCTGCTGTAAGGGATTTCGGATGTCTTTTTGAGTTTAAGTTGTCTCAAATACCTGTTCTGAATGTGGGTGAGGTACACATTGAAAATAAATGACTCATCTCCATTGAAAAGAAGAAAGCTTTCTGAACAAACATACTGGCTAGTTGTGGAATACAAGGATGTGGTTTCTTCCTCAAGGAGCACACATTACCTTTGGGGCAGGGGTGGTGATCCATGAAGACAGTTCACCCCCAGAAGCTTTGGGGTTTGAGGCCAATGGTCCAAGCTACTGGGAGAGGAAGCCCAGAGCAGCCTAAGGAGGGGAGTGATGGGATTCAGGGCATGGTCTGCTGAGATAGCTCTGTGGCATCCAACACAACTGACGTTTCAGTTGGATCTTCCGGTGTTCAATCAATCTTAAAGGAAAAAAGAGGAGAGTCCAGAATTATTCATGTAGTTCATGAAGCCCTCCATGAGGGGGTAAGTGACAGGAACAAAGGCTCAGGGTAAGACCAGATCCTTCAGGTGTCAAACATCTCACCGCTCACCCCTTCACACAAAGCTCTTAGCTCAGTGCCTGGTTATTTGGGGCCTTGCACAAGTGCTTGTAAAATTAAATGAGGCTGTGTTCAGAAGGCTGTGACACCATGACTCACAGGGGGCACCCCTCCTCTGGGTGGGAGTGATATTTGATGGTCTATAAAATTCCTGATGGCTCAGATGGGAAAGAATCCACCTGCAATGTGGGAGACCTAGGTTCGATCCCTGGGTTAGGAAGATCCCTTGGAGGAAGGCATGGCAACCCACTCCAGTATTCTTGCCTGGAGAATCCTATGGACAGAGGAGCCTGGCGGGCTACAGTCCATGGGGTCACAGAGAGTTGGACAGGACTGAGCAACTAAGTGCACAAGATCATTAGTGACATACTTCAGGAGGGAAAAAATGGAGGAGAGAGGAAGAAGGAGGATGAGAAAGAGAGCCCAGGGGGCAGCTTTGGGAAATGCAGCAAACTCTCCAGTATTCCAAGAAGGAGAAAAATGGAGAAATTTGCTCTCAAAATAGAAGGGAGTTAAGAAGTAATTAGAGGAGAAAAAATAGAATAAACTCGCTATTGACATTTAGCTATTTTGAGAATTATGTAGCTAATTTATGGTGATTGCTTCCAGAAGGATATGGAGGTCTTGATTGTTTCAACAACAGATCTACAAATATAATGAACATTAATGATGGGGAAGATACATGGTTGAGTCAGATACAATGATGAGAAAGGAAACAGGAATCCTTGGGTGCCTTCTGTGTGTCAGGCATGTTATCACTTTAATCCTCAGAAAATCTTATAAGGAAGATATAAGTATTAGCACTCTCAGCTCAGCTCAATCGTCAGTCACATCCAAATCTGCAAATCTGTAGACTGTAGCCTACCAGGCTCCTCTGTCCATGGGACTCTCCAGGCAAGAATACTGGAGTGGGTTGCCATTTCCTCTTCAGGGGATCTTCCCAGCACAGGAATTGAACCCGTGTCTCTTGCATCTCCTGTGTTGGCAGGTAAATTCTTTACCATTGCTCCACCTGGGAAACCCTCTGTGGGGACAAAAATTGCTCAAGAGGAAATATGTGCAACAAAATATATAGCTATGAAGGTTGACTCTGCATAGATAAACTAAACACTTTTGTGGGTCAGAGGGTCAACATGGGCTGGGGGGGAGACATGTCAAGTTCTGTAGGTGGGCACTAGCTGACAGGGGGGTCTATGAATGGTGCCACATGTAATTGGCCTCAATCTCTAGGGTATAGAGAGTCATTACAGAGTTTAAACCCTGGAGTGTAGTGATGCTTTTTAAAATTCTGAATGATTGATGATGCATCAAACTATAGGGTATATTAATATGAGGTGAGGCAAAAGGCAGAAAAAGCAGTTAGGAAGCTGCAGCAGTGATCCAGGCAAAAAATAATAGAGGACAATGAAAGAGCAGCTGAGATCAGCAGCCACTGGTGGTCCAGTGGCTAAAACACTGTGCTCCCAATGCTGGAGGCCTAAGTTTGATCCCCAGCCAGGGAACTAGATCCTACATGCCACAACTAAGAGGTCTCATGCTGCAACTGAAAGATGCCAGTTGCTGCAACCGGAATCTGAATGCAATCAAATAAATAAACTTTTTTTTTTTTTTAAGGGAGGGAAGACTCAATTCAAGAGATGGGAAAGTGACAATTAGTAGGAAAGGGAAGATTGCTTCAAACAAGGAGTTAGAGAAAGGCACCTCTTTATCTCTGCTTGGTTTCTAGTTTGAGTTTGAGTTCTTGAATGGACGATGGCCTTGTGAAGTCAAAGCCTCTCAATGACTGGGCTTATGCCAGCTCCTCTCCTTATGTATTGGCATATCCAGGTATTCAACTGAAAAAAGGGTGGAAAATACTTGAAAAAAAAATTCTGTGATATTCCACAAAAAAACAGCACTTGAATTTGCCACTCATCTTCAACAGTTTACACAGCACCTACATTATATTTGGGCTTCCTCGGTGGCTCAGATAGTAGAGTCTGCCTGCAATGCCGGAGACACAGATTTGATCCCTGGGTTGGGAAGATCCCCTGGAGTAGGAAATGGCAACCCACTGCAGTATTCTTGCCTAGAGAATTCCATGGACAGAGAAGCCTGGCAGGCTACAGTCCATGGGGTAGCAAAGAGTCAGACAGGACTGAGTAACTGCCACTACACTACCACCTCCCCATGGGGGGCTCTGATTCCTCTGTTTTTGACCTAGCAGTGAGGGCCACTCTCAAAATGGACAAATTCTTCTGATACCTTGATGATTTTTGCTGTGTTCAAATTTTATGGTTTATTTGTGCTGTTTATAAGCTGTGTCTTCTTGGACAAATTGTTGAACATCTCTGGACCTGCAGAGGTATCATAAGGATTAAATGTACAAATACAAATCACCTAGAACATTGTCTTATGTGTAACAGAGACTCAGTACTCCATTATTAGTAATGAAAGTCATGGTGCTGATCGCACAGGTGATGCTAATTTCTGTTCGGCTCAGTTCAGTCACTCAGTCATGTCTGACTTTTTGCAACCCCGTGGTTGCTAATTTAGGTAAAGTTAACTGCGCCTTGCTTCTCCTCCTGCCACGAATATTGCATTATTCTCTATAAAAGCACTTACCATTTTGTATGTATTAGAACTCTCCATTTTTCTGGACTGCATTACATTATAAATCCCTTAAGAGGTGCCATCTTGTATTATTCATTTATATCCCTGGTACAAGGTATGTCATCTGGCCTACAGAGGTTTAGCAAAATTACTCTTCTCACTCCCCTCTTTATCTTATTAATTCTTTAATTGGATGTAAAAACAGACCGGATTAGCTTGAAAGAAAAAAATGATGCTTCAATCATTTGAATAATTTTGTAGTATATGAATAAAATATTTTAAGGCTAATCCCTGAGTTACATATTGGACAATGATTATAGGAACAATTTCACAATGTAAAGCCCATATTGTACATCTTCCTAATGGCAGAGATGCACTGAGATGAACTGCATGGCGTTTTCCCCTTTTGGGGGTTTATTTAATTCTATCAATCTTATTTCCAGTTCAATTATGAAACCAACATGCCGCACATGCCATACATTCAAAAACAAATTTAGTCTTCTGAATATTAATTAACATTGTTTCAAAGAGACAATCGCTGTTTATCACTGATTTAAATTAAATATTGAGGAGGAAATTAAAGAGATTTTTACTTCATTTATGCAGCAGCAACATTACAATTTATACAAATGAAGGCATAATTAAACAGTCTGCCATTAAATTACAATCTGCATCTCATGTAAGCAAACATATTAAAATTGAAAATGCTTGTCATGAATATAAAACCAGCTTCCCTGAATAAGAATTATTCCAAATGCATGATGCACATTTAAGCAACTGTTTTATTTTCCATAAAGGAAGGACTGTGGGTTGTGTGATATGACCATATTTATAGGTTGCTTTATTTTTAAGATATATAGTTGATAATAGCAATTCTAATACTAATATTAGCTAATACTGTGGTAATCCCTGGTGAATGCTTAACTCAGGTCAACAAATTTGACAACTTAATTCAAGAGACAACTTAATTCATCAATATTGTGTTCTGAAGACTGTCTTTTTAATTTTTACTTCTTTTTTGCTTGTTTCTTTGATTGATTGTTCTGTTTTGTTCTAGGGAGGGAGTAAGTCATTAAAAACAGCCACGGAGAGGAAAGAGGACACAGATGTTCCCTTTCAGCCTGGGTGTACCTGGGATGTAAAAGAAGGAAACAGCATCTACTTGAGATGCTGTGACAGAAAGTTCAACTCAGAGACAGCCCCATTACAGTTAGAGCAAGAAGGTGAAGGAACCATTCTGCAAAGAGAAGATTCCAGGATAAGACTAGGTCTGGGTATCACCTTGTGGAAGGTATATACTCAGCTAAAGCACTAGTCTAGAGCATACAAATAGAATTAAATAGGATTATTTTGCATAATTTAGGTTAACAATATTTCCTGATACTAGCTTGATAATCCTGCATAAGTTACATTAACCTCCCTGAGTTTCCACTTGTTCATCTACCAAGGGGAGATAGTAATATTCACAATCCTTTCAAAACCCCCAGGGTGAATTTCACATGATAATAGTTGGTGATTCGTATCTACTAGATATTCAAAATGGACATTTACTAAATGCTTGAAAATTTAAAATAGAACTTAAAACAACTAGGAAGAAAGAAGTGTCACTCAGTTCAGTTCAATCGCTCAGTCGTGTCCAACTCTTTGCAACCCCATGAATGCAGCACACCAGGCTTCCCTGTCCGTCACCAACTCCAGGAGTTCACCCAAACTCACGTCCATTCAGTCGATGATGCCATCCAACCATCTCATCCCCTGTCATCCCCTTCTCCTCCTGCCCTCAATCTTTCCCAGAACCAGGGTCTTTTCAAATGAGTCAGCTCTTCACATCAGGTGGCCAAAGTTATGGAGTTTCAGCTTCAACATCAGTCCTTCCAATGAACACCCAGGACTGATTTCCTTCAGGATGGACTGGTTGGATCTCCTTGCAGTCCAAGGAACTCTCAAGAGTCTTCTCCAACATCACAGTTCAAAAGCATCAATTCTTCAGTGCTCAGCTTTCTTTACAGTCCAACTCACATCCATACATGACTACTGGAAAAACCATAGCTTTGACTAGATGGACCTTTGTTGGCAAAGTAATGTCTCTGCTTTCTAATATGCCATCTAGGTTGGTGATAACCTTCCTTCCAAGGAGCAAGTGTCTTTTAATGTCATGGCTGCAATCACCATCTGCAGTGATTTTGGAGCCCCCAAAAATAAAGTCAGCCACTGTTTCCACTGTTTCCCCATCAAGTTACCTTGCCCCCTTTCCAATAACTCAGGTCATCATTCCATATATCTTCATCCAACGGTCCCAGCTGGAACTTTGTTAAATTCTGGGGAGGTGGCAGTGACCAGACAGTCTGGTTGCTTGGACCCCACCACTCACTTTTGCTGATGGGGCTCATCTGTTTTTGTGTCAAATTGTTCTTTTTATTTTCTTTCTTGCAATACTGGTAGTTATGCCCTGTGTCTTGCCACCTATTTTTTTGGTTACTAAGCACCTCTTCAGTGCTATTGGCCATACAGAGAGGACACCCTCACCATGACTTCCTCCAGAAATTCTCACTCTCCTTCAGTCCCTGGTCTACACGGCCGCTGTGAAAGGAACCACAGGAGAAAACTCCTGGTGGCCTTGCCGCCCCTCCACTCCATATACTTGATGACCCAGGAATGATTGGTCCTCATTCAACCAATCAGAAATGAGGACTGGAAGACTTCAGCCAATCCAGTTGCTCTCTTGAGTGGACTTATTATTAATAGCAATTGGTGACTGACTGGAAGCTAGTTTCTGCCATGCTGACTGGAAAGAAATGGCAGAGGATCTGCTGATCTGACAGAAAAGACTCCTGAGGGAGACTTTACTTTGGTTCATGTGGCAAACTCAGCTACAGTCCTACCTTGGGGTCTTGTGAGGCATCATTTTATGCTTGGAATCTATACCCTATATTTCTTAAACAAAATGAAGTGGGTTACTAAAGCACAAACACAAGAAATATGAACATATACACTCACCAAATCCAACTTAACAAGAGTACACACTGGCTATTTAAAATAAATAACCAACAAGGACCTAGTATATAGCACAGGGAACTCTGCTCAATGTTCTAGAATAATAAGTGGGAAAAAAATAGAAAATAATAGAAAAAATTGCAAATCCTCTAGAGAAATAGTCCAATTTTTTCTCTTCCCAGGTGCCAACATTTGGATACAGAAATTTTGCAAACATAACTTGAGACTAAAATCTTTCATGTTTACTGACCAGTCAAGATGTATTTCTATTTAGAATATCCCATGTGTTTTGTAGATTAATAAAACAATGGAAATGTTACTGATAGAATGACCTACATCAAGTGAAAGGAATCATGGTCCAAGAATACTCTCTATGAGCTCCAGATCCTTGCATTGTCTTAGCTATGGATATGTGAAGATGAGTAGAGATTTTCAGCCAGAAGCACTTAGCATACCACTTATTTACCTCCTAGTAGGTTCTCAGTCAGTCAGTTCAGTCGCTCAGTCGTGTCCAACTCCTTGCGACCCCATGAATCGCAGCCTCCCTGGCCTCCCTGTCCATCACCAACTCCCGGAGTTCACTCAGACTCACATCCATCGAGTCAGTGATGCCATCCTGCCATCTCATCCTCTGTCGTCCCTTTCTCCTGCCCCCAATCCCTCCCAGCATCAGAGTATTTTCCAATGAGTCAACTCTTCGCATGTGGTGGCCAAAGTACTGGAGCTTCAGCTTCAGCATCATTCCTTCCAAAGAAATCCCAGGGCTGATCTCCTTCAGAATGGACTGGTTGGATCTTCTTGCAGTCCAGGGACTCAAAAGAGTCTTCTCCAACACCACAGTTCAAAAGCATCAATTCTTCGGCATTCAGCCTTCTTCACAGCCCAACTCTCACATCCATACATGACCACTGGGAAAACCATAGCCTTGACTAGACAGACCTTAGTCGGCAAAGTAGTATCTCTGCTTTTCAATATGCTATCTAGGTTGGTCAAAACTTTTCTTCCACGGCATAAGTGTCTTTTAATTTCATGCCTTCAATCACCATCTGCAGTGATTTTGGAGCCCCCTAAAATAAAGTCTGATATTGTTTCCACTGTTTCCCCATCTATTTCCCATGAAGTGATGGGACCAGATGCCATGATCTTAGTTTTCTGAATGTTGAGCTTTAAACCAGCTTTTTCACTCTCCTCTTTCACTTTCATCAAGAGGCTTTTTAGTTCCTCTTCACTTTCTGCCATAAGGGTGGTGTCATCTGCATATCGGAGGTTATTGATATTTGTCCCAGAAATCTGGATTCCAGCTTGTGTTTCTTCCAGTCCAGCGTTTCTCATGATGTACTCTGCATATAAGTTAAATAAGCAGGATGACAGTATACAGCCTTGACATATTCCTTTCCCGATTTGGAACCAGTCTGTTGCTCCATGTCCAGTTCTAACTGTTGCTTCCTGACCTCCATACGGATTTCTCAAGAGAAAGGTCAGGTGGTCTGGTATTCCCATCTCTTTCAGGATTTTCCACAGTTTATTGTGATCCACACAGTCAAAGGCTTTGGCATAGTCAATAAAGCAGAAATAGATGTTTTTCTGGAACTCTCTTGCTTTTTCCATGATCCAGCGGATGTTGACAATTTGATTTCTGGTTCCTCTGCCTTTTCTAAAACCAGCTTGAACATCAGGAAGTTCACAGTTCACCTATTGCTGAAGCCGGGCAATTCTAGGAATCAGTGAACTAAAATGGACTGGAATGGGTGAATTTAACTGAGATGACCATTATGTCTACTGCTGCAGGCAGGAATCCCTCAGAAGAAATGGAGTAGCCATCATGGTCAACCAAAGAGTCCAAAATGCAGTACTTGGATGCAATCTCAAAAATGACAGAATGATCTCTGTTCGTCTCCAAGGCAAACCATTCAATATCACAGTAATCCAAGTCTATGCCCCAACCAGTAATGCTGAAGAAACTGAAGTTGAATGGTTCTATGAAGACCTACAAGACCTTTTAGAACTAACACCCAAAAAAGATGTCCTTTTCATTCTAGGGGACTGGAATGCAAAAGTAGGAAGTCAAGAAGCACCTGGAGTAACAGGCAAATTTGGCCTTGGAATGTGGAATGAAGCAGGGCAAAGACTAATAGAGTTTTGCCAAGAAAATGTACTGGTCATAGCAAACATCCTCTTCCAACAACACATGAGAAGACTCTACACATGGACATCACCAGATGGTCAACACTGAAATCAGATTGATTATCTTCTTTGCAGCCAAAAATGGAGAAACTCTATATAGTCAACAAAAACAAGACCAGGAGCTGACTGTGGCTCAGATCATGAACTCCTTATTACCAAATTCAGACTCAAATTGAAGAAAGTACAGAAAACCGCTAGACCATTCAGGTATGACCTAGATCAAATCCCTTATGATTATACAGTGGAAGTGAGATATAGATTTAAGGGCTGGATCTGATAGTTAGAGTGCCTGATGAACTATGGAATGAGGTTCATGACATTGTACAGGAGATAGGAATCAAGACCATCCCCATGGAAAAGAAATGCAAAACAGCAAAATGGCTGTCTGGGGAGGCCTTACAAATAGCTGTGTAAAGAAGAGAGGTGAAAAGCAAAGGAGAAAAGGAAAGATATAAGCATCTGAATAGAGTTCCAAAGAACAGCAAGAAGAGATAAGAAAGCCTTCTTCAGTGATCAATGCAAAGAAATAGAGGTAAAGAACAGAATGGGAAAGACTAGAGATCTCTTCAAGAAAATTAGAGATACTAAGGGAATATTTCATGCAAAGATGGGCTCAATAAAGGACAGAAATGGTATGGACCTCACAGAAGCAGAAGATATTAAGAAGAGGTGGCAAGAATACACAGAAGAACTGTACAAAAAAGATCTTCACCACCCGGATAATCACGATGATGTGATCACTCATCTAGAGCCAGACATCCTGGAATGTGAAGTCAAGTGGGCCTTAGAAAGCTTCACTACGAACAAAGCTAGTAGGTTCTAGTAGACCCTAATATGTGTGCAGGTGTGTGCTCAGTCAAGTCCAACTCTTTGCAACTCCATGGAGCTCACCAAGCCCCTCTGTCTATGGGATTACCCCAGCGAGAATATTGAGATGGTTGCCATTTCCTACTACAGTGGGTCTTCCTGACCCAGGGACTGAACTTGAGTCCCCTGAGGCTCCTACATTGGCAAGTGGATTCTTTACCACTTGAGCCACCTGGAAGCCCAAGACTCTAATAGGACACTCTGAATTGCTTCATCCTTCTCCATTCATATCTCTACTCCCTTATTTCCAGTAGGACTTAAATTTATTACCATTATTTTCTTTTTTTTTTAATTGAAATATACTTGATTTACAATGTTGTGATAGTTCCTGATAGTTGTGTTTTGACTCAGCTCTGTTTAGTTTGCTCTAGCTTTGCTAAGGCTCAACCACACTTCTTCCATCTGACATATGCTATTCTCTCATGCCAGCCCCATCTCATTTTTTTTTTCTTGTACTCATATCAATACCACCAGCTGGCCAACTGAAAATGACTCTTATTAAGAAGCAAAAGTACCCTAATATCCAGGTCTCCTCCTCCTTAGTCTAGAGCCCTGTCCTGACACCTTATATTTCTGGTTAATCTGTCCTCATGACTTTTCCTTTCCATAATTGGAAGCCATTTCATATTCTTTGATGTCTAACCTTGACAAAGACTGCAATAATCATGTAAACATTTTCTTCAGCCAAAAAAAAAGAAAAAAAATTCACTTACAAGTAAACCTAGCTGTAAAATGGGTAATAGGTTGGGTCTTACTAACTGATGCCAGAAAAGGCAATGGCACCCCACTCCAGTACTCTTGCCTGGAAAATCCCACGGATGGAGGAGGCTGGTAGGCTGCAGTCCGTGGGGTCACGAAGAGTCAGACACAACTGAATGACTTCACTTTACTTTTCACTTTCCTGCATTGGAGAAGGAAATGACAACCCACACCAGTGTTCTTGCCTGGAGAAATCCAGGGACGGGGGAGCCTGGTGGGCTGCCATCTATGGGGTCACACAGAGTCAGACATGACTGAAGTGACTTAGCAGTAGCAGTAGCAGTACTAACTGATGCTGTTGATTGCATTGCTTCTGTAGACATTTGGTGAAATAAGTAATTACCTTCCAGGAGTTAGGTCCCTGGAAGCTGCTTTCTTTATTGCTTCCTCTCATTTCTCTCCACACTAACAGTGACTGCAAATGGTTCCAGATCTGGCTGGGATCCCTCCTGATATAATCAGTGGTTACAAAGAAAAATCATTAGCATGATGCAAAATTAATTAGAAAAGTCAGTTGCAATTTATAAATACACATTTGTGGTTAAATCAATCTGAAGATTTGGATTTAGCCCGGTGCCCCTCAGAGTGGATAATGCTTGCAGCACAACCAAACAAGAGACCTAATCAGATTGGCCCTGCCATAAATGGAAGCCATTAATTTGGCCTTAATTGGGATCTGAGAAGTTATTAAAGCATATTTTTGTAGTTTGTTCAAATCAATTATTGTGAAGCAAATGAATTTATAGGCAAGCTACTTTCTCAAAAATATATTCCATCAAACCAGCTGTACCTTTGTTCTAACAAACAAAAATTACATGAATAGAAAAAATATAATGAGCTAACAGAGATGGAAAGTTAGGAGAGAGACCTAGCTTTAGAGGCTTCAAAGGTCATAAAACAAAACAGATGTTTTTGTACCCAAGATTTCAGAAAACATCTTGTTAATCATTCTATTGTATTTCCATGAGTAGAAACAAGTTTACTGCAAAAAGAAGAAATTACCCTGCTATACAGATGATCCTGGGACACACAGGCTTATTTTCTGAATCCTGACTTTCCCTTAACACAGTAACCTATGCTGTGATTAGTCACTCAGTCTGACTCTGTGCGACCCCATGGACTGTAACCTGCCAGGCTCCTCTGTCCATGGGATTCTCCAGGCAAGAATACTGGAGTGGGTAGCTGTTTCCTCCTCCAGGGGATCTTCCCAACCCAGGGATCCAACCCAGGTCCCCTGAATCACAGGTGGATTCTTTACCATCTGAGCCACCAGGGAAGGGAGCTTTAATTTCTCAAGTCCCCATGGAAATGGCTTGATGGGTTGGAACACTCTACCTCCAAGTTAAAAGATTCAAGGTAGAATTAATTTGGAAAAAAAATAGAGTTAGATTAGAATTAGAACGTTTCAGGAGAGAAGAGTCTAGGTATTTTATTATTTACTTTCCCAGATGACTCAGTGGTAGAGAATCTGCCTGCCAAGGCAGGAGATGTGGGTCCGATCCCTGGGTCGGGAAGATACCCTGGAGAAGGAAATGGCAGCCCACTCCAGTGTTCTTGCCTGGAGAATCCCACGGACAGAGGAGCCTGGCGGGCTACAGTCCATGAGGTCACAATCAGACATGACTGAGCATGCACACAATTCTTTCTCTAAATCATATACTATCTGAGTTGAAATTAGGATTTGTAAGAAATGAGATACATCATTACCTTAATAAGAATTTTTGTTTTGATTGAAGCCCCCTATGAATATGTGACACTTCCAAGTCCTCTCTAACCCAGGTAACCACACTATAAGACTCCTGGCTCTTCAAAATCAGCCGTCTTGACACTGGGCATCAATGACTTGATGTATAGAATGATATTCGAAATCAGTATCAAATCATCAGTTTTAACTGGGAATGTTGAATTTCTAAGGTGACGTAACTATTACATACTCTATCCATTAGCTCTACACACGCTGATACAGCAGAGGATAGTCTACATCTAGTGGTTTAAGTAACAGGTTGTGTACATTTTTTATGTACATATGTCCCAAAATTCATCCAAATACATTTTGTGAAATAGATATATTTTCTATTTTATATGCAGAATTCTATTCACATAAAGATCAGCAAACACTTATGATCCTCTGGTTTCTTTTTTTTTTTTTTTTCTCCATCTTTCTCTTCCTGGTACACTTCCCCTTATAACACAAGCTTTGCCATGGGGTGATTTCAACAGCTAGAAGCCTTTTCATAAGCATATTATAAGCATCAGATAATCACATTCCCAGCCACACCCTCCCCAGCTCAGTGAAATAAAAAGGAAAGAAAATTAAACATGAAGCATCATGCATCATAATATAAATCACGTTACAAACTATACAAGAATGATTTCTAAATAAATAAAATTTTCTTGACTCTGAAAAGATTTGAGATTACATGTAAACCCAGCCAATATTGGCTAAATCAAGTAATAAATAAGTAAACATAAACCATGTTACTGAAGGGTGCTGTGCGCAGCTGAGTTTGGGTAGACCCTCAGAACACAACTCAAAATCTTCTTATTAGAAGAGTGAGGATTCTAGGTGTGAGTGGCTTCCTGACAAAAATGAGACACCCGGTCTGAAGCCTCATCCCCTCAAAATATGTTACTATTGCTGCCTTCCCCTTCATTTGACTTCCAAAACAAGGATAGGGAACATTCAAAAGCAAGCATGAGTAATGGGAAAAAGAAGAAAAAAACTACACTGAGTCACTTTTTTAAAACTGTAGTGTAATTGCTCTACAATGTTGTGTTAGTTTGTGCTGTACAATGAAGAGAATGAGCCATGTGTATACATATACACTTCCCCCCACCCCCAACCCACCCCACCATCTATATCATCGCAGAGCACCGAGACATTGAGCCCTTTAAGACCAGGGATTCCTGACCGACAGCAGATCTGATGAAAGCAGCCTTCTCTCTGGAGTGGCAGGAAGATGACGCCCCAGCCGCATGTAATTTATTTGATAGGTACACCTGCTCCTGCCAGCTGTGAAACATTTGGTAAGGTGACCTGAGGCTCATTTCAACCACCTGGTGTTACCTGAACGGCACACGCACAGGGAGGGAGAAAGTCAGATGTAAGATGGAGATGTTCTGGCACCTTTGAAGTGGCAGCGGTTGCTATGGAAACCCTCCTGGAAGGTGCATTGGAGACAGTCTGTCTCCCAAATTCAAAGGACATGCTTCTCAGGTAGCTGTAGGGTGGGGAAGGGGCTGGACAGGGATCCTAGCCTCTTAACATCTGTTTTAGGAATCTTAATAGCTAAAAACAAGGGAGGAGAGGGTGTTGCCATGAGTGAAACTCCAACAAGGAAGAAAACTCAACAGGGCACTGGAAAGAGAACCCCAAAGTGCACCCAGAACATGAAATAAGTTTACATGTGGGTGACAATATGCAATTTCACCGAATTCATTGTTGGTTGACAAATTTTGTAAAATGTTGGCTCTGCGTCAGGGGCTAGACCTAGAACTGGGGGAGTCAGCAGTAAAAACAGAATTCCTGCCCTCAGCAAGACAACTGGGATTAAAAACCCAATGAAGGGGGTGGTCCTAAGATGGCAGAGGAATAGGATGGGGAGACCACTTTCTCCCTCCCAAATTCATCAAAAGAACATTTGAACGCTGTGTAAATTCCACAAAACAACTTCTGAATGCCAGCAGAGGACATCAGGCACCCAGAAAAGCAGCCCATTATCTTCGAAAGGAGGTAGGAACAATATAAAAGATAAAAAGAGGTAGGGACGGAGATCCGTCCCAGGAAGGGAGTATTAAAAAAGAGAGAACTTTCCAAACACCAGGAAACACTCTCACTGGCGAGTCTATGGCGAGCCTTGGAACCTCAGAGGCAACATAACCGGGAGGAAAAATAAATAAATAATTAAAACCCACAGATTACGTGCCCAATGGTAACTCCCAGTGGAGAAGCAGTGCAGATGCCTGCATCCGCCACTAGCAAGCAGGGGCTGAGCGGGAGGTGCGAGCTGCATTGTTTAGAGTGAGGACCGGCCTGAATGCCCCAAGGGCAATCTGAGGGAACTAACTTGAGATAGCAAACCAGACTGTGGGATAGCTACCCCACAAAAAGCCCTAACCTAAGACACCATCAGGCCTGCTCACAGAACAAAGGACTGAGCAGAGCTAGCCCGCGGCAGACCATCCCCCTCTGGTGACAGGCAGGTGAGGGCAGCCAGAGCCAGAAGGGGGCAATTGCGGCCCCATCATCTACCAAACCGCAAGCAGGCTTCCTTGCTAACCAAGACTTCTTTGGATTCTGGACGGTCAACATCTGCCTGAGAAGATGTGTTGGTTGTACACCCAGAAAACTGAGCGGCAAGGACGGGGGAGGCGATAAGTCACAGAGACCGCGCTCACCAAACACCTGGTCACCTGAGCTGCTTGGACCTAGGAAGGGAACAAAACGCAGGCCCGAGTGTCTGAACCTGAGCGGCTTAGACCTGGGAGGTGCATTCAGCCCAGGGCTGGCCTTGGACAGTTCCAGGCAGAGCAACCTAGAGCCCATGCAGTGTAGACAGGGAAAGCACACACGCCGTGAGTGGGGGCAGGCCCAGTGTGGCTGAGACACTGCAAGAACACGCCAGTGTTATTTGTTTGCAGCGTCCCTCCCTCCCCACAGCACAACTGAACAAGTGAGCCTAAAAATCTGTCCACCACCGTCCCCTTGCATCAGGGCAAAAATTAGACACTGAAGAGACCAGCAAACAGAAGAAGCTAAAACGGAGGGAACCACCTTAGAAGTGACAGGTGCAATAGATTAAAACCTTGTAGTTAGCACTGACTACATAGGAAGGGGCCTACAGACCTTGAGAAGTATAAGCCAGATTAAGGAACTATCTGAAAATGAACTGACCCCACACTGTCCACAACAACACCAAAGAAAGTCCTAGATATATTTTTACTATTATCATTCTTTAATTTAAAAAAATTTTTTTTACTTTTAAGTCCTCTATTACTCCTTTAATTTTCATTTTTATAACCTACTTTGCAAAAAAGACCCTATTTTTTAAAGCAAACTTCATATATATATACATATTTAAAATTTTTTGTGACTTTTTTTTCTTTAATACTATATTTTTGAGAATCCGACCTCTACTCTAGATTTTTAATCTTTGCTTTTTGGTATTTGTTATCAATTTTGCACCTTTAAGAACCCAATCTTCAGTACCCATTTTTACTTGGGAGCGAGATTACTGGCTTGACTGCTCTCTCTCCCTTTGGACTCTCCTTTTTCTCCACCAGGTCGCCTCTATCTCCTCCCTCCCCTTTCTCTTCTCTACCCAACTCTGTGAATCCCTTTGTGTGTTCTGGACAGTGGAGAACATGTAGGGAACGGATTACTGGCTGGATCAGTCTCTCTCCTTTTGATTCCCCCCTTTATACTCCTGGACACCTCTATCTCCTTCCTCCCTCTTCTCTTCTCTGTGTAACTCTGTGAACATCTCTGAGCGGTCCAGACTGTGGAGTGCACATAAGGAAGTGATTACCGGCTAGATTTCTCTCTCCTCTTTTGATTCCCCCTCTTCTCCTCCTGGTCACTTCTATCTCCCTCCTCCCTCTTCTCTTCTCCATGTAACTCTGTGAACTTCTCTGGGTGTCCCTCACTGTGGAGAAACTTTTCATCTTTAACCTAGATGTTTTATCATTAGTGCTGTATAGATGGAGAAGTCTTGAGGCTACTGTAAGAGTAAGACTGCAAACCAGAGACAGAAGGCTTAAGTCCAAATCCTGAGAACACCAGAGAACTCCTGACTCCAGGAAACATTAATTGATAGGATCTTATCAAATGCCTCCATACCTACACTGAAACCAAGCACCACCCAAAGGCCAACAAGTTCCAGAGCAAGACATACCACACAAATTCTCCAGCAACACAGGAACATAGCCCTGAGCTTCAATATACGGGCTGCCCAAAGTCACTCCAAACCCACTGACATCTCATAACTCACTACTGGACACTTCATTGTACTCCAGAGAGAAGAAATCCAGCTCCACCCACCAGAACACCAACACAAGCTTCCCTAACCAGGAAGCCTTGACAAGCCGCCTGTCCAACCCCACCCACAGTGAGGAAACTCCACAATAAAGAGAACTCCACAAACTGCCAGAATATGGAAAGGCCTCCCCAAACTCAGCAATATAAACAAGATGAAGAGACAGAGGAATACCCATCAGGTAAAGGAACAGGATAAATGCCCACCAAACCAAACAAAAGAGGAAGAGATAGAGAATCTACCTGATAAAGAATTCCAAATAATGATAATGAAAATGATCCAAAATCTTGAAATCTAAGTGGAGATACAGATAAATAGCCTGGAGACAAGGATTGAGAAGATGCAAGAAAGGTTTAACAAGTACCTAGAAGAAATAAAAAAGAGTCAATATGTAATGAATAATGCAATAAATGAGATCAAAAACACTCTGGAGGGAACCAACAGTAGAATAGTGGAGGCAGAAGATAGGATAAGTGAAGTAGAAGATATAATGGTAGAAATAAATGAAACAGAGAGGAAAAAAGAAAAACGAATTAAAAGAAATGAGGACAACCTCAGAGACCTCTGGGACAATGTTAAATGCCCCAACATTCGAATCATAGGAGTCCCAGAAGAAGAAGACAAAAAGAAAGACCATGAGAAAATACTTGAGGAGATAATAGTTGAGAACTTCCCTAAAATGGGGAAGAAAATAATCACCCAAGTCCAAGAAACCCAGAGAGTCCCAAACAGGATAAACCCAAGGCAAAACACCCCAAGAAACATATTAATCAAATTAACAAAGACCAAACACAAAGAACAAATATTAAAAGCAGCAAGGGAAAAACAACAAATAACACACAAGGGAATTCCCATAAGGATAACAGCTGATCTTTCAATAGAAACTCTTCAGGCCAGGAAGGAATGGCAGGACATGCTTAAAGTGATGAAAGAAAATAACCTACAGCCCAGATTACTGTACCCAGCAAGGATCTCATTCAAATATGAAGGAGAAATCAAAAGCTTTACAGACAAGCAAAAGCTGACAGAATTCAGCACCACCAAACCAGCTTTCCAACAAATGCTAAAGGATATTCTCTAGACAGGAAACACAAAAAGGGCATATAAACCCGAACCCAAAACAATAAAGTAAATGGCAATGGGATCATACTTATCAATAAATACCTTAAATGTAAATGGGCTGAATGCCCCAACCAAAAGACAAGACTGGCTGAATGGATACAAAAACAAGACCCCTATATATGTTGTCTACAAGAGACCCACCATGAAACAAGGGACACACACACACTGAAAGTGAAGGGCTGGAAAAAGATATTCCACACAAATAGAGACCAAAAGAAAGCAAGGGTGGCAAAACTCATATCTGATAAAATAGAGTTTAAAACAAAGGCTTTGAAAAAAGACAAAGAAGGACACTACATAATGATCAAAGGGTCAATCCAAGAAGAAGATATAACAATTATAAGTATATATGCACCCAACATAGGAGCACCGCAGTATGTAAGACAAATGCTAACAAGTATGAAAGGGGAAATTAACAATAACACAATAATAGTGGGAGACTTTAATACCCCACTCACACCTATGGATAGATCAACTAAATAGAAAATTAACAAGGAAACACAAACTTTAAATGATACAATAGACCAGTTAGACCTAATTGATATCTATAGGATATTTCACCCCAAAACAATGAATTTCACCTTTTTCTCAACCGCACTCGGAACCTTCTCCAGGATAGATCACATCCTGGGCCATAAATCTAGCCTTGGTAAATTCAAAAAAATTGAAATCATTCCAAGCATCTTTTCTGACCACAATGCAGTGAGATTAGATCTCAATTACAGGAGAGAAACTATTAAAAATTCCAAAATATGGAGGCTGAACAACACGCTGGTGAATAACCAACAAATCACAGAAGAAATCAAAATATGCATAGAAATGAATGAAAATGAAAACACAACAACTCAAAACCTGTGGGACACTGTAAAAGCACTGCTAAGAGGAAGGTTCATAGAAATACAGGCATACCTCAAGAAACAAGAAAAAAGTCAAATAAATAACCTAACTCTACACCTAAAGCAACTAGAAAAGGAAGAAAGGGAGAGTCCCAGGGTTAGTAGAAGGAAAGAAATCTTAAAAATTAGGGCAGAAATAAGTGCAAAAGAAACAAAAGAGACCATAGCAAAAATCAACACAGTCAAAAGCTGGTTCTTTGAGAGGATAAAAAAAAAAAAAAAATTGAAAAACCATTAGCCAGACTCATCAAGAAACAAAGGGAGAAAAATCAAATCAGTAAAATTAGAAACCAAAATGGAGAGATCACAACAGACAACACAGAAATACAAAGGATCATAAGAGACTACTATCAGCAATTATATGCCAATTAAATGGACAACTTGGAAGAAATGGACAAATTCTTAGAAAAGTACAACTTTCCAAAACTGAACCAGGAAGAAATAGAAAATCTTAACAGACCCATCACAAGCACGGAAATTGAAACTGTAATCAGAAATCTTCCAGCAAACGAAAGCCCCGGTCCAGACGGCTTCACAGCTGAATTCTACCAAAAATTTCAAGAAGAGCTAACACCTATCCTACTCAAACTCTTCCAGAAAATTGCAGAGGAAGGTACCCTTCCAAACTCATTCTATGAGGCCACCATCACCCTAATACAAAAACCTGACAAAGATGCCACACACACAAAAAAAAAACAACTACAGGCCAATATCACTGATGAACATAGATGCAAAAATCCCTAACAGAATTCTAGCAGTCAGAATCCACAACATAGTTTTGGAAGTTTTGGCCACAGCAATCAGAGCAGAAAAAGAAATAAAAGGAATCCAAATTGGAAAAGAAGAAGTAAAACTCTCACTGTTTGCAGATGACATGATCCTCTACATAAAAAACCATAAAGACTCCACCAGAAAATTACTAGAGCTAATCAATGAATGTAGTAAAGTTGCAGGATATAAAATGAACACACAGAAATCCCTTGCATTCCTATACACTAATAATGAGAAAATAGAAAGAGAAATTAAGGAAACAATTTCATTCACTATTGCAACGAAAAGAATAAAATACTTAGGAATATATCTACCTAAAGAAACAAAAGACCTATATATAGAAAATTATAAAACACTAGTGAAAGAAATCAAAGAGGACACCAATAGATGGAGAAATATACCGTGTTCATGGATTAGAAGAATCAATATAGTGAAAATGAGTATACTACCCAAAGCAATCTATAAATTCAATGCAAACCCCATCAAGCTACCAACAGTATTTTTCACAGAGCTAGAACAAATAATTTCACAATTTGTATGGAAGTACAAAAAACCTCGAATAGCCAAAGCAATCTTGAGAAAGAAGAATGGAACTGGAGGAATCAACCTGCCTGACTTCAGGCTCTGCTACAAAGCCACAGTCATCAAGACAGTATGGTACTGGCACAAAGACAGAAATATAGATCAATGGAACAAAATAGAAAGCCCAGAGATAAATCCATGCACCTATGGACACCTTATTTTTGACAAAGGAGGCAAGAATATACAATGGAGAAAAGACAATCTCTTTAACAAGCGGTGCTGGGAAAACTGGTCAACCACTTGTAAAAGAATGAAACTAGAACATTTTCTAACACCATACACAAAAATAAACTCAAAATGGATTAAAGATCTAAATGTAAAGCCAGAAACTATAAAACTCCTAGAAGAGAACATAGGCAATACACTCTCTGACATAAATCACAGCAGGATCCTCTGTGACTCACCTCCCAGAATACTGGAAATAAAAGCAAAAATAAACAAATTGGACCGAATTAAAATTAAAGGCTTCTGCACAACAAAGGAAACTATAAGCAAGGTGAAAAGACAGATTCAGATTGGGAGAAAATGATAGCAAATGAAGCAACTAACAAAGAACTAATCTCAAAAATATACAAGCAACTTATGCAGCTCAATTCCAGAAAAATAAACTACCCAATCAAAAAATGGGCCAAAGACCTAAACAGAAATTTCTCCAAAGAAGACATACAGATGGCTAACAAATGCATGAAAAGATGCTCAACATCACTCATTATCAGAGAAATGAAAATCAAACCACAATGAGGTACCATTTCATGCCAGTCAGAATGGCTGCGATCCAAAAGTCTACAAGCAATAAATGCTGGAGAGGGTGTGGAGAAAAGGGAACCCTCTTATACTGTTGGTGGGAATGCAAGCTAGTACAGCCACTATGGAGAACAGTGTGAGGATTCCTTAAAAAACTGGAAATAGAACTGCCATACGACCCAGCAATCCCACTGCTGGTCATACACACCAAGGAAACCAGAATTGAAAGAGACATGTGTACCCCAATGTTCATCACAGCATTGTTTATAACAGCCAGGGCATGGAAGCAACCTAGATGTCCATCAGCAGATAAATGGATAAGAAAGCTGTGGTACATATACACAATGGAATATTACTCACCCATTAAAAGGAATACATTTGAGTCAGTTCTAATGAGGTGGATGAAACTGGAGCCTATTATACAGAGTGAAGTAAGCCAGAAAGAAAAACACCAATACAGTATACTAACACATATATATGGAATTTAGAAAGATGGTAACAATAACCCTGTATGCAAGACAGCAAAAAAAAACACAGATGTATAGAACAGTCTTTTGGACTCTGTGGGAGAGGGCAAGGGTGGGATGATTTGGGAGAATGGCATTGAAACATGTATATTATCATATGTGGAATGAATCGCCAGACCAGGTTCAATGCATGATACAGGACGCTTGGGGCTGGTGCACTGGGATGACCCAGAGGGATGGTATGGGGAGGGAGGTGGGAGGGGGGTTCAGGATGGGGAACACGTGTACACCGGTGGCAGATTCATGCTGATGTATGGCAAAACCAATACAATATTGTAAAGTAATTAGCCTCCAATTAAAATAAATACATTTATATTTTAAAAACCCAATGAAAATTAAGAGTGAGAAGGCTAATGACTTGGGTAGTACAGGTGTCATGGATGAAACTTATTCCACTATATGCTGGGGAGTTGGTGGGGACAGGAGGCATCTATCAAAGGAGAATTCCTGAAAGTGGGATATTATAGCACTAATAATGCAATTGTTTTGACACTCTCTGGGTTTTAATCTCATCCATGCAACTTTAAAAGTTTGGGACAAATTATTTGCCAAATCATGTTATGGAATTCAGTGAAATACATAGTGCTTGACATACAATAACTTTTTCATGTTTGTTAGTTTTCATCTGTTTCCTAACTATAACCACTACTTACTGAGGACTTAGTATGGATTAGGCAGAGAGCTAAGTGATTTTTTTTTTTCTGTGAAGACTACTCAATGAATTGTCACCATAACAACTGTATTCTATGAGCACCATTATTACCTCCACTGTGCAGTGAAGGCAATTCAGACACAGACAGATAGAGTCAAGATCACAAAGCTCATATGTAGAAAAACCCACAGTCAAACCCAGTCTGTCTGCATCACTCCATTCTTAACAAACATACTCTACAGCCATAGCCACCACGGTAATAATAGACAGCTCCATAGTCCTTAGAGTGTAGCAGACAGGGTGCTAGCTCCTTCACTTTCATCCTATTTAATTTTCACACAACACAATAGGTGTTATCATCTCCATGTAGCAGATGAGGAAAAGGAGGCATCGGAGCTTAAACAACTCACCCAAGATCATGCAACTAATCAGTGATAGAGATGAATTTGGACCCAGACAGGCTGATCTAGACTCTACACGCTTAACCACACATCTAGGTCAGCTTCTCTGCAGTAGAGGCTGATGTGCAGAAGGAAACTTGGGAAGTGCTCTCAAGATCAATAGCCATCAAGGACTCAAGAAAGCAGGGTTGGGTGAAAGGAAATGTCCAGCTGAGATTTAATCACCAAAAAACTTCAGCAGATCCCCTGGGGAGCGTGGGAGCTGGGATCCCTCTTCCAAGTCATCCCAAGTTGAGAAAAGGAAACCTAAGGATCCATGGTTGGTGGTTTAGTCACTGCGTCCTGTCTGACTCTTGTGACACCATGGACTGGAGCCCTCTAGGCTCCTCTGTACTGGGATTTATTGTACTGAATGATCAGTCCCTGAGTGCAAGCTCTCTAAAGAAGACACAGCCTGACTCAGTGCCCTTCAGCTGAGGCCATGCCCAGAAATCCTTCAGCTGAGAGAGGGTTCCGTTCAGTTCAGCTTGGTCACTCAGATGTGTCTGACTCTTTGCGACTCCATGGACTATAGCATGCCAGGCTGCCCTGTCCAACACCAACTCCTGGAGCCTACTCAAACTCATGTCCATTGAGTCAGTGATGCCAACCAACCATCTCATCCTCTGTTGTCCCCTTCTCCTCCTGCCCTCAATCTTTCCCAGCATCAGGGTCTTTTCCAATGAGTCAGCTCTTTGCACCAGGTGGCCAAAGTATTGGAGTTTCAGCTTCAACATCAGTCCTTCCAAGGAACAGCCAGGACTAATCTCTTTTAGAATGGACTGGTTGGATCTCCTTGCAGCCCAAGGGACTCTCAAGAATCTTCTCCAACACCACACTTCAAAAGCATCAATTCTTTGGCACTCAGCTTTCTTTACAGTCTGACTCTCATATCCATATATGACAATTGGAAAAACCATAGCTTTGACTAGATGGACCTTTGTTGGCAAAGTAATGTCTCTGCTTTTTAATATGCTGTCTAGGGTGGTCATAACTTTTCTTCTGAGGAGCAAGTGTCTTTTAATTTCATGGCTGCAATCACCATCTGCGGTGATTTTGGAGCCCCCAAAAATAAAGTCTCTCACTGTTTTCACTGTTTTCCTATCCATTAGCCATGACGTGATGGGACCAGATGCCATGATCTTAGTTTTCTGAATGTTGAGTTTTAAGCCAACTTTTTCACTCTCTTCTCTCACTTTCATCAAGAGACTCTTTAGTTCTTCACTTTCTGCCATAAGGGTGGTGTCATCTGCATATCTGAGGTTATTGATATTTCTCCCAGCAATCTGGATTCCAGCTTGTGTTTCATCCTGACCAGCATTTCTCATGTTGTACTCTGCATATAAATTAAATAAGCAGGGTGACAATATACAACCTTGACATACTCCTTTTCCTATTTGGAACCAGTCTGTTGTTCCATGTCCAGTTCTAACTGTTGCTTCCTGACCTGCATATAGATTTTTCAAGAGGCAGATCAGGTGGTCTGGGATTCCCATTTGAGAGTGGGTAGCAGCCAGCAATCCCAGCAGCTGCCCCTGTATCAGTCTGATGGCTGTCCCTCCCCAACCTACTCTTACCCTTTTCCTTCCACTGTTACACATTAAACCTTTTGCCCTCCCAAATCTGGCTGAGTATCTGATTCCCAGAGATGGCAACCAGAACACCTTTGAAAATGGATGGGTTCAGTGAAATCAGCTTGCTTCTAGCTGGTTGGTGTCCTCAAAGCAGGGTACCACACTAGAAGTTCAACAGGCATCTCTGTTGTGGCAGCTTTGACATTTCTTGGGACCGTCTCTGTGGTTCCTTGTGGACAATGAGGATTCTGTACCATAGAGAATGTCCCCATATCACCGAAGCCTTTCTGGTCAAATCTTAGGTTCTTCCCCACTCTGTCCAACCTAGCCAGGGTCCAACCACCAGGACATGCTGGTTCTGTCCTGCAGCTCTTCTGGGGCTTCGTCTCTTTTACCTCCTACTGCATGCAGCCCTTTCCTAGGTGGGTTGTGTTGTGCCTCACATCCTGCTCTGGTCTGGACTCCAACAAGGAGATGGAACTATATCCTGAGAGGTAAATGCTGTCTTTAAGTCAGAGCTTTTACATCACCTCAAGAAGGAAGAACTAGCTTTTTTAACAGAGAAAGTGTTATGTCTGTAGGATGAGAGTTCTTCAAAATCTGAGGAGCCACCTATTTTTCTTGTGTTGATTCAAAGGTCCTAACTCCAAGACTCAGAGTCCTCATTCTCATTTGGGGCTCTGGCTTTGACCTAGCCAATTTGCTGAAATTCATAATTCAACTACCTTTGGAAGACAGAGACCTGTACAGTTAATTCCTGGGTTCTTTCCTTTTTCAACTCGTGGCTTGGAGTAGGTGAAAGTGTCTGTGCATTTTTCCAAGAGGCCTTCTGACTTTCAAAGTTGGATTTCAATCAGTGATTCATCATCCCCAGGCCTTGATTGTCTTTTTGCCTTGAGCCACATACATTTAATTATTCAGTTCTAGAATCCCCTCATCATCCCATCCCATGAATCTCTCCAAAGCCTGGGATCCCCCATCTGCTGCACTATGTCCCCACCAGGCCACCACGAACAGAAGCTGTGCAACCTCCTGGGGCTGCCTTACTCCCCAGAGACAGGAGGTGTGTTGCCAGCCACAGACGGTGACCAGTTCCAAAAGCCCATTTTCCCATATGCTTCTGTGATCTCTTGCAAGTTCCCCAAGTGACAGTGTTTGAAGGAAGGAAGTTGCTCTTGGGAGCCCTAAATTGGAGGAAGGAATGGAGGTAAGCAGAAGTTGAGCTGTGATATCAGTGGCAACAAGACCACAGTAGTTCAGTTCAGTTCAATTCAGTTAAGTCGCTCAGTCATGTCCGACTCTTTGCGACCCCATAAATTGCAGCACGCCAGGCCTCCCTGTCCATCACCAACTCCTGGAGTTCACTCAGACTCGTGTCCATCGAGTCAGTGATGCCATCCAGCCATCTCATCCTCAGTCGTCCCCTACTCCTCCTGCCCCCAATCCCTCCCAGCATCAGAGTCTTTTCCAATGAGTCAATTCTTCGCATAAGGTGGCCAAGGTACTGGAGCTTCAGCTTCAGCATTATTCCTTCCAAAGAAATCCCAGGGTTGATCTCCTTCAGAATGGACTGGTTGGATCTCCTTGTAGTCCAAGGGCCTCTCAAGAGTCTTCTCCAACACCACAGTTCAAAAGCATCAGTTCTTCGGCGCTCAGCCTTCTTCACAGTCCAACTCTCACATCCATACATGACCACAGGAAAAACCATAGCCTTGACTAGACAGACCTTAGTTGGCAAAGTAATATCTCTGCTTTTCAATATGCTATCTAGGTTGGTCATAACTTTTCTTCCAAGGAGTAAGCGTCTTTTAATTTCATGGCTGCAATCACCATCTGCAGATTTTGGACCCCCAAAAAATAAAGTCTGACACTGTTTCCACTGTTTCTCCATCTATTTCCATGGAGTGATGGGACCGGATGCCATGATCTTCGTTTTCTGAATGTTGAGCTTTAAGCCAACTTTTTCACTCTCCTCTTTTACTTTCATCAAGAGGCTTTTTAGTTCCTCTTCACTTTCTGCCATAAGGGTGGTGTCATCTGCATATCTGAGGTTATTGATATTTCTCCCGGTAATCTTGATTCCAGCTTGTGTTTCTTCCAGTCCAGCGTTCTCATGATGTACTCTGCATAGAAGTTAAATAAGCAGGGTGACAATATACAGCCTTGACGTCCTCCTTTTCCTATTTGGAACCAGTCTGTTGTTCCATGTCCAGTTCTAACTGTTGCTTCCTGGCCTGCGTACAGATTTCTCAAGAGGCAGGTTAGGTGGTCTGGTATTCCCATCTCTTTCAGAATTTTCCACAGTAGAGCCCCTTGGAATTCTGCACAATTGCTACATTTCCCCTTAGAGTGAATTCAAACCAAAAAGAATCTAGTGCAGTGCTTAGCACAGAGTAGGAGTTTTAACACTTGATTTATTCCTCTTCCAGACCCCAAATTCCCTATATCTGCACACTTCTGGGAGGTTTTCCCAGTTGGATCCTGATTCCAAACCCTAAATCCTGCTTTAACCCCGTTTGACACAGCCATGCATCACTCCATTTACAGCATCCTATTCTCAATGTTTTTTAAGTTTTTCTAACTTAAAAAATGTCAGACATACAAAAGAGTAAAGATGTAACAATTCAATAAATATCCTTGTGCACAGCATGCTGAATTAACAGATGTTACCATTCTGTCTCATTTGCTCCAGATTTTTTAAAATAAATGCATTTGATAAATCAATATTACAGGTATATTATTTCTTTGTATCCTTCCCCAGGTCTATTTCCCTTCCTCCACCCTTAGAGGAAATGGCTTTCATGAAGTCACTGTATTTAATTTCTTCTCTGATTCTATTCTTTGCTGTGTCAATGAACAATAATAATAACTATAATTATTGTAGCCTATATTCTTTGTCACAAATAAGCCCAATGCTCCCTTTGTATTATCTTGTTTAGTATTCATAATAGATCATTGAGATACCCACTATTACTCACCCTTATTTTGTGGAGGCACAAAGATGTTAAATTTATAGATTGCATGCGCGCTCAGTCACTGAGTCATGTCCGACACTTTTGTGACGCCCACCAGGCTCCACTCCCTGTGGAATTTTCCAGGCAACAATGCTGGAGTGGGTTGCCATTTCCTCCTCCAGGGGATCTTCCTGACCCAGGGATGGAACCCGAGTCTCCTGCACTGGCAGGTGGATTATTCACCACTGAACCACCTAGGAAGTACAGTTAAATTTTGCAAAAATTGTTCTCAAGGAGATATTACTGTTTACCCATCTGTTTTTCTAGTAGACTCTGAACTCTTGGACAAAATGTGTCTCTTTTTCTCAGTATCCCTGGGCCTAAGACAAATAACACTTAATAGAAGAGTGCACACACGAGCAAGTAAACAAATGGATCAAGAATCAATGAACCATTCGCAACGTGGTATAGCCCAGCCTCTCCCAATTTCCCGTGTCCAGTCCCGGTGGCAGGGTGCTCTTCTTTTCCCACTCCTTGTCCCATGGACTGTCCTCTTGTGGTTCCCACGAAAGCATCCTCCCCCTCCCCCACCCCCACCCCGCGCGAAGACCAAGGCTGCTCCTTGCTTAAAATTCTCTTTGCCATCACAGCATCACAAGCTGCTTTGAAGATCAGGTGCAAGCAAGGCAGGAGTGAGTCCCTGGACTTCCCAGAGGAGTCTGCCGCGGTACCAAGAAAGCCTGGCTGGAAATTAATGAAACTGTGCCCCAGCCTGATCTAAGAGGCCATCAACACCAGTTGGCACAAGCCTTCTAGGAATTCCTCTAGGAACATCAGCCAGGCCACACAGGGAGCCATTAACTGGGCACCATGAGTTGCTTTGGACAGTCTAGGTGCCCTGCAAACATAACCACGCACACAAATATATTTTCTTACTAAGGAGGCATTGTGGGGACTTTCCTGGTGATGAGTGATTAAGAATCCACCTTCTAACACGGGGGGTGTAGGTTCAATCCCGATCAGGAAACTCCGATCCCAAATGCCACAGGGCAATTAAGTCCACACACCACAACTAGAGAGCCTGTGCAGCACAACTAGAGAAGCCGGCACGCCACAAGGAGGAGCCCAGTGCAACCAAATAAATAAATATTTTTTTTAAAAAAGGAGGCATTGTGTACACATGCTAGCTTTTACTTTTATTGTATATAGGCCAAAAGTCAAATCTGCCTGAAAATAAGGTTATCAATACCCACCTTGTTAAGCCAGGGTGGGCCTTCAATGTGTTGATGCGTGAAACTCACCCAGCATGGTGCCCGCGGGCACTGGGAGGCCAAGATCCTGGGACCAGCCGTGACCTCTCCCTGAGTGGCTCATCCACGCCTCAGCTGACCTTAGCCAGTGCTCACAGCTCTGCACACCCACCTCGCTCCCCTCCCCTTCTTCCCACCTGCTATTTTCTTGTCTCAGACTCCAGCTTCTGCTTCATTTTCTGTATAGCTAATTCCCATTCATTGCTTCAAGGGCAAATTCAAACTCTATGTCGACACCACCGGCCCACCTGAATGCTGTCTTCTGGCCTGGGGAGAATCCCACAGTCACTCTGATTTTAGGGCTCCCAGGGAAGTCCGCATCTCCCACTTCTATTGATTCCAACTGATTTATGTAGATAACCTCCCAAAGCTGTATTACAGCCATAACAACAATGGTAATGATTTTCCTTCTCTCTGCCTGGCTCAGCTTCACTCCCCATGCTTAGCACAAGTCACCATGTGACAAATTCTGTACTTATGGTATTTGTCGACTTGCTCCCCCCCTCATCCTAGGGCACAATTACCATCAGAGCGGGTCCTCTGTCTGCCTGATTCCAGCTTCATCATCAAGGTCTGTTTCCAGCACACAAAGGTACTGAAAAAAATACCTACTCTACCCACGGCTGATTCATTTTGCTATGAAGTAGAAGTTAATGCAACCTTGTAAAGTAACTATATTGTAAGAAAAATTAATAAAATAAAGAAACGGAAGAACGAATGGAGAAAGGAATTAAAATGGTTCCCCATGCCTGCTGATTAAAGGCATGGACTGAGCTCTTACACTACGTAATGGAGCACAGTAAACACTCAAACACCCTCACCTCGTGATGGTTCCAGAAACTTGACAGGGGTCATGGTTACCGCCTCTGAGCAGAGGAAATGCAGGTGTGATGGCAGCGGGGAGTGAGGAAGCAGATGAGCCCGGGAGCTCCGAGAACCCAGGGGTGGTTTGCAACTGAGCAAGTGGGGCGGGCAGGCAGGGCTGGACCCAGGTAGCTTTGGTCCTCGACAGGTGCCATTTCCAATGAGTCACTCTGCCCCCACCAGGCTGGCAGAACTCCCAGGAGGAAAAGGTCTTGGCGAAACGGTCAGCTGTGTTTTGTAGACTCCTCGATCAGAACAGTGCCCAGAAAAGAGAAACCAAGGGTCTGATGGAGGATGGAGTGAATACGTGTAGGAATGCACAAGTAACACTCATCAAGCCCCCGAGAAAATGGACTAACTGGAAATAGAATCAAGGAGTAGAATCAAGACGGCTCTCTGGACTGTGTCAGACAAGTGAATTTTCCAGTCAGAGGTCCGGAGGGACTCAGACAGGTGAGACGCTGAAGGACCCACGGACAGGCTGCCCGGGTTCAGGAACACAGCCCTCTGCTGCCCCCTTGTGGCACCATTTGCCAGGGAGCATCCAAATAACCCGACTTGGGCGTTCAATCTGCAAATGCAGTCATTCACAGAAAGAGGGAAGCTTCTGTCCTTTCTGCAACGTGGTAACTTCAGGCATCATTGCAGGGAAGGTGCGGGGCACTGAATTTGACTGGGGAAGTATTGAGGATTTCCTTATACATAGAACCTGATCCAAATAAGCTTCAGCTTTAGCGTGTACACTGAGGGTTCTATTTTCTAGGCTTGACCAAGAAAGAATTAGAAATCAAAGGGAATTCTGTTCTTCAGACTCTTGCTTTTAGAACTTGCATTTTGCTCTTCTGATGATTGTAGGGATGGTAAACTGTGTATTGAGTGTTGTGTCAAAAGTGTGTTGCTACTCCGCTAAAGGGAATTGAAATTTGAATTTGAAATTCATGCCGAGTTGTCATACGGGGTTCAGTAGACCTTTATATTCCATAAATAAACCCTTCTTACAACAAGAGAGTGAAAACTCAATCCAAACTGCTAAATATATTTCGCAGGACTGAAAATTCGCCTTTGTGTTATAAAGTACATTTCATTTTGTCTCAGTGTTTCTTTTTTGCCCTTGGTGATGACATTTGTTGTCATGTGTCCTGAAAGTTGCTCTAACAGTATGTTCCCTGAAAACCTTATTAAGGAACCACTTATAAGTGACAGTGATCCCACGACTGAATCACAGAATCGTGTGGCATTACAATTTGAAGGAAAGTTGGGGAATTATATTCTAGTTTGGGGAAGGAAGTTTCACTTGGCCACAGGCAGCAGCTAGATACTAAGACATGTGAGTAATTTCAGGTGCTGCCAACATCATATTCGGTTTTATGTCAACTTTATGTGAACCGAAAAGGAAAGAATTTGTATTAATTGCCTGCTAGTGTCAAAGTATTGTGCTAGCTGTTTTACACTGCTGGTTCATTAGCCATCACTGAGACGGAATGAAGGCGATCGTTACCATTATCTATTGCTGTGTGACACACTGCCCCCAAACTGACTGGCTTAAATAACAGGTTCTCATTTTTTTTCTCTTTCTGTCCTGAGTTGACCAGGCTCAGCTATGGGTGATGCGGTTGCAGAGAGACAGTAGCTGTGGAACGAGTCCCCTAGCCTGAGTCCCAAGATTGGTGCTGGATGTTGCAGAGCTCAGACGGAGCCATCAACAGGGTGTCCATGCGTGGTCCCTGGATGTGGCGTGCACTTCTCCAGACCCACGGGGTCTCTCTAAACCCATGATGTCTGGGTTTGGAGAGATCTCGTCCCGAGAGTGAACACTCTGTGAGAGAAAAAATAGAAGCTCCTGGGCTGAATAAGGACAATGACTAACATAGGCAAAGTATTTGCACATAATTGTATTGGTCAAAGGCGTCATGGCGCCAGTCATAACTCCAGATTCAACAGAGTGGAGGGGTCAGCTTTACCTCCCAACAGGAGGCTGGCATCACCATAGAGCAGAAGGGTAAGTGGATGGAAGATGTTGTTGGGCCATATTGAGACCACACAATCTTCTACAGCGATTCATGTATCTCCCACTTGCAAATGGTCCTTACCACGCCCCCGAGGAATCCAGGAGCTCAACTCACCCCAAGATAGCATCAGCTCAAAGCCAGACTCTCATCAGCTAAATCAGATCCAGAGATGGAGGTTTTCCAAGGAGCAGTTCTTTGAATCAGCATCTTGAGTACAATTTATCTCCATCTGCGGGATTGTGAGCTAAAGATCAAATCATCCACTCTACACCCATCAAACATACATTAGGGCGAAGAATGACTTCAGTAGACATTCCTGTTAAAAGGATGAAAATCGGAGGCACACAGAAATTACTCGTCTCTAGTGATTCTGAAATCTAGTTGAGCTTTTGTTCCCAGGGTTTTGACTCGAGACCAGCCCTGCACCGTGGGTTGCTGGCTCTCAGTTGTTCTTGGCCCCTGTCTGAGTCATCCATCCAGTTCTCACAAGAAGGAGCCTCCTTATAGTCGCCTCTGCCTGCTCCTTGCCCAGAAGATCCACTTTTAAGAGGATCCTTTCCATTTTGAACTGTTTCTGTATGTTTTGGTCCAAGCAGACAATGTTTCTGATAAAACAATAATAATAGTGACAATAACTAACTAAATCAATGTCTTGTGCACATTATGTGTTTGTAATGTATTTTACTGAGGTTTCAGTTCAGTTCAATTCAGTCGCTCAGTCATGTCCGACTCTTTGCGACCCCATGAATTGCAGCACGCCAGGCCTCCCTGTCCATCACCATCTCCCGGAGTTCACTCAGATTCACATCCATCGAGTCAGTCATGCCATCCAGCCATCTCATCCTCGGTCGTCCCCTTCTCCTCCTGCCCCCAATCCCTCTCAGCATCAGAGTCTTTTCCAGTGAGTCAACTCTTCGCATGAGGTGGCCAAAGTACTGGAGCTTCAGCTTTAGCATCATTCCTTCCAAAGAAATCCCAGGGCTGATCTCCTTCAGAATGGACTGGTTGGATCTCCTTGCAGTTCAAGGGCCTCTCAAGAGTCTTCTCCAACACCACAGTTCAAAAGCATCAATTCTTTGGTGCTCAGCCTTCACAGTCCAACTCTCACATCCATACATGACCACTGGGGAAACCATAGCCTTGACTAGACGGACCTTAGTCGGCAAAGTAATGTCTCTGCTTTTGAATATGCTATCTAGGGTGGTCATAACTTTTCTTCCAAGGAGTAAGTGTCTTTTAATATTAGAAAACAGTTATACAAACAGCTCTTTTTGAGATAATTCTCTCCTTGGCTTTAAATCAGAATCAAGATTCTATAAGAAAAATAGCCTTAACTTTTTTAAAAGCCATTTTTTCATAGTCCAGGGGGCACTGTTAAAAGTTTCCATAATTTTTTCTGAAATCTTCACAATGGTTTTTACAACCACACACTGGGACGATCTTTACCATGATAACTTTTTTCCTTTGCCTTCCTCTTCTTCTTCTTCTTCTTTTTTTTTTTTTCAGTCTTCTACTGCCTGGAAACAAATGAAAATATTTGGATCATTCAAATTTATCTCTTACTCTCAAATTGTAATGCTAAACCATCAACACATACCTATTACATTAAAAATATATCCAGAATATGAACATTTCTCATTATTTCCACTATAAAAATCCTAGTACAAATCTCTACCAAAATTATTTTAATGATATTTTCACCATTTTTCTTTATTCAGACATATTCTTTATTGTCTATATCCACCAAACCTAGAAGTCATTCTTGTAAAACCTATGTTAGATTATTATGCCTCTCTGCTACAAACCTTCAAAGGCTTTTTATTTTACTCTATATAGAGTAAACTCTTTGTAATGGTCTATAAGACCTATATAACCAGCTTGCTCAGTTCAGTTCAGTCTCTCAGTCACGTCCGACTCTTAGAGACCCCACAGGCTGCAGCACACCAGGCCTCCCTATCCTTCACCAACTCCTGGAGTTGACTCAAACTCATCTCCATCGAGTCGGTGATGCACTCCAACCATCTCATCCTCTATCATCCCCTTCTTCTCCCACCTTCAATCTTTCCCAGCATCAGAGTCTTTTCAGATGTGTCACCTCTTCCCATCAGGTGGCCAAAGGATTGAAGTTTCAGCTTCAACATCAGTCCTCCCAATGAACAGCCAGGACTGATCTCCTTTAGGATAGACTGTTTGGATCTTCTTGCAGTCCAAAGGACTCTCAAGAGTCTTCTCCAACACCACAGTTCAAAAGTATCAATTCTTTGGCACTCAGCTTTCTTTACAGTCCAACTTTCACATCCATACATGATCACTGGAAAAACCATAGCCTTGACTAGACAGACCTTTGTTGACAAAATAATGTCTCTGCTCTTTAATATGCTGTCTAGTTTGGTCATAACTTTCCTGCCAAGGAGTAAGCATCTTTCAATTTCATGGCTGCAGTCACCATCTGCAGTGATTTTGGAGCCCAAATAGATAAAGTCTGACACTGTTTCCCCATCTATTTGCCATGAAGTGATGGGATTGGATGCCATGATCTTAGTTTTCTGAATGTTGAGCTTTAAGCCAACTATTTCACTCTCTTCTTTCACTTTCATCAAGAGGCCCTTTAGTTCTTCACTTTCTGCCATAAGGGTGGTGTCACCTGCATATCTGAGGTTATTGATATTTCTCCCGGCAATCTTGATTCCAGCTTGTGATTCATCCAGCCCAGTGTTTCTCATGATGTACTCTGCATATAAGTTAAATAAGCAAGGTGACAATATACAGCCTTGACGTACTCCTTTTCCTATTTGGAACCAGTCTGTTGTTCCATGTCCAGTTCTAACTATTGCTTCCTGATCTGCATATAGGTTTCTCAAAAGGCAGGTCAGGTAGTCTGGTATTCCTACCTTTTTCAGAATTTTCCACAGTTTCTTGTGATCCACACAGCTTATTGATCTTTTGTAGTGATTGTACCATATCTTGGGATCAGCATTGATCTCTTTCTGACAGGTGAATAATTTATCAGCAGATGTAGGTAGATCAGCCATAGCAAGAGGACACCCAGGCTGATGATTGCACAGTGTTCATTCCTGACACCATGGCTACTTATATACGAGCCCTAAGTAAGGCCTGGGCTTGCTAAGGGCAGAGGTGGCCAAGTCCTCCCACCCACTAGATGTTCTGGTGCCTCTTCTATGCCACAGGCTCCCGGTGAGCGTCAGTGTGAAAGATAAGGTGCACACACTCGGCGCCCACTCTTTATGCCCTACTACTACACTCTTCTTCCCCAGACCTCCTTTTTTTAATCTTAGATACTGTATATTTAAAAGCAAATATACCAACCCTGAAGCTTTATGAAGGTCTGTGACTTCATAGACAGCAATCACCTTGTTTAAAGACAAGAATGATAAACATGTACTCGCAGGGTGAACACATGTGACAGGCCCTGTGCTAGATGAACTCATGCCTCTTCCGTATACTCTCAACAACCCTTTGCCACGTGTGTGATCATTCTGTTTACTGCAGATCCCAAAGGGAAAGTAAGAGCAAAGCTGTGAACTGCCCGAGCTAAGACGAGAGCCAAAAAGATCTGACTCAAATCCTGTGTTGATTGGATAGCACGTGGTGGGCTCTTATTAAATTGACTCCATATCCCTTTAAAAGGGAAAGGATAAAACTCACAAGGGTGATATGGCTCTAATAATGAGGTTTATGCAGGAGGGATTTGTAAAATGTACGATTCTATATGAATTGCCAGATTCACAGTAAATTACCATGATCCCCATTTCTCTGATGTACCTGCTACTTCTTGAAATAAAAACCATGAAATCATAATATTAGAGCTTAGAGGGTGAGATCTCTCAGAGATGATCAGGCCAAATAGTTTTCATTTTGGAGATGAAGGAACTGAAATGCAAGATGAAGTGGCTTACCTCAAATCAGCTCACAAGTTAGTCCTAGAGCCAAGGTCCAGGACTAGTTCAATCCTCTTTCCACTGTCATGCACACCTTCAAACCAAAGTTTCATCCCATTAACGATCTCATTAAGCTGAGCCCCACTCCCCACCCCCATCTGAGCAGAATTTAATCAAACTAGATGAAGTACCAACTATAACAAATCATATCTATGCTCCACAGCTCATGCAGACCCACTGCACCCCCTGGAATAAGGTGGCAACTGTGTTGTGCTCATTTCTTCTATCTAGACCCGACCCTGACATAAAACGTGGAGTGTGCTCAGGTGGGCTTTGAACCCTTGGCCAGCTCCAGAAATCTGTGATTCTCCTATTTTGGCACCATCTCATTTTCTTTGTATTCTTTGTGTTTATGTTCCATGGCTGTTTGAGTGGTAGGACTAAAGAAAGGGACACTAATACTCATTAATCAGTTTCTATTGTTTAATTTGCCCATTTGCTTATTTTACTTTGAAGACGGAATCTTTAGGTGCTAGTAACAAAGACCAAATCTGGCAAATGTAAGGGAAAAAAGTTTATGGGGGCACTACTGGGAGGAGAGGGGTGAGTTCAAAAATTAAAGGCAGACCTCAGAAAGGAATACATGACATAAGGATTAAATGAGTTTGCATATGTATATCATTTCAAATAGTGTCTGACAAATGGTCTGCACTACAGAAATTTTAATAAATAATAATAGTAATAATGCTTATTTGACTTATATGCAGATTACATCATGAGAAACGCTGGGCTAGAAGAAGCACAGGCTGGAATCAAGATTGCCGGGAGAAATATCAATAACCTCAGATATGCAGATGACACCACCCTTATGGCAGAAAGTGAAGAAGAACTAAAGAGCCTCTTGATGAAAGTGAAAGAAGAGAGTGAAAAAGTTGGCTTAAAGCTCAACATTCAGAAAACTAAGATCATGGCATCTGGTCCCATCACTTCATTGAAAACAGTGGAAACAGTGTCAGACTTTATTTTCTTGGGCTCCAGAATCACTGCAGATGGTGATTGCAGCCATGAAGTTAAAAGACGCTTACTCCTTGGCAGGAAAGTTATGACCAACTCAGATACCACATTAAAAAGCAGAGACATTACTTTGCCAACAAAGGTCCATCTAATCAAGGCTATGGTTTTTCCAGTGGTCATGTATGGATGTGAGAGTTGGACTGTGAAGAAAGCTGAGTGCGAAAGAATTGATGCTTTTGAACTGTGGTGTTGGAGAAGACTCTTCAGATTCCCTTGGACTGCAAGGAGATCCAACCAGTCCATCCTAAAGGAGATCAGTCCTGGGTGTTTATTGGAAGGACTGATGCTGAAGCTGAAACTCCAGGACTTTGGCTACCTCATGCGAAGAGTTAACTCACTGGAATAGACCCTGATGCTGGGAGGGATTGGGGGCAGGAGGAAAAGGGGACAACAGAGGATAAGATGTCTGGATGGTGTCACGGACTCAATGGACATGAGTTTGGGTAAACTCCGGGAGTTGGTGATGGACAGGGAGGCCTGGCATGCTGGGATTCAAAGGGTTACAAAGAGTCAGACATGACTGAGCGACTGAACTGAACTGAACTGAATAATAATGAAAGACGGAGTCCAGGCAGCTATAAGGCTCTTGGCAGAGCAGAGGTTATAGAACGTTTTATCTGTGTCACCATGATTTGGATGCATTCATCATAATCACCCTCTGTCTTTGTGTTACCTGAATCAAGATACAAACTCCAAGGCAGCTCTGCCTCAGCTTAGATCATGATTCCATGCCCTGGAGGGGCAGGATGGGACCCCTTGCCTGGCCAACTTGTCAATACTGCTTTACACGGCCACCGGCATGTCCTCTCAAAGGAAAATCAGAGAGCTGGCATTCAACACCATGGACCTGAAGGCTGGGCAGGACAAAGTGGTATTCTCCATATGTTGTAGCTTCCAATTCATGCAAAAATATTAAAGATTAATATAAGGTCTTATGAGACAACTCCCAAAGATAGGGACTCACACCTGTGAAGTTTGTGATAATTCCTGTTACTTTTATATGCCCCAGGACTCTTGTTTGTAAAACAGGGGAATGATAGTAATTGTCTCTGAGACTGAGGGAAGGATGCCTAAACTTTGGATGCTTAGAGCCAGCTTGACATATTGAGGGCACTCAATGTTAGCTTTTTCTCATCATCTATGGGCCTTCATAATCTTACTGAGCTTTGGTTTTCCCCTCCTTATAATGTAACCGGTGCTACCAGATCCCCGAATGGCAATGATGGTATTAGATGTACTAGAAAAAAGTTTGTAATGGAGTAGGTGCATATTACAGAAATTAGTGGTAAGTTTTATAGAAAAAATGAATTATCGTCATCATGTGCATGCATGCTCAGTCGCTTCACTCATGTCTGACTCTCTGAAATCCCATGGACTGTAGCCCACCAGGCCCCTCAATCCATGGGATTCTCTAGGGAAGAATACTGGAGAGGGTAGCACCCTCCTTCAGGGGATCTTCCCGACCCAGGGTTTGAACCCCTGTCTCCTGTGTCACAGGTGAATTCTTTATCAATGGGCCACCAGGAAAGCTCGGATTCTCATCATAAGTATGATTATATTACAAATGAGAAATCAAAGATCCCAACCACTGAGTTTATGGATAAATAGCTTCTTTATTTTAACTTTTTATTCTCTATTGGAATATAGTTAATTAACAATGCTGTGACAGTTTCAGGTGTACAGCAAAGTGGTTCAGTTATATAAATACGTGTATCTATTCTTTTTCAAAATTTTTTCCCATTTAGGTTGCTACATAATATTGAGCAGAGTTCCCTGTGCTATACAGTAGGACCTTGTTGATTATCTATTTTAAATATAGCAGTGTGTATGTGTCCATCCCAAACTCCCTAACTATCCCTTCCCCCTTCTTCTTCCTGGTACCCTAAGTTCGTTCTCTAAGTCTGTGAGTCTGTTTCGGTTTTGTAAACAAGTTCGTTTGTATCATTTCTTTTTAGATTCTGCAGATAAGCAATATTATATGATATTTCTCTTACTCTGCCTTATAACCAGCATTCTTATAATAATAATAATAATAATAATAATAAATGGCCATATTATTTTTAACTAAGTCCATCTCTGTAAGAACACTGGTTGTGTCCACTCAGGTACAGACTGGATCCCAAGTTTCTCTTTGTGCATCCCTGTTTTCCTTTAAACTACCCTCTACCATAATAGATTGAGGAAGTTGGCCTTCAGACCAGGTACCTCAGCTGCCTGCCAGAATGTAGGATAACAGGAGTTATTTTGGCCCAGCCATAGTCAAGTCTTGGCAAGGGTTGAATGTCTAGATTTCTAGATTTTTGTACTCAAGTACACAGCAAGAGTCACAATTTCCCCACAGGTTAAGGAAAAAAAAAAAAGGCTCTTCAAATTCCACCACTGGGGAATCAGTCAAACTTGAGGATCTGAAGGAATTTGCAGCAGGTGTAGAAATTCAAACAGCTATAAATTATCACTAAATTTGGCACCAAACAGAGAAGCATTTCTGAATAATTCTTTTATGCCTGTCATAAGAATTTGTCTTGCAATTCTGTGCTGCAATGCATGCCATAAATACAATAATTTATGGTTTGTTTCTACCCGGTAATATGCAGTGTCGTACTTGGGAACAAGCACAATTAGAACTATAATCAGTTGTGACATTTCTTTGAAATGTTTCTATTTAATTATTTTTTTTTGCGATAGACTGACATTAATAGCTTTTTTTTTGAGGAGACAAATCATAATAATTACTCCAGAGAAAATGACAAAGATAAATGATATTCATACAAGAAGGCAGCATTGATCCAGAGACTGATTGGTGGTTGACTACGTGGAAAGGAAGATGGAAGATACGTTGCTTTAGTTTGGTGCACCTATTAGCATCATCTAAAGAGCGGAGAAGACATGGTCAAGTTATTCTCCATGTTCTCCTCTCATTTCTATGTACATCTCTTGGTACCAGGTGACTCTCCTCCAAACAGTAAAAAGAGTGCAGGCTTTGGAGTCAGAAACATCTGGGGAAGAATTCTTGGATCACTAAGTACATTCTAACAATCTGACTGGAGGTACTGTTAATATGCATTAAGCAACTATTTATATTTCCTCATTTGAATAACAAATAAGAATACTAGTACCCTATTCTTCTTATAAGAACACCAGTCATACTGCATAGCGTTCACCCTCCTGACCTCATTTTAACTTGATTATATCTGTGGAGACGCTATTCCCCAGTAAGCTCCCATTCTGAGTGCCTAAGGATTTGGACTTCAACTTTTAGGGGACACAGTTCAACCCATAAACACTTCCCTGACATGGAAATTGGATTTTCCAGCTCACAAAGCTTTTCCATATCTGATAGAATTATGTTTTATAGAATCCTCTTACAGAATATCCACAACCACGACCAGTGGATTTCATTTCACTCTTTTACACACATGGTAAACATTCACATTATAAAAACATCTACTCAGCACTGAACATTAATCAACATTTTATATACTCCTGCTCCCCACCACCAAATCCTGACAACAGTGCAAAATACTATTAGTCCCTGGCTTCCAAAAGTAAACAGAGGCTCTGAGGGAAAAAGTGGCTTACACATGGCTACAAAGCTCTCTGCTGGTTTGATAAAGGACCCACCAGCTTTATCGATGTTGTCCCTTTCTTCCTCTGCCCTCTGTTTATCCTTTATGACTCTGTGGACTATGTAGTCCTTGGAATTCTCTAGGCCAGAATACTGGAGTGGGTATTTTTCCAACCCAGGGATTGAACCCAAGTCTCCAGCTTTGCGGGTGGATTCTTTACCAGCTGAGCCACAAGAAAAGCCCATGAATACTGGAATGGGTAGCCTATCCCTTCTCCAGGGGATCTTCCTGACCCAGGAATCGAACTGGGATCTCCTGCATTGCAGGCAGATTCTTTACCAACTGAGCTATCAGGGAAGCCTTCATCCTTTGCCAGGGATAATTATTCTTTCATAACTTTTTGACTCAAGGGAGGGTTTTGTAAAACATAATTTGCCCAAAACAGTTCTTCTGACCTCAATCATACTAAAGCAGAACCAACTTTGATCACCATTGGATATATAACCTCCTTCAATTCTTCATGTACTCATCTTTGAATTTAGAGTCACATGTTAGGAAAGGAGACAGTAATTGAAGCATGGTTCCCATAAGCTTGGAAATTCCAGAAAGAGGGCATCCCAGCAATCAGGCTACTGTTCTGAATAGCATGACTAGATTTTACATTACATCGGCTTTCAATATTTTCAAAAGAGGACAGCCTTGCACTAACAAATACTTGGTGGGTAATTTTTACTCTTGTATGTTTTTTTCTTTCCCTGGGAACTTGAACAATTTTCCTTAAGGAAGCTATTCTTCTACTGACTTTTGAATGCTTAAAATAGGTCACATCCTGGTTGGGCTCCTGCCTACTCAAGAGTCATCACCAGCTTTTTTATTTGTTTCTTACTGTGCTGTTTTGTTTTGTTTTTAACCTGAGAGATGACTGTGTTCAGATGCCTAATGGATGTTTCAATACCATTTCCAACTCATGACCCGTGACATTTTTCTAAATGTTAAATTTCTGATTGGAAAAATGTGTCCCAAGGAAAGTTATTTGTGAATAAGATGATGCAAGCAAGACAGAAGCAGACTGTCAGTAAGAATATGGCCATTGCTTTAAGTAACCTTACTTTATCAAAGAGAACACAAGGAAATATAAAAGAAATACAAGTAACAACAATAGATCACCGCATGGCTTAGTCCAGTCAACCTGGAAGGCAAAAGATGCTGTAACTACAGTGTCCAGAGTATGAGATTGAATGGCAAATACCCAGACACTGAAAGATTACCATGGTGACTAAGCATGGACCCTTCTCCTTTCTGAATTTATTTTTTGATGACTGAGGTAGAAAACCAAACTCCTCCATGCACTACCCATGGTCCTTCCAGTTCTAACCAGGATATGTGTTTCGTGCCTCTCCATCTGCTTCTTCTCTCCATTTTCCTTCAGTGCCCTTTCTCCATGCCTTGCCTCTTGGCCCCAGGCAGTCTGGACAGGCTGCTTCCTTTTACTGGAATGAATGACCTTTTGCAGTCTCTCTGACTCTCTATTGAATCACTATGATCCTTACAGAATGCTGTAAGAAATGACTCTAAAGTCAGATGACTTGGAAACAAACCTTAGCGCTTTTTTTGCCTTTTTTTTTTTCTTTTCTTATTTTTGAGTTGAAGTGTCATTTTTTTTTTTTTTTAATGGGCATGAATTTGAGCAAGCTCTGGGAGTTGGTGATGGACAGGGAAGCCTGGTGTGCTGCAGTCCATGGGGTCGCAAAGAGTGACTGAAGTAAACTGTCATTTTTTTTTAAACTGGAAGATAATTGCTTTACAATGCTGTGCTAGTTTCTGCCATACAACAATGTGAATCAACATGAAGTATGCGTATATCTCCTCCCTCGTAAGCCTCACTCCCTTCTGAACCTGGAACTAAGTTCCCTGTGCTATAAAGCAGCTTCCTACTCGCTGTCTATCTTGGCACGGTTATGCACATATGTCAATGTTATTCTCTCAATTTGTCCCACCTTTTCTCCCTACCAGTGTCCACAAGTCTGTTCTTTACTTCTTCATCTCTATTCCTGCCCTGCAGATAGGTTCATGGGTACCCTTTGTCTAGATTCCATACAGATGTGTTAATGCATGATATTTGTTTTCCTGTTTCTGACCTACATCACTCTGTATAACAGACCCTAGATTCTTCCACATCACTGCAAATGACCCAGTTTTGTTCCTTCTTGTGGCTGAGTAATATTCCATTGTAAACACATATGACATCTTCTTTGTCCACTCATCTCTCAGTGGATACCTAGGTTGCTTCCATGTCCTGCCATTGTAAATGGTGCTAATACTGAATGAACACTGGGTGGCATGTGTCTTTTGAATTATGCAAACCTTAGTCTTTCCATCTAGAGGACGTCTGACCTCTGAAAAGATACTTTAATTTCTTTGTGCCTAGATATCTTTGTCTAATAAACAAGAATAAATTATAATGTCTACTTCCTATGGTTATTCTGAGCATTAACTGACACAATATATGTCAATCTTAGAATCATGTCTAATGTATAGTAAGCACTCAGAATCTATTAAGGATATTCAATTTCCTGCTCATCTATACAAGTCAAGTCCAGTGTCATTCTATATAGAAATCTGCCATTGGCTCTTCCAGACCATGTGCTAATGATCAGCTGGCCAAGGTGGAAAAAGTGACATTGTTGTATTCCCTAAGCCTAAGGAATTTCTTGCAGCTTCCACTCACATTCTCTTGTTTCCTTAATTCATTAATTTAGCTTGAGCTGATGAGCTTAATGATAAGAGAAAAGCCAGTTAATAGCCAGCAGCAAATGACTGAGGTTTAAGTGACGTCATCTGAAACCATCAAGTTGGGACTTCCCTGGTGGTTCAGTGGTTAACACTTGACCTTGCCATGCAGGGGTTGCTAGTTCGATCCCTGGTCAGGAAGCTAAGATCCTATATACTTCACAGCCAAAAAAAAAAAAAAACAAACAAACAAAAAAAATAATCAAATCATAAAACAAAAAAATATTGTAATGCTTTTATAATATTGACTTTTGCAAAAATAATGATTTTTGAAAAAAAATAGATGGGAAAACAATAGAAACAGTGAGAGACTTTATTTGGGGGGGGTTCCAAAATCACTGCAAATGGTGACTGCAGCCATGAAATTAAAAGACTCTTGCTCCTTGGAAGAAAGGCTATGACCAGCCTAAACAGCATATTAAAAAGCAGAGACATTACTTTGCCAACAAAGGTCCATCTAGTCAAAGATATGTTTTTTACAGTAGTCATGTATGGATGTGAGAGTTGGACTGTGAAGAAAGCTGAGTGCTGAAGAATTGATGCTTTTGAACTGTGGTGTTGGAGAAGACTCTTGAGAGTCCCTTGGACTTCAAGGAGATCCAACCAGTCCATCCTAAAGGAAATCAGTCCTGAATTTCACTGGAAGGACTGATGCTGAAGCTGAAACTCCAGTACTTTGGCCACCTGATGCAAAGGGCTGACTCATTGGAAAAGATCCTGATGCTGGGAAAGATTGAAGGCGGGAGGAGAAGGGGACGACAGAGGATGAGATGGTTGGATGGCATCACCAACTCAATGGACATGAGTTTGGGTAGACTCTGGGAGTTGGTGATGGACAGGGAGGCCTGGCATGCTGCAGCCCATGGGGTCGTAAACAGTCAGACACGACTGAGTGACTAACACACACACACAAAGCTACTATGTTTTGGGATGATCTGTTACTCAGAAAAAGGTAACTGATCTCGCATCCACAATAATCATGCATTGCTGAGTGAGTGTTCACATTTAAAACTTTAGTAACAGAGTCCGGAAAATAAATTCTATGCAAGACCCTGTCTAAAGCAAAGGGTACCAAAGAAAATCTGAGAAAGGGATCTGAAAATTGTAACCTGAATCATATAGAAGGGTTGATTTCTCCTCAAAGTTTTATCAGCAGTGGCCAAGGGACTGGAAAAGGTCAGTTTTCATTCCAATCCAAAGAAAGGCAATGCCAAAGAATGCTCAAACTGATGCACAATTGCACTCATTTCACATGCTAGTAACATAATACTCAAAATTCTCTAAGCCAGGCTTCACCAATACATGAACTGTGAACTTCCAGATGTTCAAGCTGGGTTTAGAAAAGGCAGAGGGAACAGAGATCAAATTGCCAACATCTGCTGGATCATCAAAAAAGCAAGAGAGTTCAAGAAAACTTCTATTTCTGCTTTATTGACTATGCCAAAGCCTTTGATTGTGTGGATCACAACAAACTGTGGAAAACTCTTCAAGAGATGGGAATACCAGACCACCTGACCTGCCTCTTGAGAAATCTGTATGCAGGTCAAGAAGCAACAGTTAGAACTGGACATGGGAACAACAGACTGTTTCCAAATCCAGAAAGGAGTACACCAAGGCTGTATATTGCCACCCCGCTTATTTAACTTATACAGAGAGTACATCATGAGCAATGCCAGGCTGGATGAAGCACAAGCTGGAATCAAGATTGCCAGGAGAAATAGAAAACCAAGATCATGGCATCTGGTCCCATCACTTCATGGGAAATAGATGGGGAAACAGTGGAAACAGTGTCAGACTTTATTTTGGGGGGCACCAAAATCACTACAGATGGTGATTGCAGCCATGAAATTAAGATTCTTACTCCTTGGCAGGAAAGTTATGACCAACCTAGACAGCATATTAAAAAGCAGAGACATTACTTTGACAACAAATGTCTCTCTAGTCAAGGCTATGGTTTTTCCAGTGGTCATGTATGGATGTGAGAGTTGGACTATAAAGAAAGCTGAGTGCCAAAGAATTGATGCTTTTGAAGTGTGGTGTTGGAGAAGACTCTTGAGAGTCCCTTGGACTGCAAGGAGATCCAACCAGTCCATCCTAAAGGAGATCAGTCCTGGCAGTTCATTGGAAGGACTAATGCTGAAGCTGAAACTCCAATGCTTTGGCCACCTGATTAGAAAAACTGACTCATTAGAAAAGACCCTGATGCTGGGAAAGATTGAGGGCAGGAGGAGAAGGGGACAACAGAGGATAAGATGGCTGGATGGCATCATGGACTCAATGGACATGGGTTTGGGTGGACTCCGGGAGTTGGTGATGGACAGGGAGGCCTGGTGTGCTGTAGTCCATGGGGTCACAAAGAGTCAGACATGACTGAGCAAATGAACTGAACTGAACTGAGGCAATGGGGGCTATACCAGGCTAACACCCTCACAAATATGTGTCTCCACTTGAAGAGGGTAGTGAGGAATTTTATAGTAATGGTTCAAAAAGTGTGTGATCAGTTTGTGGACATTCTTCTGGTTGGTTGATTGTTAGGTAAATGGAGGTCAACATCATGAACTTGCTGATGCCAAAGTCTGGGGTCTCTGTGCTTGTAGGTCGCATAGTGTTAACTTCTTTCCGGTGGGGGTTTCAATATCTGCAAAACAGCTCAAAGGTATTGTTATGTGTATCCCATAAGGGGAACCAGGACTGTGCCCTAATGATGCACTGTTATTGTTGTTGTTAACCTCTCCTCCCTTGTCTATGCATCCCCTCACTTCCCTACTTAACAACTCTTTGAAGTTGCCTGGTGGAACTCAGGGAAGGTCATAGAGGCTGCATGGAACCTATTTCCTGTAATCAAGAATTGTGTGATACAGAAAGGTTTTTGTGCCCAGGAACCCCATAGGAAGGTCCTGTTCGGTGTATCAGTCTCCGTAATAACAGACACCTCCAGGCTCTTCATCAGGGTTTTGTGCTTCTATCCTGCCAGAAGTCTGTCATTCTCTAATTTTGCTCACAGTCATTGTTTTGCTTTTATTTGATCTCAAAAGCACATACTTCTTGTAACAATCCCCACCCAGGGATCAAACCTGTTTCTCTTACATCTCCAGCATTGGCAGCTGGGTTCTTTACCACTAGCGCCACCTGGGAAGCTCATTTTGTGGTTTACTGTATGTGAAAATTAGTCTCAGTACTATGTTCTCCTCCAAATAATTCCATTTCACAGCAAGGAAATCAGCCATCACCTGCCTCCAAATTATTATATTTTTTTAAATTATCAAGAACATCTTGTTTACTGGCAACAACTTCATCAGAAACCCAAGTGATCCAGCCTTAGAACATAGGGATCAGAATTTAAGCCTTTATTTCTGCATTTAGTAACAAAGAGCTGTGAAGCAAGGCAAAGAGTATCTCCATGTGGACCATGTGGAATTAAAAACCAACAGACTCAGCAAAGAACACAGACCAGACCATAATTCTTTTCTTGGACATTCTGCTTAATGAATACCACCTGTTTCTTACTCAGGTGGACTATACCATGGAGACCAAATGTAATGTGTGTCCATTGAAATCTTTAGAGGGAGGTTTGTGGAGTAGACAGTAAGCAACTTTTTAACATTCTTCCCCTTCATTGCTGGCTGGCAAACTCTTCCATTTCCACTGAGATGAAACCATCATTACTTTGGATCTTTCTTGACCTCCCCACCAACCCTTCCAGGAAGAGACACAGTTGATCTGGCCTCAGGCTCCTCTTCACACATATATATTAATAATATATTAACACTTGTCATGAAACACTGAAGGCATTGATTTAATCTCTAACTTCACTTGACATTAAGTTTCTTCAAGGAAAGGACCATTCTGACTCATCTCTTTATTTCCTGGTTCATATTCAGAGAAGAAAAGGACCTGCAGATACTTGCTGTTGATGTTCAGTTTGCATGACTCAGACAAGCACGCACTTTAGAATCCTCTCCTGGGCCATGATCTCAGAGAGGTCTGGAATGGTGTGTTTTTGCATAATTACCTTCCTTTCCTTTTACTCCACGTCAGGCAATTGTTTGAGATAAACACAGCTACTTTAGCATCTCCCTAAAAGTCAGTCCCACTGATGAGTAATATCTAAATAGCTTCCTATGGTAGGCTGAACAAAGACGCCCAATGATGTTCATGTCCTAACTCCTAGGAACAGTGACTATGTCAGTTTAGATGTTAAAAGGAACTTTGTGAATGTGATTAAGTTAAGGATATTGAGATTCATACTATCCTGACTTATCCTGGTAACCACAGATAGTCAGAAAGCTGCTTATAAGAGAAAAGCAGAAAGGTTAGGGTCAGAGAGAAGGGATGCAAAGATGAAAATAGATTGGAGGGATCTGAGAAAGGGGCCATAAGCACAGAGCCTCAAGAAGGTGAAAAAGGCAAGGAATCAGATTATTTTCTAGATCCTTGAGGGGAAATCAGCCTTGTTGATGAATTAACTTCAGCTCCCTCAGACTGATTCTGGACAGATGACCTCCAGAATTTTATGATAATACATTTTTGTGGTGTTCAGTCACTAAGCTGGTAGGAATTTGTTATAGTAGCAAAGGAAGATAATGCACTTTCTTATCAAAGCTACTGGTGTCCCTAACGCAGGAGTTGTAAACCATGGGATTCCAAGTAGAGTAACACCAACTCCATCAGAGCACAGAACCCAGCTCCATCCCTTCCCTTATGTGGAGCCCCTCCTGGAATGGAGGAAAGAGACAGGACTGTTAACACAAGTTCATGGGCCCAGCACACAGTGAGGCCAAACAAACTGAGATGTTGGAATTTGGAGCAGAGAAAGATTCATTGCAGGGCTGTGCAAGAAGACAGGTGGCTCATGTCCTAAAAAGCCCCTAGATCCTGAAGCCTTGGCAAAGCTCTTTTTAAAGCCAAGTGAGAAAGGAGGGTCACAGAGGGTGGTGTCCCGGGTTACCCTATCAGTCGTTAGGCTCTAGGAGGCCTGGGGTTTTGTGCTCAAGGTCTTAAGTTGTTAAAGTCCTTCATTTGGTGGGGGGTTTTCACATCTGAGAACGACTCAGCTACTCAGGAAATGTGATCAGATACTGTTCCCCGGGTCCTTCAGAGAGGGGCTGGAGCAGAGGCTGTCAGGGAGGGCAGTTGGGAAGGCCCCTGGTTCCTGCTGGGTTACATGTTCAAGAGATCACTTGTGCAATATGATGGCACACCATCTTTTACACACTGTGCACTCCTTTCTAACTCATGTTTGGACAAAGACAATTCTTACAGTCTATGATGAAGTGGACAAATTGGGTCAGTCAAACTTTCAAATGTGCTGCTGGCTGCTGTTCTAGTTCTAGGCAATTTTATTCATCCAAAGGATTGATCATAAAAAGAAGACACCATGTCCCGGAAGACTTAGCAGCACCCTCACCAACTCCTCCAGTAGCCTCCTTTGACATTAATTCTCCTTCCTTTTCTCTTCCTTGACCTCTGTCTCCAGGAGTGGAAGTTGGCAGGGCTCCAGCTGCACAAACATCCTCCAGAGAAGACAAGGACATGGAGATGTTCCTCTTCCCTCCTTCTCCCATGCCCTGACCCTGTGAACTATTCCCTGCCAAGCAATTAACATTTCAGACTCATTTTCTCAACTTAATAAAACCTTTTATTTCTGATCTTTTATTTGGGCCATGTTTTCCTTTTCATAATACATTTTTTTTATAATTTACCATTCATTTACATTTCAATTAAGGACGCTGGCTGTTTGTAAAAGCTACCCTGATGGGGGAGTGTGACATAAATGATTGAAGTCGCTATAATCTGCACTTCCATTACCACCTCATTTGCCCTAATGACACTAGAAAGATTGTCACCCTCGATATAGCTCATCCCAGTAATAAAGATTCCCTTTGGAGTCCAACACAAGGGAGCTGTAGATATTTGCATGTGGGGATGGATATGTTAATGAGACCCATTGCTGGCTGGACTTTACCCCAGGAGTTCTCAACCAGGAGAGTCTCAAATAAAAATTAAACTGTACCCAGAGTCTCCCAAGAAGATGCCCACGGGCTTGAATAATGAACATTTAACAAGAAAGGCATTCGATTACCATCACCACGGTCATAATTCCCTTGTCTTCCCTGGCGCTCATTTTGCACATATTTTTGCTTTAAGCAGAGAGAGAGAGGGCAGAAGGGAAAACACTGAGTATATGTGGAACCAGCTAAGGGATAGACCTGCTTGGAGGACTTCTGTGTATCCTCCCCCAAGAATTTCAAGCCATTGGGAAAGCTGGTGTGCACCAAACAATTACCATGTAAATCACAAAACTGTTGTTGTTCAGTCATGTCCACCTCTTTGCAACCTCATAGACTGCAGCATATCACACCAGGCTTCCCTGTCCTTCACTGTCTCCTGGAGTTCACTCAAATTCATGTGCACACGGAAGGAAGAAAGCTTTACTGAGTTCCTACTATGTTTAAGGCCATTGAAAATGCATTATCTTCTCAGTATTTCCTGCTTAATTTATCCCTTATACTTTATTAACAACAGATAAAAGTAACAGCTATTCATTATTGCAAATGTATCATGGATCAGTACATGTTTATCCTCCCAGAGACAAATTAAAAAAAAAAAAAACTAACAAATATATGTTCCTATTTTTCTTTTGTTAAGGAACTGAGGCATACTCATAATGTCAAGTAATAAACTGTCCCGACTGTTTGATTCATCACAGTTCTTTGAAACTGCTATTCAAGAGTCCCTCTGTCACCAGAGCTGATACTCATGCTGGGTGCCATAGAGAGTGCCCAATGGCACCAAAAACTGTTTGAGACCCTAGTCCATCTCTCTCAACTCTCCCACCCTCCAGCCATCTGACATATTTGCCTCTTTATATTCTTTCTATATCTTTTCTATTTATTACAAAAAACTTTCCTTCTAACTAGACCTCAACCCTCTGGGTACAACTTTCCTGCCTCATCACATGCCCAGACACACACACACATCAACTCTGAGATCACATCTCTAATGGAATTCTTCATTCTTCTTCTTGCTCTAAGCGTCACTTTAGGATTATAATTTCTTCCTGCATCAGGTTTCACAAACTTTTTACCATGTGCCCATTCATTCATTCAGAAAATAATTTGGATCATGTTTACAAATGTTTCCACATCCCAGATAATCCTTTAAAAACTTCCCATCTCTAATGTTCTGTAATTATGAGTCTGGTAGAGAAGATTCTTGTTTTATTCCCAGCTCCAGCAATTATTAGTCGTATGACTGATTCCAAAGTTCAGCTCTGTGAGTGGTATGCATTCAGGAAGAATTGTTACTGAGACTAGGAATCCCACCTCTGTACTTCAGATCCACAGGCTGATAAGCTATCTTTATTTTGCATTGGGGAAGAGCATCCCACATTTTCCTGTGATTTGTACATCTGACATTTCCACTGGTGTTCCCTCACCCTCCATCCAACTGGCAGCATTGCCTCTTTCACATTAAATAAATCAGAGGTAAAAGAAGAAAACAAGGGAATTTTTCAGCAGATGGCTCAGACTCCTCAGCTGTATCATTGCAGATCTAAGAGACTAACATTTTTGCACCACAAGATAAGTATCAAATTATATGCAAATGGGACTTCAGCTCACATAAACTGCAGTATATTCTCAGACATAAAGTAAATTGTTCCTTTTCGTTTGTTTGTTTTTTCTTTGCCATGTATGGCATTGACAGTAAACATTTGACGTGTTTTACAAATAATAATGTGTTTAATCAGTACAGTCACCAAAAACTAGATAGTTCATTCAGATATAACTCTAGAACAAAAAGTCAAGGGTTATTGTTTCAAGGTGCCAAGCAGCAAAGCAAAATAACAGATTAGGTGAACTAAAAATTGAGTTCTAGTCTGTGAAGCAATTATTAATCTCTACAAGAAGTATTAACAAACTCTATAGCATCTCTTCCAAGGTTGATACATCTGTGAAATGGAGATGGCAAGTGCTTCTTATACACCAGATGCCAGTGAAGATAAAATAAATCAGAACACACAAGAGCTCTTGTTTGTATTAGTGTCAAAGTGAATTCAGAGAAAATGGCCTGGAGTGGTTCATACCAAGACCCAAGGATGGCATTGCTGTAGCTCAGACTTTGTGAATCTTGGTGTTACTGACATTTCAGACCAGATGATCCTTTGATGGGGATGGGGTGGGGGTGTCCTGTGCATTGCAGAATTAAGATCATAGGAATTTCACCTTAATTTTAAGCTTAGCATCATCCTTTGTCCTTATCTGCTAGCCGCCAGTAGCACCTCCCTAGTCGTGACAACCTAGAACGTTCACAGACATTGTCAAATGTCTAGGAGGAAGCCTCTCTTTCAAAACCACTTCAACTAAATCCTACTGGTTCTGAAGTTTTCCCTTTGGCTCTCTGGGTATTCAATCTCCATTTTTAAAAACATGCAAAGGCGATTAGTCTCAGGAAGACTGACTCTCAGTGACCAAATTTACATGGAACAGAAGGAGAAATCAGATGTCATTTTAATGTTTAAACTGAAAAATAAAAATGACAGCAGGTTTTTTTACAAATTAAAAAAAAAAATGGCAGCAGGCCCACAGGACTGCTACACAAGCTGATCAGTTTCTTCTGCCCTGTCGGATTGCCTATGAATAAAACTTCAGGGTCATCATGAGGTCATTTGGCCAGGAGCCTGGGTTCAGAGCAATGAAAGTGAGCTGGAGCCAGGAAACAGGAGCAAACCTATGGGTGGTGCTGAATCCCCACTGGTGAGTAATTTTTCTTTGGCATTTTCCCACTTTTCTAGAGTCTGTGATTCCTTGCTCTCCTTCTCCTATTTTTTTTTTTAATTGTTTGTTATAGTGCATTGATCACACAGCTTTCTGGATTACAATCACCTTCATGGTTTGGGTTTTCTATACTATATTCATTCTCATTTGAAAGATATTCTTTGATGTGGGAGAGGTTGCTCTTCCAAAGCACAACAATGAGTTTTATAACTTAGGTTTCCCCAGATATCCATATTTTTATTTTGGAAGATGTGAATTCTGAAATATGGGAAGTCTGGGTCAGGCTTCCCTGGTGGCTCAGCTGGTTAAGAATCTGCCTGCAATGCAGGAGACCTGGGTTCAATCCCTGGGTTGGGAAGATCCCCTGGAGAAGGGAAAGGCTAGCCACTCCAGTATTCTGGGTCAAGTGCAGTGCACATTTCAATTAATGGGGTTAATAAAACTGATGAGGATGCTAATAGTAATGGTGCTGAGCAAAGACCTCTATCATTGTTTTCAGTGAGTTCAGAGATACTGTAGACTCTTTGTGCTCCAGTTAACACAGCTTTTTTTTTTTTTTTTTTTTCTGTCTGTCCTGGATCTTGGTTGCTGTTCAGACTTTCTCTAGTTGTGAAGAGCGTGGGCTACATTCTCGTTGCAGTGCACGTTTCTAATTGCAGTGGCTTCTCTTGTTATGGAGCATGGGCTCTAGAGCACAGGCTCGGTAGTTGTGGAGCGTGGGCTTAGCTGTTCTGCGACATATGGGATCTTCCCTGATCAGAAATTGAATCCATATCTTCTGCACTGGCAGGCAGATTCTTTACCACTGAGCTGCCATGGAAGCCCTAACACAGCTGCTTAATACTTCTCTGGACAAGGTCAAGCGTAATTGCATAAGCTCCATGTACCTGATAGGACTCCCACCCTCCTGTCCTTCCACCAGCATTCAGAACCTCACCACTGCTGTCTGCCATGAGATCAAGGTTAGTTTCAAGTGTCCTTTGCTGCATTTCCCAATATACGCATGAGGATGCTGGGACTCTTGGATGCTCTCTAAGTGATGCTGCTATTATTATCCCTAGTGCAATAATGCATCAGATTCTTATATACTTGTATATGTAAACTTAACATATGGTTGGAGAAGGAAATGGCAACCCACTCCAGTGTGCTTGCCTGGAAAATCCCATGGATGGAGGAGCCTGGTAGGCTACAGTCCATGGGGTCATGAAGAGTCAGATACAACTGAACGACTTCACTTTCACTTTTCACTTTCATGCGTTGGAGAAGGAAATGGCAACCCACTCCAGTGTTCTTGCCTAGAGAATTCTTGCCTGGAAAATTCCATGTGCAGAGGAGCCTCGTGGGCTGCCATCTATGGGGTTGCACAGAGTAGACACGACTGAAGCAACTTAGCAGCAGCAGCAGCAACATATGGTTCTTGCTGTTTAGTCGCTAAGTCTTGTCTGACTCTTTGCGACCCCATAGACTGTAGCTCGCCAGGCTCCTCTGCACGTGGAATTTTCCAGGCAAGAATATTGGAGTGGGTTGCCATTTCCTTCTTCAGGGGATCTTCCTGACCCAGGCATCAAATCCACGTCTCCTGCATTGGCAGGGAGATTCTTTATCACTGAACCATCTGGGAAGTTCAGTGGTAGACATGTTATAAACGTATATTCAAGATGTGTCTGGATGTGAATAATGAGAAGGCACTCAGTGAAAACTCAGCAGTGGCCACAGGACTGAAAAAGGTCAGTTTTCATTCCAATCCAAAGAAAGGCAATGTTAAAGAATGCTCAAACTATGGCACAATTGCACTCATCTCACATGCTACTAAAGTAATGCTCAAAATTCTCCAAGCCAGGCTTTAGCAATACATGAACCGGGAACTTCCAGATGTTCAAGCTGGTTTTAGAAAAGGCAGAGGAACCAGAAATCAAATTGCCAACATCTGCTGGATCACTGAAAAAGCAAGAGAGTTCCAGAAAAACATCTATTTCTGCTTTATTGATTATGCCAAAGCCTTTGATTGTAGAGAAGAACATCATTGAGTCTAGGGCTAACTTTGCACCCTAATTTTGTACTAAGACAAAGATTTGAGGTCCTCTTCCTGATATTCCATAGATTAAAAGTTTTTTCAAACTCTTAACTTTGAAATTTGGGAACAGTAACTATATTGACTGTGTGGATCACAATAAACTGTGGAAAATTCTGAAAGAGATGGGAATATAAGACCACCTGACCTGCCTCTTGAGAAACCTGTATGCAGATCAGGAAGCAACAGTTAGAACTGGACATGGAACAACAGACTGGTTCCAAATAGGAAAAGGAGTACGTCAAGGCTGTATATTGTCACCCTGCTTATTTATCTTATAAGCAGAGTACATCATGAGAGACGCTGGGCTGGAGGAAGCACAATCTGGAATCCAGATTGCCAAGAGAAATATCAATAACCTCAGATATGCAGATGACACCACTCTTATGGCAGAAAGTGAAGAACTAAAGAGCCTCTTGATGAAAGTGAAAGAGGAGAGTGAAATAGTTGGCTTAAAGCTCAACATTCAGAAAACGAAGATCATGGCATCTGGTCCCATCACTTCATGGCAAATAGACTGGGAAACAGTGGAAACAGTGGCTGACTTTATTTTGGGGGGCTCCAAAATCACTGCAGATGGTGATTGCAGTCATGAAATTAAAATAAGCTTACTCCTTGGAAGGAAAGTTATGACCAACCTAGACAGCGTATTAAAAAGCAGGGACATTACATCAACAAAGATCTGTCTAGTCAAGGCTATGATTTTTCCAGTAGTCGTGTATGGTTGTGAGAGTTGGACTATAAAGAAAGCTGAGTGCCAACGAATTGATGCTTTTGAACTGTGGTGTTGGAGAAGACTCTTGAGAGTCCCTTGGACTGCAAGGAGATCCAACCAGTCCATCCTAAAGGAGATCAGTCCTGGGAGTTCATTGGAAGGACTGATGTTGAAGCTGAAACTCCAATACTTTGGCCACCTGATGCAAAGAGCTGACTCATTGGAAAAGACCCCGATACTGGGAGAGATTGAAGGCAGGAGGAGAAGGGAACGACAGAGGATGAGATGACTGGATGGCATCACGGACTCAATGGACATGGGTGGGTAGACTCTGGGAGTTGGTGATGGACAGGGAGGATTAGTGTGCTGTGGTTCATGGGGTTACAAAGAGTCGGACACGCCTGAGTGACTGAAATGGAATTTGAATTCAGTGAAAGTCAAGCTTCAGAGAGAGCAGCATGATGACCCACTGAAGATAGTAAGGAACAACTGGAAGTTTTTAATCCTGAAGATTAATTCTCATAATTCTCATCAAGAATGAAATGGTCCACTTTATAGTCCTTTAGGAAAGAGAACTTAAATGTTAAAAATAAAGTGAATTTTAAAATCAGGAAATAAAAATGTGTTTTGGATAATATTTGTTCTCTTAATTACAATCAAATAAATGATTCAAATAGACAAAGTCTCTGTTAGTTGTGCACTTCAGAAGGTCATACATTGCAAGGAGAAGGAACAGAGGGGAGGGTTTGGGCAAAACAAGGGTCTCCGTCCAGGTTGTTATCCACTGGTGATGAACCTGTGGTCAATCTTTGAAGCACAGTGTCTTCTACCAGCTTCCATTTCCTCAAGAGTTAACCTTGGAGATCATTTTTACCCTACAAATTTCTTTAAAGAGTAAGATGAGCTGACAGACACAGCACCACTGTTCAAAATGAAAAGGATTATGCAAATAGAAGGATCTATTATAAGAGAAAAGTGGAGCGAGGTCAAGGGAATTCTTCAACTATGCACAGCTCTGGTCAGGAAAGTATGCGTCAGTGTCTTGAATGACTGCAAATAAAATGATCCTTGGACATATACCTTCCCCTCATTTCTGACATTTTATATTTTCTTTTTTTCCTTCTCCCATGGAACCTAAATAAGACAGGATTCTGCTGACAGGAAATTAAATACTTAACCCATCCAGCCCCCCGAATGCACAGAGAGATAGTTAGGACCTGAGAATGCCTTCAGCCCCTGGCAAGATCATTTCATACTGTTCAGAATCTGCTCAACCCCCTGCAGGGCAGAGGGGAAAAAAAAATTGCTCATTCTGTTTTTCCCTCGAGGTGAGAAATCATAAAATGAAGATAGAAACAGAATAACACAACTGGAAAAATACAGCCAGGCGCTGAGGGTTTCTCCGGCTGTCAATTTGGCATCAGAGATGAGGCTAGGAGAGGATGCTGGGTGTCTGGACTGTGCTGAGAGGGTGGGGGTGGGGGGTGAGCAACTGCCAAAGTAAGGTGGGCGAGACACCCACAGCTGTGCTGGGGCCCTTTCCTCTGATTCAGCAAACATGCAACCCCATACCCACACCTCCTGAGCATGGGATTTTTCTCTGTGGAATTAATCATAGTAGATGGAGCCTGGCAGGAAGTAGGGGCATCTTGAGAGATGGTGCTACCTTTATAAGCACAATAACCTTGATGACGTAAGCAATGGATTCATTAATTATTTTATGCATTCACCAAACCTTTATTGAGGGCTTAATATGCACAGACATTGTAGTGCAAGCACGGCTTAAATTAACTAGGTCCATGGTGAACAAGATTCAGAGTCCCTCGGGAAACACATTCTAAAACATACTTCTTGAGTATATTGTAAGAGGTATAATCATTTATGGAGGTCAGAATGATATAAAAGGGATTTCTCTGGTGGTCCAGGGGTTAAGCCTTCACCTTTCAATTCAGAGGGAGCGGGTTGGATCCCCAGTCAGAGAGCTAAGATCTCACAGGCCCTGAGGCCAACAAACCAGAACATAAAACAGAAGCAATAATAAGTTCAATAATGACTGCGGATTCATGTTGATGTATGGCAAAACCAATACAATATTGTAAAGTAATTAACCTCCAATTAAAATAAATAAATTTATATTTTAAATAAATAAATAAATAAATTTAAAAAATAAAATGGTCCACATTAGGGAGTAGTACAAAACATATAAAATCCCATATGCAAAATAGACAGCCAGTGGGAATTTGCTGTATGACTCAGGGAACACAAACTGTGGCTCTATCACAGCCTAGAGGGATGGGATGGGGTGGGAAGTGGGAGAGCCTTAAGAGAGAGGGGATGTACGTATTGTTGTTCACTTGCTAAGTTGTGTCTGACCCCATGAACTGTAGCACGCCAGGCTTCCCTGTCCTTCACTATCTCCCAGAATTTCCTCAAACTCAGGCCCACTGAGTCAGTGATGCCATCCAACCATCTCATCCTCTGATGTCCCCTTCTCCTCCTGCCCTCAAACTTTCCCAGCATCAGGGTTGTTTCTTTTCCAATGAGTTGGCTGTTCACATCAGGTGGCCAAAGTATTGGAGCTTCAGCATCAGATCTTCCAATGAATATTTAGGGTTGATTTCCTTTGGGATTGACTGGTTTGATCTTGCTGTCCAAGGGACTCTTGAGAGTCTTCTCCAGCACCACGGTTCGAAAGCATCAATTCTTCGGTGCTCAGCCTTCTTTATGGTCCAGCTCTCACATCTGTACATGACTACTGGCAAAACCATAGCTTTGACAATATGGACCTTTGTTGGCAAAGTGATGTCTCTGCTTTTCAATATGCTGTCTAGGTTTGCCTTAGCTTTTCTTCCAAGAAGCAAGAATTTTTTAAATCTATGGTTGATTCAAGTTGATGTATGGCAGAAACCAACACATTACTGTAAAACAATTATGCTTCAATTAAAAATAGATAAAGAAAAACGTAAATAAAATGGTCACATTAAAAAAAATCTTTTAAAAATGGTGCAAAAGCATTCCCCTCTCCCCACAGCGCGACTGAACTAGTGAGCCTAAAAAAAAAAAAAAAAAAAAA
>NW_024070203.1:17571809-17572339 GCF_014754425.2 Oryx dammah | reverse complement strand
TTTTTTTTTAACTGTTAAGTCTTCTATTTCAATACTTTATATTTCTATAACTATTAATTTTCAAAAAAAAAAGACTCTATTTTTTTAAAGCAAACACCATATATAGTCTTCGCGTGGTTGTTGTTGGTATTTCTTTTTTAATCTTGGGGTTTTTTTTTTTTTTCTTATATATATATTTTTTTTCCTTATTTTTTTTTCCATATTTCTTTTTCTTAATATTATTATTTTTTTTAATCTTTTCTCTTTTTTTTCTTTCTTCCTTCTGCTTCATCTCTTTAACATTGTATTTTTGAAAATCTAACCTCTACTCTAGGTTTTTAATCTTTGCTTTTCGGTTTTTGTTGTCAATCTTGTACATTTCATAACCCAATCTTACCTGACAGCGAGATTACTGGCGTGACCACTCTCTCCTCCTTTTGGACTCTCCTTTTTCTCCACCAGGTGACCTCTGTCTCTCCCCCCCCCTCCCCCATCTCTCCTATATCCAACTCAGTGATTCTCTGTGTGTTCTAGATGGTGGAGAGCACCTA